>NW_022900944.1:12561585-12586612 GCF_012274545.1 Fukomys damarensis | reverse complement strand
AAGGGAGACCTGAATAATCATTGTCCTGAGAGGGGAAATCTGAGATTTGAGTTACGATGTTAGACTTCTTTCAATGGCCTATTATTTCACAGTGGGTTTGCTTAATGACATACCTGTAAACAGGCACTCCTGTTTATTTTAGCTCTTGCCTTTTAGCGCGGCATAGCTTCAATTGTTCAGAGTATGCCTCTTTTTGTAAGTAATAATGCTATCATTTTTTCAAAAGACACCCTTTTTATTAAACTCTTTAATAGTTTCACATATTCTGTAGTTATGCATTTCTGTGAGTGCTTACTGACTCCAGCACAGTGTTTAATAAATTATTGAACTTTGAAGAACCTTTGAGAAGCAAGGGCTTTATGTGACTGAGCAGCAGACATGAAAAAACGTTATCCTCCAGAGTATCTAACAGACAGAAATAGAGGCTTGATCAGACAATATAAGCACCGAGTGAATGATGGTAATACCATGAAATATTTACACCCCTAGAGTGTGCTAGGGTGGGGAGAAGAGTGTGTGGGTTTTTATCGTTTTGGGTTGAACCTGACACCATACAACTCACCACTCTATGATCTTAAAAGCAAAACAGAAAGAAAAAAAAAAAGAGAGAATGAAAAGAAGAAAGGAATAGGAAAATAAAGAAGGGAATGAAAAATATTGATTTGGTGATATTTTATTGTTTGTGGTATCTTATCATGAAAGCAAGGCTCCTTTTGTACATAGTAACCTTACCCAGGGTCATGTTTAAATCAGTCCTTACAAAGAGACCAAAAGTATTAGAAATGGTTTCTTGCCAATACAAGTTTAAAGTTTTAATTTAATCAATATCTCATGATTTAAAAGCCATCATTTTATTATCTGTAAAAACAAAATTGAAAAGCAAAGAAATTGTGTAATCTGACCACACTTTCAAATAGAATATATAATTTATTTGTTTTCTCATGTAATGCTATTTTAAATTGGCTTATGATGTATTTCTTTAACAATGATCCCCAGAGAAAATTAACATAACAGAAATGATGTCTGGAAGAACGGTTTGGAAGATATTTATACAAGATAATAGATTTAGATAATTCCTAATATCTTCTAAGCTAAAATAAGCAGGCCAGACCAATTCATTTTGCCCCTCTGCCCAGTACTGTATGTTATTTTTCTGTAGTGATGAACCTTTTATGATTTCATGATGCTGCACTTCCTTTATTAAGTTTAATTCATGATTTAACTAAAAAAAACAAACAAACCATAAATGTGCTTGGGAGGTATTTTAAATTTTTTGCTTTTTAGTTGTGGAAGAAAAACTGAATCTTGTATTGATAAGAAAATTGAGATTGACCATAGGCCTTTCAGTGGGATTGTCTGGCTCTGCGAGTTTTTGTTTCAGTCATGAGCATCCTGGAAGATTGATATAAATTATGCTAGACTAGATCACTTGTCCCTATGATCATGCCGACTTGAGTTGGCAAGCGTCTGTCACTTTTCAAGGCAATAATGTTGGAAGGGAAACTTTAGTAAGATTGGCCTTTGTAACTATAATATTTTGCCAGTCAATTGTAAAAGTAAGGGAACTTCTAAAGGACTTTGCTATTTGTAATACAGGAACTCAGTAGTTTAAGAACCCCACTAGCAGTGACATATGATGTAGATCTATTTGTGAAAGGATATATCAAACTGAAACAACAAAAGCAAGATGTTTTATTTTTTTAGATAGTGTTTCCCTATGTAGCTCAGGCTGGTTTGAACTCACCATGTAGCTCAAGCTGTCCTTGAACTTGTGGTGATCTGCCTTAGCCTCTGGAGTGCTGGCATTATAGATGTATGCCACCATGCCAGCTATAAAAGCAAGATTTATTTGTATATTTTATTATTTTTGTTGCTAAAATGATACCCCAGAAAGAATTGGGCTTTTGGAGTATGAATGATGTGAATTTCAATTCCATCTGTGCCTTTTAGTTGACAAGTCATAGACCCAGTACTCAGTTTTCTTATCTAAAAATAGGGCTAATTATTTTTTTCTCAGATTTACTAAAGTTTCTAAGCATACAGCACAGTCCCCTGAATGTGGGAGGCACTCAGTAAATATCAGTTCTTTTCTTCTTTTCCTTTAAGCCAAAAAGGCTTTGTCTAGAAGGTGAGATTTTTAGACACTCTTGGTTGATGGAGGGACTAAGTCAGTGAACTGGAAGACGGACACTCGAAGCCTGTGGACAATCATGTGAGAAGGTGAGAAGTGGGGTGTTGTGTTGGAGGATAGGAGGGTGTGAATAGACAGATGAGAAAGGATGGACTGAATTCACTGACTCTAGGTAGATGCAGTATTGATGGTTTTAGATATTATCTGAACTTTCAGTTACGATTTGCTTTTCAGAGTTAAAAGTTAAGAGCATCTGAAAGGTTGAACATCTATCTCTTTTTGTTCCTATGTTAAACATCTTATTCTTTTTTAAGCGTAAAATGTTAGAGAAGTTTAATCTGATCCAGGGCAAATCAAAGGTTTATCTGTTTCCAAATTCTATCTCTGGTTCTAATACTTTGCTAATACTTTTAACAGTACTGCTAGCAATACCAGATTTCCAGGCATTTCTCATGTATTTGTTTTGCAGATTTTAACTGAGGCTTATATATTCTGAGTGCTATATTGTCCTCTGGGGCTTTTGTGGTGATAGACAGACAGACCAAAAAAGCCCTTCTTCTCAAGGAGGTTAACATTTTATTAGGGGAAGCAAGGCTATTCAGTAGTAAACTATATAAAGGCAATAAATAAGACCATGTGTCATAGTGGTGAACATATGGTATGTTCATGACTGAAGAGACAGGATTACTTTAGATTGGTCTTAAGTGATCTTTGATGAGAAATTCAAAGGATAACAAGGACTTTCATTCCAGACACAGGGACAATACACGGACAGCTCCAAGGTGCTGATAATCTTTGCATATAGGAAGGAAAGAAGTAGTCAGTGGCCAGAATAACAAGAAAGAGACAAAAAGCAATGAGGCTAAGTCACAGTAGGGCCCTTAGGCAGGGCTAGAGATTTAGGTTTTATTCTACCTCCACTGGGAAACCATTGGAGGACTTTAAGGTAGGAAGTGTGCATGTGGGGTGTTCTGATTTGCATTTTGTAGTTTTCTATAGCTGTTGTGTGTGGAATATGGGAAAGCCAGAATAGGATTAGGGAGACACATCAGGAGAGAGGTGTGCTGATGGCTTGGCCCCGGGCGATGGTCATGGAGGTGGACTAGAAGGGTAGGATTCAAGTATGCTTTGCAGGCGGTTGCTAGGGTTTACTCTGAGACTGGATGAGGAAGTTTGAAAGAAAAGAAGAATAAAGAATGTCAGGTTTTTAGTTTAAACAATTGGATTGTGGCCATTTACTGAGATTGGAAGCCTGAGGGAGGAGCATGTCTGGGGTGCAATGAGGTGCTCTCCTTGGGCAGTCACCTATCCTGTAGCTCTTTATCAGGCAAAAAGGGCTGTCAAAGAAGCTATTGGAAAGGAAGAATCTGAAGGTCAGTGTTGGAGGTTCAGCATATAGCCAATAGAGAAAAGCCTCAGAAGCCCTCTTTTCATGAATCATTGTTCTTCAGCTTGTACTGAACTTCTAGGCCTCAGCTTTCCCGAGCTGACTTGTATTCCTTTACCTTTCTCCTTCTTTGGGCTGCATTGCCACCCTGTCTCCAAGCTTAACAAGCCTGTTCCTTCCAGGCAAAAGCAAAAGATGACATACACCATGAGCCAGATTTTCCATGACAGACTTGTAAGGAACAAGATAATCTCATTGTTCCTCCTGCTACTTAAAATAAAGGTAATATTGATTTTATAGTAGCAGTTTAGGTCCTAAGGCATGATATTGATTAAGCGTCTGATGAGAATTTGCAGGGTAGCCTTCTAGACCTGCAGCTACAGGGCATCCCCCCACTGGGCCAGGCCTCTGTGCTGACCTCCACTGTTAGAAGTGGTATTTTTCTTAGGAATTCTTGGCCCTGTTTAGTCTGGGCACTGTCCAGAGCATTTATTTTAGCTGATGGATGGCTCAATCTAGCCTTTTACCTTAATCTGACCTTAAAGATGGGAGCCTAACTCTTTGGTTTTTAGTAAATGTAAATACTAATTTTGACACTGTTTAAAATTATTTTCTTATCAGTAGCAGTAGATTTCATAGTGAATAGTCTGCTGTGAAAATTCCTCTCAAAATACTGTAATGTGACCCCCCCGCCCTTCCCTCTGTCTGTCCTTTTGTCTCTCCCTCCCTAATGCCACTTTGGAGTAAGACTTACTTTATGGATTGTTTTTAAACAGGGGAAGATATTTAAAGATTTCATTATTAAGCCCACGAGACTCCTCAATTTTAATGTTACATTGAGGACAGCAATTTCCTTTTGGTTATTGTGATGTAATGCACTCAACATTATCAGTCAGGCTTTATGACATTTACATATCATGTGCTTTGGATATCTTGGACAATTTTATAATAAGGGGTAAATTGTTCACTATTCTAACTCTAAAAAGTTTCCAGAAATCATCTAAAAGTAGCAGTTTCATATAAAAAAGTTTTGACTTTCTACTCTTAATAAATTTGTATGTTTTTCTCCCATGTCTGATAATTCTGACTGAATTGTTCACAGGGTTAACGTGATAATTAAGTGAGCTACTAGTATAGGCTAAAGCACTTAGTATTGTGCTTGACAGGCAATAAATGCTTAATTGATATTAGCTCTGGGCCAGGGATTTGGCTCAGTGGTTCCACTGCCTGCTTCGCAAGAGCAAGGGCTTGAGTTCTATCCCTGGTACAAAAAAAAAAAAAAAAATGATATTAGCTCTTATTAATTGCCATAATGTGATGTTAGCTGCAGCCTCCTTTTATGTCATCCACTATACCTAGGCCAGGCCTGGACACAGTATATTTAGATAGTGACTTGCTGACGTCTCCAACACAAGGATTACTGCAGCCTCCTTTTATGTCATCCACTATACCTAGGCCAGGCCTGGACACAGTATATTTAGACAGTGACTTGCTGACGTCTCCAACATTAGGATTTCCTTCTGTCTTTACAGTACCATAGCTTATTTCATATCTTCTCTAAAATCGTCTAGGTACCTGATGACATCTTTTAATTCTTCAGATGGTCACTCTCAAAAGGAGCCATGTCTGCTTGTCTGGTAGCTGCCAAAGAGAGATCAAGTTTTAAATCTTTTGCAATTAAAGCAGACATTCCTAGCACATGTTAACATTCTGAGTACAGTGCCCGGCGCAAAATAGCTAAATGTATTTGACTCAGTGTCAAGGCTGCTGGTCAGTCCTGTCTTTAGGGAGACAATGCTGGGGTCTGAGCTTGTGGTCCTTTTTAAGAAGTAGGTGAAGCAGTTCTTTTCTTGGTAAAAGATGATGTGAAGGGGATCCAGTGCTGCTTTTCAGTTTTCCCGTTGATGCACGAAAGGGTAATTCTGTGTGTGTAGCAAGACTTGGTGGAAACGATAGGCAGCTGTGTGTAAGTGGAGAAATGGCCTCTGGCTCATAGCACGGAGTCATTTTGAGGGTTTATGAGTCATCTGAAATATGCATTTAATCTAGACTTGTGGCCTGCTGGTGAGGCTGCTGCTTTTATATGATCTCAAATGTCTTGTCCATGTCAAAACTTGCCTTGTTTCTTTGTTTACTTTGAATCAGGGAAATGTTCACAACCACACTTGGAATTCCTTCTCAAGTGTGTATTTGGTCGCATCACCCCTGGCTACCACCAGTACATGACTGTTTATTTTGGATGTCCTTTTTTGATGTTCAGCTAATTTAACCCACAATGAAGTTAATCCTTGCTTCTTTGGAAAAGTACAGATTTACTTATTAGCTGCTTACAGAGACATTTGTATTTTCAAGAAACTGAGCGGCCCATCTTCCCAAAAATGCTGTGGATGGCTTTTTGAAGTCATTATTCAGAGCAAATCAAAACCTTCCTGAGTTATCTGAAGTTCTCTTTTAGGTTGATAATAAACATGTATGTGATAAACATGTGGAGGTGTATTGCATATTTTTTATGCCTATTTATATTGCTTTTTTAATGGATGAGAGAGAAGAAAATAAAGTCAGTTTTGAGTAGCAGTTTTCACTTGTTTCTTCACAATTATAGTGTACTAATTAAATGCATGGATTCCAGAGGAATAGGACTTGGGCTTGAATACTGGTTCTGCCACTTAACTACTTGTGTAACCTTGGACAGGTCATGTAATTTCTCTGTATCTCAGTTTCATTATCTGTCAAATGGGGATAATTATAGTAACTACCACTGAGGGTTGTTTTGAAGATCAAATGAGTTAATTTATGGAAAACGTACATAGTAACTGCTATACAAGTGTTAGCTGTTATTTTTATTAGTAGTTAGTAATTGTACAAATAAAGATGAAGGTGTGAATTATTATCCTACATAACAACTGTGAGTCACTAAGGGCACTGGGTCTAGCTCTGTGGATTTATATTAGGTGGGGAAGCTCCTTGATGTCACAAAAATCATATTAAAATATTATACTATAATGGCTTGAATATAATAAAATTATTTCTTGCTGTGTAACAAGAATAATTATGGTGGTGGGACATTTTCCAGCATGCATTCATTTAGGGATATAAGTTAAGGAGGCTATACCATCTTTAGTGCATGGCTTCAAAGGTCACCTTGGGTTATCTGTATTCTAGCCAGTAAGAAGGAAAAGGAGCATGCAGAGATGTGTTTAAGAGCTTTTAATGGACCAGACCTGGAAGTGGTACTCATCACTTTAGTTCACTTTTCATTGGCTAAACCTCTACAGGAAGAGGAGGAAAACAGCAGCTATTGGTCTTTCCGAGGTGTTTCAGGGATCTGTAAGATTGTGTGAGACCAGAAAAAAATGTATTAACTCCAAATATAAAATTACAGAATTGAAATGAATAATTGTTTTATTAAATGTTTATAAAATGAAGTCTTATATAAAAGCTTTGTAAGGTGTCATATTTTGTAAACCAAAAATACTTTTACATTATTCTGGGTGTGGTGGTGCCTGTAATCGTAGCACTCAGAGAGGTTGAGGTAAGGAGGATCACATGCATTCAAGGCCTGGCTGACCTACATAGTAAGTTCAAGGTCAGCCTGGACTACATAGGGAGACACGGGGAGGTGGCACTAAACTAAAAAAATGCTTTCTCATGTGAAAATAATTTGTGTGGGTTTTCCTTCCTTCCTTCCTTCCTTTCCTCCCTCTCTTCCCTCCCCCCCTCCCTCCCCCCTTCCTTCTTTCCATCTTTGAGACAGGATCTCTGTATGTAGTTCAGGCCAACCTTGAATTTACTGTGTAGCCCAGACTGGGCCACCTCCCAGCAATCCTCCTGCCTCAACTTCCTGAGTGCTGGGATTATAGCCACATCTAGTCATTTGGAAATAATTTGTAAATTGGATATTCTACTTTCCAAGAATTATCATGTTTTCCCAGTAGTTGCTGAGAAGTAATAGTCAATCATAAATAAAAGGCCAAATACAGTCTAAAGTAAAATTATAGAAGTTTCATTTAAATTGTAGAGAAACTTTAATGTGAAATGTGGGTATATATGTTTATTTTGATGGTGAGTGGGACTTTCAGAATAGTAGGATCATGGCTTACCTACAGAGGTCTTAAAACAGTCCTGTTAATTCTTGGTGTATGCATACATATTTTGATTGCTTTTAAAAGATGTGTGATAAAGGTAACTAAACACTTTTTGTTCTTTAAGCTCAGGTATTTCCTCACGTAGTCTCCTCTTTTTCTTTTTAAGTTACTAATAAAATATTTGTTGTTATGAAATCCAAGAACATGAGTTATATTGCATTTAATAACACAGGTGCTTGGTCTCGTAGGTGCCAGTGCCAGAGTCGAAATGTCTTTTCAATTATTGCATTTCAGGGCTTGGCTTTCGTATTCCTTCTGAGTCATTCCTGGCTTCCTGGACCTTGGTTTAGTTTTCCTAAATTCTTCTGTTCTTCAAAAATGAAGTACTACTTAGTCAATATTTGGGAGATAAAACCACTTTTTATGATGGATCTTGTGAAGGGTTACAAAGTTACAGTAGCTTCTCATTCTTTTATTTTTTGTGCTTTTGTAGTTTTAGCAAAAGTCCTGCTCATTGGTGCCTAGATGGTTGATTACAAAAGTAAACTGTCCTTGATGGCTCCAAAGGGACTTTGATGCAAGTTTGAGCTATGAGGAAATTTTTTTTTCCTGTGAAGATTGAACCTAGGGCCTTCACACTGAGCTACATCCCCAGACTTGAAAAGGTTTTTTATTTTTTTGAGACAGAGCTTTGCTGAGTTGCCAGACTGGATTTGGACTTGTGATCCTCCTGCCTCAGTTTCCCAAAGTGCTGGGATTACAGGTGGGATTGCAAGCCCAACTGAGAGACTTTTTTTTGAAAGAATTTGGCCAATAAGAGATATGGCAGTTGCTTATAATGATCAGCATTGCAGAGATCTCTCAAAATGTAGTGTGGGGAACCTCAAGAGATGGAAATGAGTGGGGAAGAAATGAATATCGATTGTTCCTTCCTTTGTCATCTTTGCCTCAGGATACAGTAGCTTCATCTCTGTTCAGGCCAAAAATGTAGAGACATTCTTGGCTCTTTCCTATTCCATATCTCATGGGTCAGCAAATTCTGTTGCCTCTGTTTTCAAAATATATTCTGGCATCCTTCTCTAGGCTACTCGTTTTTTTCTCTTGGGTCATTGTAATTTCTTTATAACTAGGTTCCCTGCTTTTGCTCTTGCCGTTCTCTACAAAACAACCTAAATAAATCTTGAAAAACCAAATCTGATCACGTCTCTCCTCTGTTGCAAATGTTTCTTCCAAATGTTAGAGTTACCACACAATCCAGCAGATCCAGTTACCCAGAAGAAATTAAAACATAAGTTCATATAAAACATGCCTACTACTATACACAACATCCTAATTCATAATGGCCAAAAAAGGTAACTAAACACTTTTTGTTCTTTAAGCTCAGGTATTTCCTCACGTAGTCTCCTCTTTTTCTTTTTAAGTTACTAATAAAATATTTGTTGTTATGAAATCCAAGAACATGAGTTATATTGCATTTAATAACACAGGTGCTTGGTCTCGTAGGTGCCAGTGCCAGAGTCGAAATGTCTTTTCAATTATTGCATTTCAGGGCTTGGCTTTCGTATTCCTTCTGAGTCATTCCTGGCTTCCTGGACCTTGGTTTAGTTTTCCTAAATTCTTCTGTTCTTCAAAAATGAAGTACTACTTAGTCAATATTTGGGAGATAAAACCACTTTTTATGATGGATCTTGTGAAGGGTTACAAAGTTACAGTAGCTTCTCATTCTTTTATTTTTTGTGCTTTTGTAGTTTTAGCAAAAGTCCTGCTCATTGGTGCCTAGATGGTTGATTACAAAAGTAAACTGTCCTTGATGGCTCCAAAGGGACTTTGATGCAAGTTTGAGCTATGAGGAAATTTTTTTTTCCTGTGAAGATTGAACCTAGGGCCTTCACACTGAGCTACATCCCCAGACTTGAAAAGGTTTTTTATTTTTTTGAGACAGAGCTTTGCTGAGTTGCCAGACTGGATTTGGACTTGTGATCCTCCTGCCTCAGTTTCCCAAAGTGCTGGGATTACAGGTGGGATTGCAAGCCCAACTGAGAGACTTTTTTTTGAAAGAATTTGGCCAATAAGAGATATGGCAGTTGCTTATAATGATCAGCATTGCAGAGATCTCTCAAAATGTAGTGTGGGGAACCTCAAGAGATGGAAATGAGTGGGGAAGAAATGAATATCGATTGTTCCTTCCTTTGTCATCTTTGCCTCAGGATACAGTAGCTTCATCTCTGTTCAGGCCAAAAATGTAGAGACATTCTTGGCTCTTTCCTATTCCATATCTCATGGGTCAGCAAATTCTGTTGCCTCTGTTTTCAAAATATATTCTGGCATCCTTCTCTAGGCTACTCGTTTTTTTCTCTTGGGTCATTGTAATTTCTTTATAACTAGGTTCCCTGCTTTTACTCTTGCCGTTCTCTACAAAACAACCTAAATAAATCTTGAAAAACCAAATCTGATCACGTCTCTCCTCTGTTGCAAATGTTTCTTCCAAATGTTAGAGTTACCACACAATCCAGCAGATCCAGTTACCCAGAAGAAATTAAAACATAAGTTCATATAAAACATGCCTACTACTATACACAACATCCTAATTCATAATGGCCAAAAAATGGGGAAAAGCTAGTGTTCATTAAGTGATGACCAGATAATAAAAATGTGGTATATCCATACAATGGAGTATCATTTAGCAATAATATTGCAACCATATGGTAAGTAAGTGAAGCCAATGACAAAAAACCATATATTATGTGATTCTATATGCAGACTAGGCAAACCCATAGAGACAGGAAATAGAACAGTAGTTACCAGGAGCTGGGGAGAGAAGACTGTAAGGGACTGTAATAGGTGCAGAGTTTCTTTTTGGAGTAATGAACATGTTTGGAAATTAAGTAATGGTGAAGATTCAGTGATTCTGTGAATATATTTTCTGATTTGTACAGTTAAGAAAGGTAAATTGTTTGGCATGTGAATTTTTAAAATGCTATAAAACCCTGACTTTTTCCTCTGATCTATTCTTCACATCATCTCTGACCTGTTCTCCCATTCTATTCTTCTTCCTAATTCAGCCAGACTGGCTTCCATTCTGTTTCTCAAACAGAGCATTTACTTCCTGCCTCACTTCCTTTTTACTTGCTGCTCTCTCCTGTTTGAACTTTCTTCCCTGATATAGCTGCATGGCTGATTCTCTAGACTCCTTTGATCTCTGTTTAAAAATTGTATTCTCAGAGGACTTTCTCTGAGTACCCCTAAAATAGCACCTCCCATCTCATTAACTGTCCCCATTTCCCTGGTTAATTTTTCTCTATATCACTTGTCATCATCTGATACGCTACCTGTTTTCTTATATTATTTTTCTTTTTACTTGTCTTCCTCCTATAAAGTGTAAGTTGCACAAGGCAATGACTTTGCTTTGTTTATTACTAGTAATGTAGACCAGATCTCTTTTCATCAGTTCATTAGCACAAGAAGACATGATTTTCCTGGTGTGGATGCCATTTTGAAGATATACTGTATTTTCACAGAGTGTTCAATGTATCTGTCCAATGCTATCTTAGAAGCCAGTAACTTGGGAACACTCTCTGTGGGAAAAGTAATCCTCTGAGGTTACTTAATTCTTCATTGTCAGATATCTTTTGCTGTATAGATGGGGTAATTTTCCTACTTTTTAAATGATTTGCACTTATGTAAAGTTTGCTTCTTTTCATGTTTGGCTTGTAGCTTCAAAAACTTTGGTTCCAGGCCAGGGATTTAGCTGAGTGGTTTGATGGCCTGCCTCACAAGCGCATGGACCCGAGTTCAATCCCTGGTACCAAAAAACCAAAACAAAACAACAAAACAAAACTTTGGTTCTGTTCAGTCTTATCCCTGTGCTGCCCCTTTCTCCTTAAGTTTGAAGAGTAAGAAGACTTGAAAAAATAAAATATATTACTGGAAAATGGCTGATTTACTTTGGGCTTTTGATTTGATTTTGGAGTTTGTGTTGGGATATACTTACATAGTAAAGTCTGAGATGGGGAAAAAGAAAAGAAAATATGTTATGTATGTATGCTTTGAAAAGCAAGTATTTAAAGAGCTCTCAAAACGTGATTTCTTATTTCATTGGTGCTAAGGACCGAACCCAGTGCCTTATGCATGCTAAGCATGCACTGTACCAGCAAGGTACATCCTCAGCCCCTGAGATTGTGATTTCTTCTATCCCCATTTCCTTTTCCTGTTTCCAAGCTTAGGTTGAAGAGCCTCACAGTCACCCCAAGTGCCGCACTTTAAAACATGCACGTCACTAGGTGGCACTGAAGTATTGTTCTTCGCACAGCCAACCGCAGCACACTTTCATCTTGCTCCAGCTGACTGGATTTCTAGGTGTCAGTGAAATTGTTTTATTGGTAAAGGGCATAGTGTAATATATTCCTCTCTCCTCTATGCAGCTATTTAATGTCCTGAAACATGCCCCTCTTGTGGCCATGGCCTGTTAACTATGCTTATTTGGTGTAATAATTAGCAGAATTTCTCTCTAACAGGGGTACTTACCAACACCTCACATCTTTGCTGTGTTTTTGTACGTGATGGATTGTACATTCTATGGAAAAAATTGGGAAGGTCGCAGCTTAACCTCTGTCTAACAGAGTTACTTTCTGAATATTTGTTCAAAGTAGGTTTATATTAACTTGCTTCTGAGTGTCTTCAAACCAGAGTTGTATGTAATATAAACATTTTTGAGCTTTTATGTAAGGGCCTAGTGAAGGTATGCAAATATAACACTATTAATTTTCCAACTCATAGAATGATAGAAAAATAAAGGAATAGCTGTCTGAATAACTAAATGACATTTGCTACTCAGAATTGTGTGCTTGGAAGTACGTGATAGGAACATTGGGCCTGCTACAAGCACCACATTTTAGGTAAAACTGGAGAAGAAAATTGCCCAGAAAATTTTAATTTTTTTCCATGGTAGTAAGTTAGGCCCCATTTAATTCTTTGTGGTTTTACAAGCCTTCTTAGGCTCCTAATATTTCTACATCAACAGTTTTAACGTTTGCTTTCAAACATTGTCAGAATTAATTGACAAAAGACCAAATAGGAAAAAATAAGTTTAAAGCAGGAATTGCTTTAGTTGGACCACTCACTTATCCTCTGCGAGCTTGAGCGAACTGTTGACCTTCTCTGAAGCTATGATTCTCTCATATCTTAAAGCAGATTATAAATAATTACCCTTTTGGTCTCCTGTGTCTGGTAAAAATGAAATGAGATCTCCTTAAAATACCTTTGCTTATGTTTATATTCACAGTTCTAGATAGATGTAAGATATTGCCATAATCACTTAAGATAAATAAGAGGATGTTTTTTCTGTTCCAAGAGGAATTGTAGAGATTTTAGAGAATGGATTAATACAGTCTGGGATCTCAGACTGCTGTATGTGTGCAGGTAGTACCTATTTGTTGTGGCCTGTCTTTGTTTCCAAGTTGTAGTTCCTTTCTTTTAAATATGTATCAAATGTTTTTACTTAGCAAGTTCTGTCTCTACTTAAACCCAGTTATGTATGTCTCAATTTAGCTACAGGAAACAGAGCTATGTAAGCTAGAGAAATAAATTTCTGTAAAGTCTGCAGGGTGACCAGAGGCTGAGCCACTACTGGTGGGCTTCTAAAACAACATTACAGATCTGCTTGCTAGGTGAGCTGCAAATCTGTCACAGAAAGACAGGATAGGAATCAGGAAGCCATTGTTAGAACTGTTGATTTATAAGAACATACAACTGTAACTGTAACTGGGCATCAGGACAGTACCACCATGACAGCTGGTATTTGATAACTACAAAGTTAATGGCCAGATCCTGGAATGTTGTGAAAACCCAGTGTTTCCCATGACTGTGTTGTCTGCAGAAAAAAGTCAAAACACCAGGATGATGGCCTTCATATGATTTCTTGCCTTCTAAATCTCACACAGGGTACTTTAATCAGTGGAGCCTAATCCTTATCCAAAACCCTTGCTGCAGAAGAGTCTGGGAAATGAACCTCTTGTCTTTCTATTCTATGCAGTATAGGAATGTGCAGTAATAGGAAATTTTAACAGTACTGAGTGCTAATCCATCTCATCTACCTTTCTCCTTCATCATGTTTAAAATCACATCTTTTGGGGGAGGGTACAGGTCTATAATCCCAGCATGTTGGGTGGCTGAGGCAATAAGATTGCAAAGTTAAGTCCAGCCCTTGGCCACTTAGTGACTCAGTCACTAAGTCACTATCTTAAATTAAAAGACTAGGAATGTATCTCAGTATGAAGATCCTGGGTTTATTCTACAGTATTGAAAAACAAAACAACAACAAAAACAACCCATATCTTTGCCTCCAAAATCAGTATGTCATGTATTTTTATTTACTGTCCTGTAGTTATTAGCTGAGTAGGCTTTCAGTAGATCTGTTAATAATATTGATTTCTTTATTTTTGTGTATGGCCTCACTTCTTCTACTCCTTGACTTGGCACCATGTTAAATTTCAGATCTGTTTACTACCTTGTAACTTTTGATTCTATTTCATATCCATTGCCATCTCCTTGTTCGGGTCTAGCTCATGCTTGCTTAGGTGTTTTCAGTAGTTTTCTTATCTGGTGCTCTGACCCGCCACTCTTGATTTCTTTTAACTCAATCATATTATAAATAGGTTGGTATTTAAAAAACAGGACCACAGATTTAAAAACATGCTCTCATTGTGTTCTGCCATCCTCAGAAGCCTTTTATAGCTCCTCATTACATTCAGGATACAATCCAGACCACTTAGTTCAACTTTCAGTACCTTCTATAATCACAGTACAATCTATCATTCTATCCTTAGCTTCTATTTTCCCCTTGCTGGAACTGAATTTTAGACAAAAGGTATAATCACTGATGTTTGATCACTAACTTTGATTACTAACTTTTTACCTTTGTAACCCTTATTACTTGCTTTTATTTTTTCCTCTTTCTTCTGCCTGTTTATTTATACCCTTGATCACTTTGGCACATAGTTCTTTTCTCCTTTGTCCATACTTTTTATTGCACTATTTGCCAAGGCATTTTATTTTATTACCTGGATTGTTAGTTTTCTTTTTATGACTATATATCTTCTTTTTTCCTATAGGCAGTATAAATATTTGTTATGAATTGATTGATTTGTTGATTCTTCATGGTTTAGACATCCACTTGCTAGGGAAAAAGGGGATAGTGGAGGGTCAGTGTTGGGGCTGAAGCAATACTCTAGCTGTGTGATTTTGTCCTTTTGATTTCTAGTGAAAGGACAAATTAACTATTTGCTTTGAGCAAACTAATGCTGTGTTTTGTGGATTTAGTATTTGAAAAGGACCCAGGGAGGAAAACCCTGGAGTTGAGCTCCTTATCCCTGTTTGCTAGGCTGGATGAGCTCCATGTCTATACCACTGCATTGCAGTTTGCTTAAGTGTGGGTTGTGAAATAGCCATGGAATTTGTCTGTGGTTTCTTGTCAGAGAGAAGGAGGAAGAAAGGATTGTGAGTAAATCAGACATGCAAATTAGCAGGCCCATAGGCTTTAAGCAAATTAAACAATAAAGTCTATAGAAATTCAGTTGTCTTCTCTCTGGCTTTTGTTTTTACAGGAGTTGTGTGAGAAGGTAGCTATTCTGTATTTGCTTTAGGCCAGAGGTTCTCAATTTTTTTGGTTTCAGGACCATTTTATACTCCTAAAAGTCATTGAGGACCTCAAGACCTTTTAGTTCTATGAGGTTATGACTACTGATAACTAGTGCATTAGGAACCTATACAGAGGAATTAAAAACCTGTTTAGTTGAGAATAGCAAAAAAATCCATTGTGTTAACTTATTTTGTGAGAAATGTTTTCCAATACCAAAAAATTAGCACTGTTTTTCCTTTGCCAAATTTTTAAAATTCCTTACCTTAATAGAAGCTGATTCTCATGCCTACTTTTGCATTCAGGCATTGTAATACATTGTTTTAGTTGAAGTATATGAGCAAAATCAAGCCTTACATAGACACTAATTGAAAAAGAATATTTTAGTTGATTCTGCAACAATTAAATGTGAATATTCTTTTTTGATACTATATTAAAACTTGGCAAGTTTGTTTTAAACATTATTTTACATTGACAAATACTTTATATACTTATGGGGTACAGTGTGATGTTTGGTACATGTATACATTGTGGGGTGATTAAAGAGACTAATTAGCATATCAGTAACTCGCATACTAATAATTTTTTGTGGTTTGAAATCTATGCTTTCAACAGTTTTGAAATATACATTAACTAGAGTCAACATTCTGTGCAATAGATCACCAGAGCTTATTCCTCCTAACTCATCTTTAGTACCCTTTAGCTAACATTTTCTCTTTCTTTGTCCTTCCTCCTCACCCCTAGCTTCTGATAACTGATCTTCTGGAGTACTTTTGTGAGTTTAACCCCTGCACTCCACATGTAAGTGAGATCATGCGATCTCAGTTCTGTGCTTGACTTATTTTACTTACCATTGTATCGCCTAGATTCATCCATATTGTTAAATATGATACTACTTTCTTCTTTTTATAGGCTGAATAGTATTAAGTTCTATATTCTTGCTACAGTATTTTTAGACCAGTGAGAATTTCTTAAGGGTTAGTTGCAAGGTGGACTGTGGTGTATTAAAACCTGATTTACTTTTCTAGTATTTATACTTTTTTTTATTTTGGTAGCAGGAATCTAACTTTGACCTTGTGCTTGTAAGGCAGGCACAGTGCCACTAAGCTAAATCCCCGGCCCTAAAATCTGATTTATTTTTCATGATGAGTGGATCTCCTACCCATGCATGAGTTCATAAAATCGTGTTTTTGGTCATTTGGAAAATTATTGGATCATTGAGTTATGCAAATCTTCCAAATGTTGATGTACCCTGTTATACAGTGTAAAGCACGAGTCACACTCATTAATATCACCACGCATCTCCCAGAGAAGTCTTAACTGTAGAGCTGCCAAGTTCAAGGTAGCAAATACAAATTTTCCAAATTTCTGATCTTTGCTTGAAAACTTAAATTGTATCATTGGCAATAAATAAATATGGTCTTTTTTCACTCAAAATAAAAGTTTCACTTTGTTAATTTTGAGAAAATATGTACTGAATATTGAAGTCTGATTAATTAGAAAATATCACCCAGACATGTTTCCAAGTAAAAGTGGTGCTCTAAGGGGCTTACTGGCCACAGCTAAAATAATAAATATTCTTTGCTTTGAGATGACAACATTTTATTATCATATTTATTAGAATTGCTTATGTGTATTTCCTGTTTTGTCACATAGCCTAATAAAAAATAAAGTTAAATGTTTAAAAGATTCATATTTCTTAACACTTCACAATGAAAGTCAAACTTTCATTTTCTTTTCTCTCGTTTTACTTGAATGTGTGGGAAAGAATACAGGAACTGCTGTGTTTCTGCGAGTTTTTGCTCAGCATGGTAACTGTTGTTAATGTGTATTTCAGGGTCCCAGGGGTGTAGCTCAGTAGTGTAGTGGTCATTCCCTAACACCAAAACCAAAACAAACAAAACAAAATGAAAAATATATATGTACATGAAAACTACTAAAAGAAGGTTAAAAAAGGTTAAGTAGCCTGTCTTAATTATTCTACAATATATACATATATCACATTGTACCGTATAAATGTATATGTAGTTATTTGTCAGTTAAAAATTAAAAAGAATATTATTAGTGTAATTTGATGTCTGTGCCTTGATTTGTGCCAAGGCTCCTGCAGTTTTATTATTTTCTTTTAAAAATTTCAATAGAAATGTTAACCTTGTAAAAAAAAAAGGAATAATAATGGTATTATTATGAAAATAGTATCGATCATCTGGATCCTTTGCCAAACCACTGCACTAGACTAATTAGGAAAATTTACATAGTTAAAATTTCAGAGTAGAGTAAGAGTTTCAGTAGGTATTTCTTGAAGGCTAATTCCTTCTTTGCTCTAGATTTTAGGCAATCTCAGGGAGAAAATTTCTCTCCTATTCTAGGATTGCTCCTAGCCAAATGTCTGAATTCTTGGGGCTTGATTTTTGAGTTTAAGAAACACAGGTAGGCTTTTCTTTTTACACTTGCCTTTGGTGATAATTAATGTTTGCCTTAAATCAATATGGTTATGTTTTTGTCACTGTTTTCCTTGTTCATGTTAGCAAAATAATGAGGGACAAGTGCTGCCTAGATCAGTTATTGATGTGATGACTGACCTTGCCATACATCTGTAAGGAAAGCCTTCTCTAAAAAAGGACCTATTTCGGGTCACATTCTTTCGGTCACTTGGCCTCATTGACAAGCCTTTGTTTTTTTTTTTTTTTTAATTTGCTTGCTTATTTTATTTATATTTGGCAGTCTTTCTGCTTCTCCAATTGCTGTTAGATCTCCAAATAGCTGCATCTCTTCCATGCTGCAAATAGAGCCCCGACTTGAGGCAACAATTAACTAATCATGTAATAGAAGAATCCCAATTTTCCAGTTTCTTTTTTTAACTTCTTGGGTGGTTGGGGCAACATCATTAAAACAATTATTACATTTACTCAAGAGTTAGTCTTTTGTATTAAAAAAAAAAATTCCAGCCAAGTGACTTACGGTGAAGAGGAGGGGATTGTGTAACTGGAGTCTCCTCTTAACTGGTCTTTATTGTTCAAGAAGACTGATCCTTTGTGTTTCAGCTTGGCACACAGGATCGGTTTTAATTTAACAGTCCAGCTCCTTTAATAGATCAATTCTTTATTGTGTTTTGAATTTGGTGCACTACAGTTTACTCTCTAAATGATGGGCTTCTTTGCAGAAGTTACGGCTCGGGCTTCAAAGAGGTTCAATCATTTGGATATGATTTATAGCTGTATCTCAAAACTCTTATTCATTAATCTTTGCCAGGGAAGGAAACTCATATGTGTAAATGCCTGCTATGTAGTGGATGTGATATTAGGTACACTATACACTCTCTTCTATCCTTATGGTGACTTTCTGATAGAGGGTACCTTTCCTCACTTCTATTACTACTACTACAGGCCACATCACCCTTATTTCTTGCCTGAGATCAGGTTTGCCTGCCTCAACTTTTCAAACCTCTTCTCACTCATAATACATTCAGCTGGATTCATTTTTTCAAAATGCAATTCAAATTATGTCTTTTGCCTGCTTAAGGCCCTTCAGTGACTTGGTATTGCACACAGAATGAGGTATGAGGTCTTTCTCCTGATCTAGCTGACAAGTTCTACATGGTCTGGCTTTGTATCTTTGAGAACCCCCCTGCTAGCCCTCACTGGCCTTCTTTCTGCCCCTGAGGAAGCTGGCCTTTGTACTGGCTATTCTTCTTGTGTGGAATGCTCCTTCCAGTTCTTTACCCTAGGCTTGGCTGCTTGTGATTTGTCTTATCCAAAGGGGCATCTGCTCCATTTGCTTCATTGAACAGCCAAGGATCTGCAGCTTCTGTTCATGGAATCACTAGATTCTACTTTCATTAAATCACTGGAGGTAATATAAAGTGAGGGTTTGCTGTTAGATTATCTGGGCTCCCACAATGGCCTGCCACTTACTGGCTGTGTGATTTTGCATGAGTTATCTGACCTTTCAGGGCTTTAGTTTTCTCATGTTTAAAATAGAAATAAAATGTCTGCCCATTGTGAAAATTAAATACTTAGAGTTTCTTACAATAGCATCTGACATATTATACATGACCAAGAAATGTTAGCCATTATTATTTTAATGGAATCAGTGTAATTAAAATCCATTTTGTATTTTACTGGTTATTTACAGTATCTGACTACTTTTTTTCTGCATAGAACATAAGCTTATAAAGGAAGGAACCTTATCTATCTGATTCACGTTTGTACCCCTAGCCCTTGATAGTTAGGTATTCTTAAATATTTGTTGATTTTTAAGATATGAAATATCATTATCTCTTTTACAAATGAGCAGCTAGGACTCAGAAAGGTAAAAATCTTCCGAAAGTTACACAGCTACTAAATGGTAGTAGTCCAGATATTTAGACTAGTTTCTGATTCCAGATGACATGTCCTTTCCATTATGCCACAGTATATAAGTGGAAGTTTCTTTATTTCAGTTTCTATCATGTTTCAAACATAATTTTCATATTGCCTTTTTATGTAATTGACTCATGAAATAGAAATAGTCACTTGAAAGCCAGGTGTGGTCGCACATGTTTTTAATCCCAGCACTCTGGAGGCTGAGGCAGGAGGATCACTGTGAGTTTGAGGCTAGCCTGGGCTATATAGTGAGTTCAGGGCCAGCCTGAACTACCAAGGGAGATCCTGCCTCAAAAAAAAAAACAAAAAAAAAAAAAAAAAAAAAAAAAAAAAAGAAAAAGAAAAAGAAAAAGAAGTCACTTGTGTGATTATGAGAGGACAAGGTCAGGAGTTAGGCCCAGAGGCAAGTTAAGAGCGTGAGATCTAGTCATATTCACCAAATTCAAGGGGTGCATATAAAAGTTACCCTTCCTCTTGCCTTGTGGATTTGCAGGATAGAGTACTTGGGTTTGGGCTGGCTGAGCAGATGCCTGTGCTTTAACTTGAGAAGGGAAAGACCCCTAAAGTCATATCTTAGTTTGGACCCTCATATTTCTTGTTATTCTAGTGAACAGAGGCAGAAGCTAAAAAATAGATGTTGGTTCCTGCAGCCTCTAGAAAATAGTAGGCTTGGATTTGCCTTGTCACCAACAGCACATGATTATGGCTCTTTGTCCATGGTGGCTTCTCTTACTGATTCTTTAAATTTTTTTTTTTTTTTTTGCTTTTTGATCATAGCATGGAGGGGGAAAACAAGGCTTTGGAGACCAGCAGATCAAAGTTTAAATTTCTGCCAGTGCCATTTTGTGTTTTGCAATACTGGGATGGAACAAAGGGCCTTATGTATGTTAGTCAAGAGCTCTACCATGAGCTACCCCTTAGCCCATTGCTGTGTCATTTTTTGGTTATGTCTTGGCATGCTGCATGACTTCTCCAAACCTCAGTCACCTTGTTTATGTAAGGGGGATTCATATGAGAAAGAGCTTGTCTAAAGTATGCTGTGTAGTGTCCCTGGATTGACCCTTTGGAGAATCTGATGAAAACTGTGGATTCTGTCCCTACGTATATGCCAAGCTTTGCATTTACTTTCATGAAGCTGCCAGTTTAATGACTGCATGCATCACACCAAGGTCTGTATTTTTTTTTTTATTACTCTCCCCACTAATGTCTGGGTTATTACAGTTTCTTAATAATGTTTATTGAATGAGGGAAGGAAGTTGACTAATGGATTCTTTTATCACTTTGAACTCAACATTTGGTGTCCTTGCCCTAGGACCTGTGGCAGTGCCAGCTTTCCAACCCAGTCTAGGTGTGCCGGTAGCCATTGCTCTGTGGCAACAAATATCTGAACCTGTGGTTTGGCCTTAGGTAAACAGAGACTCATGAAATGTTGGAAAATGTTTTCAATTTATAATAATGTATAGATGTCAAGAGCTAATTTGAGAGGAATTGCATCTCAAAGTACTTGGTCACTGTGGATTGGGCATGATCATCATACTGTATGCAACTTTGCTAATGTGTCTTTCTTAGACTATATCAGACCTTAAAGCTAGAGACTCTTAGAGATCGTTTAATCACACTCCTCTAGATTGATTTAGTGATTTATTCAAGGTCTCTTAATTGGTATAGTGGAAGAGCTCAGGATATTTAACTCTTGACCACTCATCTTCTCCATCCCGCAGTGAGTAGGGTTTTCAGTTCCTTTTATTTTTTACTTTATTTATTTCATCAAGTTTATTGGTACTTTTTAAGTATATAGTATAGTTACATTCATCATTGGGATCCTGTACCTTTACATGATAGATCTTGGTTCTCATTTTTTCCCCATACGCCAGCCCTCCCTTCACCCCCTGCACCCTCCCCTATTGACAAAGACTTTGTTTCCATTTCTCTCATATTTTTTCTTCTTATTTCCTTTCCTCTACCCTTCCCACTTCCCCTACACCTTTAGCCCTTTTCTTCCTATTTCATACTGTCAGTTATTCAGTTCCTTTTAAACCAATACCTTTCACTAACGTTAGTGTGGCTTAAACACCTTTGAGATAAATTATAGCTATTTTCATGCTGAATGACACCCATTACCATTTATAATGACTCATTTATTTATGAATATTTATTTCTGTCTGCCTCTATCCTTAAAAAATGTAAATCTCACAGGACAGGAATCTTGTTTGTCTTATTCAGCTCAGCCTTTAGAGCTCTGAATAGAGTAGGTGTGTAATAAATTTTGATTAATTGAATGAATGAATGAATGAGGAGTGTCAGAGAGTTGGGAGTTCACTGTATCCTTATCAGTAATTTAACATCAATGGAACCAATTGTGCCTCAGCTACTATAGGCACAGAAATGAATGAGATATGATGTCCAGCTAAATACAAAGTCTAAATAGAAACAAAACAAAACAAAACAAAACAAAAAAACCAAAACAAAGTCAAGAAGAACAGAGGAAATTGAGACCATAGTACTTTTAAAACTTTAATTTGAGTGAGTGTGTGCTTTATTACCTCATAAGGCTTTTGCCCACCACCTTCACTCATTTAACTGACCCCTGATGGCATTAGGCATCAGTGGTTTCCTAGACATGAAGATCACTAGAAGTAGTGATCTAAAGCCCCCTTGGGGCTTTAGAAGAACACACGCACACAAGGCATCCAGACCTTACTCTTTGACATTCTCCATCAGTTGGTCTGGGATAGCCTTGGCAGCTGTACTGAAAAATGATAACTCAGTAGGCAGTTATAGAGAGCAACCAAATCTTCCCAGATATCACTGCCCTATAGGCAAGTACCAATCATGAGTATTTGATCTTAGAACTTGAGGCTAATAATCTATTTTAATAGCATCTTTGTCTTCCTTAAATATTTATGTATTTTTAAATATATGGTTCTGCAAAGCCAAACAGCATACTTGACATCTGTGTATTCATACTCCAAAAACTCCCTGAAATAAATAGATAAATGAATCTAAACAACAAACTAATAATACTTGAATTGGTAATATACCTGTTTGGCTCTCCTTGTGTCTTTTCACATGTGTGGGTTAGTTCTTTAACTAGATTTACTGTATAAATTGAATATGGAGGGGTTACATGGGGACTTTCAAGTGTGAATACTTTTTGTGGAACAAAAGAGATGATTTGTGCTTTTCTGGTATTTCTCTTCTTTAGATTGGAAAAAAGATAACCAGGTACCTATCCTCAGACTTGCAAATAGGTGAGCTGTCAAGGTGTTGGCAGTGATCGGCTCCTCTGGGTGGAACTCCGGGCATCCTACCAGCAAAAGGAGTCTACACTTAAGTGATCTAATATTTTGGCTTATTATAATTGCTGAAGTGCTCCATTAGGTGTGAAAAATCTAACAGGTAATTGCAGATAGGTTTTATTACCAGTCATTGAATAGATAATGAGGTTCCTTGTACTAAAACTAAAGAAAAAAATTAGACTTTGCAGTATTTGGAGTTAGAATTCACATTTACAAGATATGCTCACAATATATCCACACTATTTTAATAGATCTGTTAACTCAGTTCTTTTGCCTCTGTCAAGGTGGTATATGGGGGATTCAGACAGGGTAGATGTATGGGGGTGTTGTGATGGATGAGAAAGTAGGAAAGAGTTTGATTTGGAAGCAAAACTTTTTTTCTTATCCAAGTGATATTAAGTAGCCTCTAAACTACTGTGTTAGACATAAACTTTTGGTAGATTTCATTCATTTGTGACTTGAAGGGTTTAATTATTTTCAAAAGTCGCACTGAAACGGGTGTTGTGATGGATGAGAAAGTAGGAAAGAGTTTGATTTGGAAGCAAAACTTTTTTCTTATCCAAGTGATATTAAGTAGCCTCTAAACTACTGTGTTAGACATAAGCTTTTGGTAGATTTCATTCATTTGTGACTTGAAGGGTTTAATTATTTTCAAAAGTCGCACTGAAGCACAGTCAAACCTAAAGATCATATTGCTGTCTGGGAGGGATTTCTGCTCCCTTTTTTACTATTGAACCCTAGTAACTAAAGGATGATGCCTTGCACAAAGTAGATGAAAAATAATTATTGAATGAAAGAAGAATGAAATATGTACTAAGTCTCTGCTTTTGTGGAACTTAGATTCTAGTGGGAGAAATAGATGAATGTTAAGTACAAAGCACAAGTATGATAGTCCATGATGAAGGTTCTACTATATTTTTGATAGGATGACTGGGATTAGGCCAGTTTGTAAATGAATAGATAAGAAAAAAAGAGTTGTGCAGAGTTGGGGAGAAAGATCTTAGGAACAGAAGGAAGGCCTGTGTGACTAGAAATTGGTGAATGAGAAGAAAACTTGCTATATTTAGGAAAGACAGTCGTGATACACAGTGTGGATGTTATTCTGTTTGCAGTGGGAATTCCTTTAAAAAGTGAAAGGTTTTAAGCAAAACAATAGTGTGGTTTGGTATATTTTTAAATTAATTAATTATTATTTGTGTGTGTGTGTGTGTGTGTGTGTGTGTGTGTGTGTGTGTGTTTGGCACCAGGGATGGAACGTAGGACCCTGTGCATGCTAGATAAGCACTCTGCCACTCATCTACACTTCCAGCTGTTGATCTACATTTTAAAAAGAAATTGTTCTGAGTTTTATGGATAACAGACCGTGGCAGGGGGAAAGAGAGATACTAGGAGGAAACTACTGGAGTTTTGTAGGGGACAGGTGATGGTGTCATGCCCCAGGAGGATAGCAGTGGGGGTGAGGAGGAGTGGATGGATTTGAATGTATTTTGGAATAGAGAAAATTGTTTGATGGTCTCAGAGGGTATGCATAAGAAAGTTGACATACATCTGAATGTGCATGCACTTTCTTTTTTATGATAAGCCTTTAAAAAGTATTTATTAGTTATGAAATTATTGGCTATAAGAAGAAAAACTGCTCTTTTTGAACTACAGAGAATAAATAGCAGGAGTGGAGAAAGCAAACTCTGTGTGCTGCTCAAGGTGGCAGGCTGTTATGGTTCTTTGGTTCCTGGCACTTTTGACAATGTACATTCAAGGCACAATGGTCTGTGTATCTTTTGGCAGATCAGAGCGTAATGAAAGTAAAATCAGAAAATTCAATTCTGACTTTTGAATGAAGTAGGATTCAGTAGAGATTATCTCAAATCTAGTTTATGAGGTAATATGCATTCTTATAAACACAAACACCAGTTATGTATCTAGAATGTCTGAATTATTTGAGATTCCTTTTGACTGCTGTGAATTCAATGATCTATTTGGATAGTCTCTGTTACTATGAACTTTTAATAGGCAGCAGTCACAAATGGAGAGGAAGAGCCACTCCAAACCAAAATGCTACTCCCTCCTCTCTCTCTCTCTCTCTCTCCCTCTCTCTCCCTCCCTCTTTATTCCTCCCCCTCCCCTCCCT
>NW_022900944.1:12530628-12561571 GCF_012274545.1 Fukomys damarensis | reverse complement strand
CTCTCTCTCTCTCTCTCTCCCTCTCTCTCCCTACCTCTATATTCCTCCCCCTCCCCTCCCTTTCTCTCTCTCCAACCCTCACCCCCTCCTTTTCTCTCTCCCTCCCCACCCTCCACTAACTTTAAGCATGTAACTCTCAACCTAGTGTTGGAACATGACAGAGAAGTTAAGTGTGACTTGAGCAGTGGTTCTTTAGAAAAACCATTCTTGTAAAAAGCACACACCTTCAATTTCTAAGGCAGCAGCTTTTGCTTTATAAGCTGCATGTCTTGATGAGGGGTAGTTGCTTTCTATACTGTCAATTTATGGACCAAAGGGACAAAGTCAGGTGAAAATGGCTTGAGTGTTGTTGGAAAAATCTGATTGTTTATGTTGAACTGACTTAGATAGTTATATATAGCAGATTAAATTTGAGACCTGATGGTGAACAGAGAGGGAACTGACAGTGGTACAGATGAATGAGTTTAATATGATGTTGACATGTGAAATTTTCCCCTAAACTTTTAAGTCTCCCCTTCTCCCTACTTTATCTCCTTTGCAGAGTCTGGTACTTTGAACTTACCATATAAACGTCTTTCATCTTTGATTGTATGGTGTGTCCCTAGCAAAACAGATGAGTCAAATGAAATTATAGTTAAATCAAGCCAGTAAATATAATATGAAAGAGAAGGCAAATGAGTCTGCACACCAATGATGGAAGGACAATGAATTATTCACTGCTGCTGGTTTATGGAAAAACAAATCCAGAGATATGTTTTGCTGATTCTGTGTGATTGGTTTATGTTTGGGCTGGCCTCTTATCTTCCTGTCTCACTCAATCCACCTTCCTTCATTTAACCATAATTCTGGGTATTCAGAAGTGCCATGCTTTTGCTTAGTGATTGGAGTGAAGATCAACAAGAAGCAAAAGAAAGGCTGTATTTCTTTCCCATGAAGTGATGCTCTATCAACATTTGTAGAATAATGCCCTATAGGCCTAAACAGTACAGATTTCTGAGGTTAGAAAATTATAGTATGGTGGGTCTTCAGATTCTGTCACTACTAAAATGTGTAAATTCTTTCTTTCACCTGTGCTCTTTATCTGCTCTTAACTCCCTCCCCCCTCCCACTGTATATTGTTCTACATTTAATACAAAATTGACCATATTTGTGTTCTAATCTACCTATCTCCATTACTTTCTCTTGTTGGGAAGTAGTTGTTACTGGAACCCCCATGCTCCTCTTCCTTTACCTGTGTGGTGCTTTATGGTCTCATGGGGGCTGTTACTTCCAGGGGTACAGGGCGACCTTGGATGTGTGACCTTTACCATATATACTTTGCCCTGCCATTAAGTGTGCAGATACTTTGTACAGTATTTTCTCATTCCAGCATATTGTGTAAGTAATAAGAACCAGGTATTTGAAAAAATTAATCACATGCCAGTTTTACTTTGGAAATTAAACCATACAGTATAAGATTGTAGTACATTGATAAGGCTGAAATACATTGCAAAGCAATAGCTTTGTAATAGCTTAAAATCTTTTATTAATATATACCTTAAAGTTATTCATTATTGTCTATCAGAATATGTTCATAAACACACATGCAAACATAAAAGATACTCTTTGAAGTGAGGATTTCATGTACCAAATTTCAGCCCTGATTGAATTTTATGGATGAGAGATGCTCTGAAAATAGTACCATTGGCATAACCTTATGTATACTGTAATGAGAAGTCAGCACTATAATGAACTGCCACATGAGCTCAGAGCTTCGAAGCATTTGGAGAACACAGGCACTCCCACCCAAGAACTATGTTGTTCTCCAAAAGCAACAAGAAGTACTTGTCTTTACAGAAAGCTGTCATGGGGCTGTAAGACTCTTGTGGTTCAGACTTAATGTGAATAAAATTTCTTTGCACCCTCAGCCTGGAAAAACTTTACAGTTCTCTTGGGATTTGATGAAAATTTCCTAACTTTGATGATGGAGAAAACTCTCATTTCTGATCTGGCAATTTTTTTGTCTCTAATTTCATGATGCTGAAAATTCATATATTAATTGTCTGAGGCTTCTATGATATACTAAGGTCCATAATGACAGGGACCATGCCTGTCAGTCACTGTTGACCCATTGAGACCTAGCTCTCAGTAGAGGTAGTAGTTTAAATTCACATCTTTAGCTTTAAATAACCATTCCCCATGTACTGTAACGGGTAGCCTGGACTTTGTAGATCGGAGGTAAATTCAAATCTTAGTTCTGACGTTTATTGGCTCTGTGATCTTGAACCAGATATTTTATGTCTAAATCTTTGTTTTCACCTCTGTAAATGAAGACAATGATAAATGTTTCATCCTTATAAGATTTTTTTGTAAGGATTAAAAGAATTGGCAAGCTGGGCATGGTGGTACATACTTGTAATCTTAGCACTCACAAGGCTGAGGCAGGAGCTTAGTGAGTTTGAGACAAGCCTGGACTACATTGAGAGACTATCTTTGAAAAAAAATTCATGTAGGACTACAGAGTAAGGGCACCCCCCTTCTCCCTCATTTTGGGCTGGCCCCCATACCTAGATCACTTCCTTCAGGTTGTAAAAATATTTAGGAGTTAAAAATTACATGTGGCACTCACCAGTCATTCCATTACTCCAAGAAGCTGAGGTAGGAGGATCCAAAGTCCAATCGTAGCCTGGGCAACATAGGGACTTAGTAAGAACCTGTCTCAATAAAAAAATTCAGAAACAAAGCATAAGAAAAAAATACCTTCTCTGGTTAATAAAAATGAGTGAAATGAAGGAGAAGGAGCAGGGGATAGAACTCCAACTTTTATAGCCTGATTGGTGATGACATTAAAAGTAAAAAGAAAAGAAACAGATTTAAGAAAGTCAGGAAAGGAATATGTTGACTTTGATTTTGGTCTTATTGAATCTCAGGCGGCATTGGGGAATTTTCATGATATGATGTCCTGGAGACAGTTTCAGATATAGGTTTGAGCCAGAAATGAGGATTTGGGAATTATCTATGATGAGCTCATTTTAAGAAGATGAGATTGCCTAAAGGAATAGTGCTTTGTAGAGCAAGAAGAAGGAGAAGGATAGAAAATGTCTATCAAGGACCAAAGAAGAAAGATTGGAATAGAGGCACAGAAGTGAGCTTATACTGAAGTAACAGAAACTAAAGAAAAGAGGATTTTGTGAAAGAGGTGTGGGTAACTGGCCATTGTTTCTCTAATGACTGAAAGGGTAATGCTGGGTTTTGGCAAATAGAGTTGGTCATTGACTTTGGGAAGAATTGTTTTGGAGAATTGCAGTGGTAGAAGCCCCATCATAGTGGAGATCAAGGTAAAAAGAGGCATTTACCTTAAAGTGTTCTTCAAGAAGTTTGGTAAGAAAAAAAGGATGCAGATGGGGAAACTGAGGTACACGTAGTTTAAGTACATTGCTCAAGGTCACACAGCTAATAAGAGGCTGGGGTAGGATTTAAACTGATAAGGTCTGATTCTAAAGAGTGTTCTCTTCACCGTTATTTAGGCTTTACCCTTGTACCTTTCTTTCTTGTATTTGAGCCTACTAAAGAGACACCTATAATGTACGGTTAAAATCAGATCACTTAGTGGAAAACCTAGTTCTCTGGTTGTTACGTCTCAGATTAGAGTTTTATATTTTACAGTGTAATGAAATTGCTCAAGTGATTATTAGGTGGCAAACCTTTTTGTATCAGCAGAAGAATAACTTTATTAGAGTTATTAACTTTTTATCACACAACTTGGTAATGGCAATTTTTTATTGGTGATATGATTGGAAGAAAGAATCTGAGAACATAAAATGCACATATTGAAATAAGATTTAATACATGTTGATGAAATTACAGTTTTACATAATGCAATCAAGAAATGGTAATAATAAAGAGTATATATTGACTTTGGAATGAATAAATGAAAACAAAAAACCCATCTCATTGCATTATAAACCTCTAAAATAGTTACTAAATAAGTTATTCTTTCAGATATTTTTCTTTTAACTTTTCATCACTCCTAGACAAAACTAATAGTTGATATAGCTGTGTCAGCAGCCAAGGGATTTGTTGTTGTTACAATGTCATGTCATGCCTTATATAACTCAGTTGCAGCCACACAAGGGGAAGTATTTAATGTCTGATTATGCAGCACTTGCTCTGGAAACAGTGGAAAGCCTGAGAGGGTCAGTAAATAGTAAAGGATTGTTAAATGGACAGTCACTGAGGTCACTTACTGATGACTTTACTACGACATCACATGCATCCGCTTTCCCATAGCAAGTTGTTTGAGCATAGTTTAATGGTTAAATTACAAAGAAATCAGAAGTCCTGCTGGTCTCAAGTGTGACTGCCAGTAGAAAAGTGCTAAGTTTGATCAAGCTAATGCTTTGTGGGGCAAGGCATATGGTGAAATCTTATGGGACTTTGGGCTCTGATCTTTAAGTAGACTACCAAGGTGTAAGCACCCTGAAATATGACTGGGAGAATTTGTCTTTTTCATCTGAACAGGTGTGACCAAGAGGAGGGATTTCTCCTTTTAGAAATATCAAGGCATGTATTACTAGGCTTTTGGAGCTAGTATGTACATAGAATGGCATTGAAGAAGTTTTATTTAATTCTGTTCTCTTTTATGGTTTGGTCTTGTGTTCACTTAGGGTATTTTGGGTAGTATTTGATTGTGAGAAAGACTTGGTATGTGGTATCTGTTTTCAGTACAATTGCTTGGAAATGGCTTGAGGAAATTATAGTTTGCTAGGCAGTTATAATGAATTGGGTCAAAGGAAGTTGCAATTGTTCCGAGTCATTGTCCCTTGGGAAAGAATCTAGCATTTTCTTTTGTTTTTACTTATGGCTTTTATATTAATATTATATTCTTTAGATATATAAACTATCCTTCCCTAACGTTCTACACCAGTGGTGGTGAACCTATGGCACACAGGCTGCAGAGAGCTATTTGTAAATCACTGATAGCCCCAAAAGATTCACCATCACTACTCTAGTCCTTTCCACAATCTTTTCCCAGCCACTATTTCTCTTTTGATCCAGTTCAATTACTTTTCATCACAATTTTTTCTCTTTAGGAGACTTTCTTTGCCGTTTTGAAACAATGTATTACATTCTTAAAATTGATAATTATAGATGAGAATTTAAAACCAAGTTTTCAGACAAAGTGATTTTTTTTTTTTTTTTTGTACCGGGGATCGAACTCGGGTCCTTGGCGCTTGCGAGGCAGGCCACCGAACCGCTGAGCTAAATCCCTGGCCCCAAGACAAAGTGATTTTGATATTCAAATTATCTGAAGAGCTAACATATTATTTTTATATCTGTGATTTTTATTTTTTAAAATGTTCCTTAAAAAGAGAACTTTTTGAGATTGAGATAACTTTGGAGAATTCTTTAAAAAGTTTGCATTTCACTGAAAGGTGCTGCTTAGGGAGAACATCTAAAAAGTATTGGAAAATTTAGCATTATGGCTTGATGCAAGCAAGGTAAGCTGTGACAAAAGGGGACCATTTTTGAATGGTGTTCATTAAAAACAGAAAGGACCCAGGTGTGGTGCACAGGCCTATAGTCCCAACACTGGGAGGTTGAGGTAGAAGGATTACAGGTTTGAGCCTAGTCTGGACAATTTAGCAACTTAACAAGAATTTGTCTCAAATAAAAAAAATAAAAGTAGACAGGTACAAAGCAGATTCTAACAAAATTGTGTAAAACCCAGATTCAGTGTCTTTACATGACAATAAAACATAGATTCTTAGATTTAGAATAGGTAAAGATAAATGTCCTAGGAAAAAATAGATAAAACAGATAACCACATATTTTACAAAAAAGCTACTACAGATGTAAATAAACATGAAAAGTTACTCAACATGACTAACAGTCAAAGTAATAGAAATTAGAGTGAGAGAACTTGTGTTTTCATTTGTCAACTTACCAGAGATGTAAAAGTTTGATAAAAACTAGTGTTTGAGTAAATGAAGAAATGAGAATTCTGTACTGACCCCAGGTAAATTGACAGTATGCTTCTGGAGGGCGGTTTCACTCACAATGTAGGCCAGAACCATAAAAAAAAAAGCATGACTTATGACCTAGTGAATCTCTAAAAATGTTTATCCTAAAGAATTCTGTGCATTCTTGTCAAATTGATGTGGTCTGTGTGTGTCCTCTGCTCCAAATATGAGCAATGTCAGATAAACGTGTTAAAAGAATAAAAGAAAAGAGAAAAAGTTATAGCTGGACAAAGTCTCTGTGGAAACAGAAAATTGAATTTAGCTCTGATAGGATAATAGAGATTCAGCATTTACCACTTGAGATGGTCCCAGACCTAGGCTCACTCCTTGAAGGGAGGGCCTGGAGTGAAACTGCAGTTTTCATAAAAGGAGACCAAAAGAACCCCCCACAGGACAGCTACTGTTTATATGGGGCAGAGGTATCAAGGAGCAAGAAAAGATAGATGGGGCCGGGGATTTAGTTTAGTGGTTTTGCCGCCTGCCTCAAAAGTGCAAGGTCTGGAGTTCGATCCCAGATACCAAAAAAATAGAAAGTAAAATAAAGAAAGAAAGAAAAAGAAAGAAGAAGATAGATGCAGAGTAGAAACTTCATCAAGTTGTAGATTGAAGGGGAGAGAATGTGGTGCTACATCAGACATCACTCCAGGCTTGGTCCTTTGTGGTGGTATAGGGATCCTGGTGGAGGGGACTGCAGAACCATGTTGGAGGAAAAGTGAGAGCACAGATGAATAGATTTCCATAGTGACTGTAGTAGTATATATTCTCACCAACAGTGTAGAAGGACCCCCCCCCTACCTCACAAGCATTTGTTATTTGATTTCTTGATGATAGCCTTTCTTTCTGTAGTAAGATGGTGTCTGTGTTCTATTAATTCCCATTTCACTAATGGCCAATGGTGTTGAACTTTTTTTCATGTATTTATTTGCCATTTGTACTTCTGAGAAGTGTCTCTTCATTTTGGTTGCCTATTTTTTTGATTGGGTCTTTTATTTTGGGGGGCTTAATTAAAATAAATATAAACTCTACTCTTGTAAATGTATTGAGACCCAGATATGGGTCAGTTGTGCCAAGGGTTCTTTATATATTTGGAATAAATGTGGCTTTTGTTATTGTTTGGTGTTGTATTATATGTATACATTTTTATGATTGGATTGTATTCTATTATTTTGATGTCTGTTGTTTGCTCTTTTTTTCTCTTGATTTCTTTCCTTTAAAAATTTACTTTGCAATTCCGCTTTATTTTCTTTATTGGCTTATTCTTATAACTCTTTTTTTTATAATGCATCCTCATATGAGGGATCAAACAGCTGAAATGTCTATTTAGCACTAGAGAAATAACTTCAAAGTTGCCCATAAGTAGTAGCCATTTACAATAAAGGATTTAGAAGACAGTCTAGTTGATAAAATATACTTACATATTTTTTTCTTAGGTAAAATCAGCAGTAACCAGTAATGATTCAGATTTTTTATGGGACAATTGCTGTTATTTTCTTTCCTCAGTGTCACGCTGAAAATGACCCAGAGTCCAATCAGCTTTATCTATGAAAGAAACAATGCTAGGAGAAGTTTTCAAAACCAGCACCACTGACAAAGGCAATAATTAAAAAGGGTACTTTTTTTGATACCAGGGATCAAACTTGGGACCTTGGACTTGCAGTGGAACCCCTGAGCTCTAAATCCCTGGCCTCTAAAAAGGGTCTTGACAAGAACATAAAGTGCCCTCCAGAGAGCTCTGCCTCATCTGCCCCTTTCTTCGCATGCATAGTCAGTACCCTCCCTGGTGTCTCTCCATGCTGCCATGTCTGCCTGCTGCTCCTTCTGATGTCAAGTGTGCTTCATTACAAAGCTATACTTTGAAATTTTGAAGGAAGAGGGGGGAAAAACAGAGGGAAAAACAAAGTTACATTTTTTCAATAAATATATGAAACCACAGCTTTCTTGTGTTGAAATTAACATATTTTTGTATGAGAAACACCTTGTAATAAATATATTCAATAAATTGAGAAATTATTAGCAGAAAACTAAAAAAAACTTATAGCTCCCCTTTACAATGCCATTTCTACAAAAGACTGCTTTACCAGTACCTTGTTCCAGCACATACAAATTAAGCTGGGATCTAACTTTAATCAATTCTAATATTTATACTTAAAAAATCATTTTATTATAAAAACAAAAAGTTTAGTTCACATCTTAAGGTTCATGAACTTCTAGGACCAGGAGCAAGAGAAATTCTTTTGTTTTATACAAAATAGATTATACCAGTTAAGTGAACTTTGTTTTAGTTCATTCATTGAGATACCTGTAATTATCAGCAAAAATTCCCACTGTATGCTACTCTTACTAATGTGAGAAGACAACTTAATGTGCTTTATAGTTTCATCCATTTACATTGATTTATAAAATAAAAAATTTAACTATCTCATAGAAGGTACATAATTTAAAACATTCTATAGAAATGATGTTACCAGTAATTTACAATTTAAAAAACAGCCACAAAAAAGTCAAAGCTAAAAACAAGATTTTTACTATGAATCAGTGCTCTATTACCTTCCTGAAAGAAGTTATATTTTAATGTGATGTAAAAGCAACATTGAAAGTTCTTTAAATGAACCACCTAATTTATCCCTAAAATTACAAAGAATCAAAGTCTTTTACAAGTCAAGTGCAGTAAACTAAAATGTTCTCTCAGCACAAAGCAGCACTAGAAAAAGTAACAGTATGGTTATTACTTATTACTCTTAATGATTTTATGGTTGTGTTAGAATTTCTACAACTTTATCATAATAGTCTTCTATTGTATTTCATATATCAGAATCTTACAATATACTTCTCTTTCTCTTTGATCTTTGTGCTATTATTGTCATATTTTTCTTCTAGATATGTTATAAATTCCACAGGGTACTATTTTTCTTTTGTTTTAAATTGTCAATAGTCAATTTCCTTTTATAAAATTTTAAATAATGAAGAGTACAGTCTTTTTTTCATCTGGTTACTTTTTCTCATACTCTTTATTTTTTAAATGTAGATTCAGATTTTACCTAGTGTCTCTTGCTGCCTGATATCATATCTTGCCGTGATTTTTTTTTTGCTGTGATTTTTTTTTTAATCATATCTTGCAGTGATGGTTTTTTGGTGTTGAACTCTTTCTACTTTTTTATATCTGAAGTGTTTGTTGCTCCATTGTTTTTCAAAGATATGGCATTTATCAACCATTTTCTGTCAAATGTTCTTTCCAGAAAATATTTAGGTATTATTCTTATGATTTGTTCCTGTGTAAACAGTGTATCTTTTTCTCTGTATGCTTTAAAAATTTTGTATTTTTCATTGGCTTTAAGTAATTTCATATTCATGTACTTTTGTGTTATTTCCTTATGGTTTTTGTGCTTGGGATTCATTGACTCTCTGGATCAGTAGATTTTTATCAAATTGGGAAAATATTTGGCCAGTGTTTTTTCTTTCTCTTATAATGTCTCCCGTTCTTTGGTGACGATAGTTACATGTATTAAAGTCATTCCACATTTCGCTGGTCCTTTCTGTATTTCATTTGCATAATTTTCCTTAGCATGTTTTTGGATTTATTTTTTTCCATGATAACAAATATACTTTGAATCTTATCTAGTGTTATTGCCCATCTCAGACAGTGTGATTTTTTCTCTAGAAACTTGACTTAATTTTATTTCTTCTGTTTCTTTACTTACCATGCCCAATTTTTCTCCAACTTTATGAATTTATGAAGTGTAGTTATAATCATTGTTTTAATGGACTGATCTACTAACTGTCATCTGTGCCTTTTTTTGAGCCCATTTCAATTTGATTTTTCTGATCATATTTTCTGCCTTATATTCTTCTCTTACATTTTTATGCCTCATACTTTTGATTTGATGATAAACATTGTGACTATTAATATTTGAGTCACAGATTTTGTGCTCTTACATCTTCTCAGCCTTTGTTAAGTAATTCATTTAAGTTACTTAGAAGCAATTTGATCCTTTCCGGTCTGCTTTTCATCTTTGTTAGGAAAGAACAAAACAGAACATTAGTCTAGGGCTAATTTAGGTCAAATCCTTCTAAATCTTGATGTATGAATTATGAGGTTTTGTATTTTGGGTGGATGTTTGGTAGTGTAGGCTCCTATTATTGGAAATAGGAGACATGCTTAATAATATACAGGAGATCCCTCTTGGAAGCAGTGTGTAGCTATCAAAGCAGCCAGGACTTTTGAGTGTCCAAGAGCAATAGCTGTAAGTTTTGACTTTAAAAGTTTTTGTTTTTTTTGTTTTTTGTACCAGGGATTGAACTCGGGTCCTTGTGCTTTCGAGGCAAGTGGCAGGACCACTGAGCTAAATCCCTGGCCTTTAACTCTAGAAGTTTAAAAGTACCATTGAATTTAAACTTCTAAAAATTTATTGTCATATATTCTTGTAAAGCTAAAAATCAAGCCGTTTTTGACAGGTAATTTCTCTTGTCATAGGGATAGTATGATGTATAGTGGGAATGACTATGTGCAATACAGTACGTGGGAGATGATGTATAAGTTGTGATTCTCTCAGTACCAGTGGTGTAATCTCTTGCTAGCTCAGGATGGCCCTTCATTTCTTCATCTGTTCTAAAGCTTTAGTTTTTTTATATTCAAATTTAGATAATCACTAGAGTGCAGTTAATTGAGGCAATACATGTATTATATATATGTATATATATGTATTATACCATCTATCTAAACTTGTAAGAAGAATGTAACTTTTTCTTGTAGCTCAGGCAGTTAATATCTGGATTTGTCAAGTAGTATTGATCTATGGTCTAAAGTATAATTATATGGGCTTCATGTAAATTGCTTTATAGATAATTTATGACTAGCAATTAAAACTACAGTCACTAATTAGTGGCAAACGTTTGAGTGCTTTTATGTATTAGGCGCTCTTCTTAGATCTTTTTTTTTTTTCATTGAGTTTACTGGTACTTTTTAGGTATACAGAACAGTTACATTCATCATTGGGATCTTGTACCTTTACATGACAGATCTCGGTTCTTATTTTTTCCCTATACTCCTGCCCTCCCTTCACCCCTTCCACCCTTCCCTATTTAGAAAGACTTTGTTTCCAGTTTTTCCTTTTCTCATATTTTTTCTTTTCCCTTCTTTCCTTTCCTCTACTCTTCCCACTTCCCCTTCTCCTTTTAGATCTTTATGTGTTGCTTCCTTTGCATTTCATAGAGAACTAAGAAACTAATGCCAGTTTTGTAACTAAACTGGCAGAACTGTCTTTGGAACTCTTTGAGTTTGACTCTTTGGTGTTTGCTTTGTTATACAGAACCCTCCACTTTGAATGCCATTTGCTTAATACCTGCATAGTCCATATTTTTCAAAGTACATCCATATATATGATAAATTCTATCTCTTCACAAAAATCATATGAAACTTTTTTTTTTTTTTTTTTACAAATTTGGAAACTGACATTGAGAGACATTGTTTCAGGTATGGCACCACACTTAGGAGTAATAGAGTCTGTACTCAACAGTTCACTCTTACCTTCACATCCTGTTTGATTATGCTATACTTTTATGGAGAGTAGGACAGGAAATGCTAAGCTTATTGAAATGGTTGAGATACTTGAAAGATTTTTTATTTGAAGTAAATATTCATTATATTATGTATAAAATATTCACCTATACTTATTTAGGCTCAGCTACTTCTTACTGATCTTTCTAGTGTTAATTTGGAGGTGTCTTCCTTATCCACTTATGCCCCACTTAAGGACTAGGTCAGTCTCACCAGATGCTTGAAACTTTCACAAGATCACATTTTTATGTTCACAGTGAACATTCACTTGCCTTTATTTGTGATTATATTTTGAAAAGACTCAGATAACAAAATTAGATTTTTATTGAACTTGACAGAATATGATGCATTTAAAAGCTTATGTGGAGAATGAAAAATGGAGAAAGAATAAGAATTGTTAGCAGCATTGTGTAAAAAGGTTCAAGACTCAAGAGTGGAACAAGATTACACTTCATGTATACGTGAGCTACACCCTGATTATGAGTCGTAATCCAGTTAAACTTTCAAAATAATTACTGTAAGACTCTCAAACCGTATCTTGTTTGGCAAGATATACAAGCTCAGATATACTTCCACTTTTTCTCATTGAAATTTCTCAGAGGGTTAGGCCTGAAGTGTTTGTCATCTGATGTCAAACCTTTATGGTTTTGAGTCGCACTGTATTTTATGTAATCTCTCATGTCCTGTTTACTGGTTAGAGCTCTGGAAATGAGTGGGCAGTGGTCCACATGGAAAGGTCTCCATATCCCCCTCCTGCCAGGTGGGAAAGCTGAGGCTTTGAATTCGCTTTGACTTTCTGCGTGGCATTTGTGAGCAGCTTGATGCATTTGACACGAGTGTGGCAGAAAAGAAGCATGTGGGCAGAGCAGTGTGCTGCAGGGCCCAGCTGTGTGGATTTATCTGTACATCAGGCTGAGGAGCAGCGGTTAGCAAGATCTGACAATCAAGTGTGAGCCCTTCCACCTTCAGCACAGAGTACATTTTAATGCTGTGCGTGTTTATTTGTTGGTTGGCATTTGACTCAAAGGACTTGTCAGAACTGCTTTCTTCTCTCTTCAGTCTTTAGTATGTTAGTCTGTGATGGTTTCCCGAATAAGTACTTTATTGTACATGGATGAAAGTATGTACTTTTTAAAATAGAGCAAAAAAAAATCATAACCTTTTCATTTTTGTATTCTATGTAAAGAATTAATAGGTAATATATTTGTAATAGATAAAATGTTGAATAGTTAATATGTTTACATTGTTTGAAAATTTAAAAAATAGAGTATTTTGAAGTGGTTGCTCTCCGATCCCCCCTTCTAATCATTTCCTGCCTCTAATTTTAACAGCTGCGCTTTAATAGTTTGTCACATATCCAATTTTTTTATGTGAATACAAGCAGATTTTTTTTTTTTAACTTCCCAGTAACTCCGGGAGAGATTTTTATTTTATGAACAGGGAGATTTTTGTTTCATTCTTGTTTACTGTTGCATTGTATTTCGTAATGCGAATGAACCTTCATTTATTTCACTATTCTCTGTGGATGAATAGTTCATTCTTTTTAACCTTTGCGCTTTATTGAGATGATGCACATACCACAAAATTCACCCTTTTAAAGTGTTCAACTTAGTGTTCTTTTTTATTTCCAAGCTTTATTCTACAAATGATGTAATGCTTAACCTTGTACATTCATCTGAACCATGCTACAAGTATATCTGTAGGATAAATCCTCAGAAGCATGATTCTGGGTCAAAAAGTAAAAGCTTTTGAATTTTGAAAGGAATTGTGAGTTGCTTTCCTGGGTGCTTATACTGTTTTATACTTTCCATAGCAAATTGTGAGAGGACTCATTTCATTTAATCTTACAGTGACTTGCTTTTTTTAAAAAGCCATATTTAATTTTATAAAGCAATCCCAATTTTAAATTTTGATGTTCATGAATTACCAATGTGAGTTGACATTGGTTTCTGATTGATTTCACCTTGTGTATATGATCCAGACTTCTTTTTAAGTTTGTCAATATTGTTATTTGTAATTGATCTTGTCAGTTAAATGGTGAAATTGCACGTAGTGAATAACAATACAGAGAAGGTTTTATCTGTGTGGCCTTAAATTGAGTGATTTACTGATCCCCATTCTCCCTTGTCATGTAGATATAAGGATGATCACAGCATGATAATTCCTAGTGGAGGAAAGCCATTTATATTCCCCTTGCTCTATGGTGGGAATACTTTTGTAGAATTTTTTTCTTTTGATACATCTTTCTAAGTTACAATGTCTTATACTTCTCTGATTCTCTGAACCTCATTTGAACTGAGAAGTGGTTGATTTCACAATAGTTTAGATAAAACATTAATTATAAAATTTTAGCCTCCATCGACACTTGTTGATTTATGGGACAGATCTTTTGGTGTTCGATCTGATTTAGATGGAGAAAGTAATTTCTTTTGGGAGTCTATACCTCTGTGCTCCTCCTTATACATAAAGTAGCTTTATTGATGGATTCTTATGAAGAGATTTTAAGATGGTATTTATAGTCTTTGAATTATTCAAGGCTTACATTTTTGGGTGACATTTATAAATATTCTAGCACTTAGTATTTATAAAAGTTTCTAAGAACTGGCAAAAGGTACATAAGAAAATACAGGCTTTTCTGAGCTCGAAGTAAAAGCTGAATATTACTCAGCCATAAAGAACAAGAAACTAGAGAGATTTATAGCTAAGTGGATGCACATTGAGCCTATACTCTTAAGTGAAATTAATAAGTCACAAATGTGTAAATACCGAATAGTTTCTCTGATATGAAAAAGTAGAAGTGTAAATAAGGATTAAAATGTATAATAGATATTGTGTAACAGGGAGAAAAGTCTAAAAGAGTAGAGGAAGTGGTAGGGGTAGGGGAAAGATAAAAAGGGAAAAGAAAAAAAATGTGAAAAGGAGGGCTGGGGATTTAGCTCAGTGGTTCAGTGGCCTGCCTTGCAAGAGCAAGGACCTGGGTTCAATCCCCAGTTACCCCTCCCCCGCAGTGCGAAAAGGAAAACCATGGAAACAAGTCTTTGTAAACAGGGAAGAGTGGAGGGGCTGAGGGGAGGGCTGGGGAATGGGGAAAAATAAGAACCTGATAAATCATGTATAGGTACAAGATCCCAGTGATGAATGTAACTGTATTATATACCTAATATGTATCAAAAAATTTACTAAAGATAAAAAGTATAAGCTTATGATTAACTTAGCAGTGGCATGCATAAATGTGCAAGTCCAGTGTATGCGTGGAAATATCCTTAATTCTTTTTATGCTACCCAAAAGGGTTAATACTGAAAGCAGATAAACAAATTAACCAATTATCCGGACTATGGTTTGTGCTATGTTCATTTTAGAAGTCCTTAGTAAGGGAAAAGTGTTCAGAGTTTAACAGAAAGAATTTGAATTTTACAGAACCAAAATGGTTTGTTCTGGTGATTATGGTGCATTTGTGGTGAAAGAGGACAGGGCTCTGGTCTTGGTTGAGAGATTGTGTATTGCATAAAGACAGTGGCTACAGGCGTGAGGGAGGCTGAGATGGCAATTAGTGTTTACCAAGCTGTACTCCATCAGGTGGGGCTGCACTGGCCCAGAGCATGGTATGCAGCTTTGTAATTCTTAGAATAATACCTTACTGGCTAAGAATAACCTTGATAATGTACTATTTGGCTAGTTTTATTTGAAAACTAGCTGTTTCTGCCATTTTGTTTTGGTTACAAGTAATTAGTGTGTATATGTCTAACCACATTTACCTCAATATACAGACATATATACCATGCACATACACAGAGACTCCATATATATACTTGAGTATGAGATCAGGTATCATTTAAAAAAAATCCCTCAGAAGAAGAGAGTGACTTTATATATATTTGATTCCTTATAAGCTGCCTTATAATATGTGGCTTTCTCAGTTAACTTGTTTGAACAGGAAAGCACTGTCTGAGGAAGTTTTCTGCTGGCTATGGATGCTTAACAAGTATACTTCATAAAACTGAAAAAGAGAGGAAGTAAATAGGCAGGTCTAACACAGGCTTAGAAATTCTTATAGAGATGAAAGGTCACTTTAAAAAAGAGTTACTGTAAGTGGGCATGATAAAATGTTTACAGGATGAATAAATATTCTAAATATTCTGAGATTATACAAATAGATACTTGTGGCTTAGTTTGGTATTTTCAACGATAGCATCATGGTAGGGATGAAAAGTACTGTATCTGAAGCAGATTATACAGACAGGATGATTGTTCTGGAAAACTGTATTGGAGGACTCAAAAAGTAACCCCAGCAATGAAAAAGACCCTGATAACAAATATGTATATGAAGAATGAGTTGTACTGGTTTATGAAATGGGAGTGAGAATAAAAGTAATGCTTTATACAGTGTGCAATCTAAAATGTGTATAATTTAATTAATACATTTTATAATTGGTGTTTGACCAATTTCGATTGTTAAAAGTTTATACATTCAAGTTCAGCATGCATTTTTGTGTTCTGTTTTTGGAAAAATAAGATATATTATCTTACATTTTGGGTCCTTTTATATCCAGCACATATATTATTATTATCTTTAAACAGAAACTGAGGCTTCTTGAGGCACTTGAAGATACATGGCTTCCTTATCTGACCCCCAAAAATGATGAATTCTATCAGCAGGTAAGGCATTTTAATATTTTTGTTATTTTGGAGCGATGTCTTCTGATTTCCTTGCTTTTACCTGTAAATCTACTGGTTCAGTGAGGTTAAAGAAGAGGTGAGATGGTCTGAATTGATCACCAAGTGACTGCTGGTCCATACCAAGTGTATAAATTCCTTCACAGTCTACTTTCTCTGTGAACTTATTAGTGCTTTAACACAGTACACTGTTTTATTTTTATTTTTTAATTTTTTGGTACTGGGGATCGAACTCAGGTCCTTATGCTTGAAGGCAGGTGCCAGCACCACTGAGCTAAATCCCCGGCCCACAGTGTACTGTTTTAATTTCTCCCAAACATAGCATGGTTTTTCCTGCTTCCTTGTCTCTGCTCATGCTTTTCTTAATGCATAAAATAACTTTCTTCCCTATCCTATTGTTGGGTGGCTAATTCTCCTAAGAGTTCAGGTAAGCGTTGCCTCCTTTGTAAAGATCTCCCCAACCTACCTTACCTACAAGTTGAATTAACTTGCACTCTCCTCTGTGTTACTTATATTTTCTCAATAACTCTATTGTACTATCACATTGTATAGCAATTGTAGGATTCTGTGTCTCTGTCCTTGAATTTGTTAGCACTCTTCCCATTATAGGTGACAGCAATGCAAATCAAATTCTTTGTGGCAAAAATAAAAAGTGTGGCTTCACTTAGAAATCTGGTAGTACATGGCTAAATCTATCCATCCTCTCAAAAACTGTCACCTGATCACTTTTTTTTTTCTTTTTCTCAGTTTGGCTTTTCTTTGTGTGGGTTCATCCTGAGCATAGAAGCACTGACAGCTCACTGAATGTGTGGTCTTTAGCTTCTGGCGTCTTACAAGAAGCTAGTGAGTTAAATAACAATTGGCATGCTAGGCTAGCAAAAACTAATACATTTTCACTTATCTTTTCCTATTAGACTAAATGCTGTTAACATATAGGAACAGGACCATATCACATCTATGGCACCTGCTTATACATAACAGACCTTGAGGAAACAAGAAAGGAAGATAAGAAAGGAGTTTACTCATCTAGAATCTAGGTGTCTTGACTTATAGTTATTATCATTTCTAAGATATGGCATCTTATACCTATTCACATTAGATTTTCATTATCTTTTACCTCTTCTGTCCCCTTATAGATCACTCTAGTTTTCCTCTCTGCCCCTCTCAGACCTTCCAGCCATTGTACAGTGGACCCTCAAATTACGACCGCCTTGACATATGAACAACTGGGGTTAATTAGGTTAATGGAAGATTTGTCTGCCTCTTGTTATCTGTAGTGTGCCAGGTAAACATACAGATCTCAGCTGACTAACAGATAATTGAGTTACAACCAGCCCTCAGGAACCAATCAAGTTCATAATTCAAGGGCCCACTGTATTTTCTGACCAGGATGTGACTCTGAGTATGTCAGGCCCTTGTTTCACATCCACAGTGGATGCTTATTACTTAACCTTTATATTTCCAGCCTCATCTCTCCTGCTCTTCTACCTTTTTGTAGAATTTTTTGCACTACCTCAAAGAAGTTATGTAGTTTCATCTTTAAGGCCTTGGTGCTGCATCCTCTGACAAAGTGTGTCATTCCTTGCTGAACTTCAGTGCTTCCTTTTAATAACAGCCCACACATCATCTCTTATAGAAAGCATCCCTGACATCTTGGTGGCCCAGAATTGTCCGTACTCCCTTTGTTATACTTTGTATTGGTCAGCTTTCTATTTTGATAAAATGTATGACACCTGAAACTTAAAGGAGTCAGCTCATAGAGTCAGAGGTTTCAGTTTATGGTGGATTGGCACCAAGGCAGAAGCATCATGGCAGAGGGAATCCACTCAAGTCATGATTTCAGGTGTTATGGATTATATCTAGATGTCTTACGAAAGCCTTCTGTACTCATAGGCACAGGCCCACTCTGGATATGTAGTGAACCTACCCCAACACAAACAAGCAGTACCACTCCAGAAAAGCAGTCCCCTGTCTCCCACCAACTCACTTTATCCTGGACAAGGACAGTGCCTAGGGACAGAGGAAACAACCGGACCCAGTGACCATTAACATTAAGTCCAGTAGTCTACCTGCACCCCCACCACATGGTCCACATCCAGCAGAAACCAGAGGGCAGATTGTGTTTCCTGTCTGCCAACAGGAACAAAGGACATGCCTTGGTTTGGATAACCAAAGTCTAGGGGGAACAGACAGAGGGACCTCTGGTGTGGTAAGGATGCCTCAAAAACCCATAAGCCTTAAAGCTAGGTGGAGAAAATTGTGACAGATTCAAAGTGATATCCAGGAGATTAAAAACTCTGTCAAAAGTATACATAGCAGACTAACCCAATTTGAAGACAGAATATCAAATATAGAAGATAGGATGGCAGTCAGTGACCATGAAAAGAGAACTCTTAAAAATAGTAAGGGACCATGAGAAATTAATCCAACAGCTCCTAGATGATGCAAAGAAGAATAATATAAGATTAATAGGAGTCCGTGAAAAAACAGGAGAAAGCACAAATGACATAAAAGACTGTTCATAGAATTGATAGGAAACTTCCCAAACAGCAAAAGAGCTTGACATACAAATAAGGAAGGCATATAGGGCTCCCAACTAGTTATAATAAAATGAAATCTATACTTATATAATAATCAAGATCCCAGAAACCCAACAGAAGTACAAAATACTACAAACAGAGAAAAGAAACAAATTACACGAAAAAGAAAGCTCATCAGAAGCATAACAGACTTTTCAACACAAACCCTTAAGTCAAGGAGAGCCTGGAGTGAGGTATTTCAAGCCTTAAGAGAAAACAACCTCCAACCTAGGTTGATGTATCCTGCAAAACTATCTTTCAAAATTGATGGAGATGTAAGATATTTTCATGACAAAAAACACATGAGAAACTCCATGATTACCAAATCAGCACTCCAAACAATTTTTAAAAGTAGCCTAGAAAGACAATGAAGGTCACAACTCCATGAGGCCCAACACAGCAAATGCAATAGGCAAGAATTTAAAGGGAGAGGGAGAAAAATAAAAAAGAACCAACAACAGGAAAATAACATGTCAGTGATAAGTCACTACGTGTCAGTTATAACTGTTAATGTCAGTGGCCTCAATTCACCAATCAAAAGAAATAGACTGGCAGAATGGATTAAGAAGCAAAATCCAATAATATGCTATATACAAGAAACATACCTACTTGAAAAAGAAACTCATTGACTGAAAGTAAAAGGATAGAAAGCAGTTCTTCATGCGACAGAAACCCGGAAAAAAGCAGGGACAGCTATCTTATTTGCAGACAAAGTGAATTTCAAATGAAAACGAATTAAGAGAGACAAAGACGGTCACTACATCCTTGTAAAGGGAACAATCGCAGAGGAAGAGATGACAATCATAAATACATATGCACCAAGCACTAATGCCCCCAACTATACAAAACAAATATTAAGGGATATGAAACACCAAAGAAGCACTAATATAGTTTTAAGGGGGGAACCTCAATACCCCATTGCCATAAATAGACAGATCATCCAGACAAAAAACAACAAAATACTGGAACTGAACCAAGCTTTTGAACAAATGGACTTCATAGACATCTACAGAATGTTGTACCCCACAAAATCAGAATATACATTCTTTTTGGCTGCAAATGGGTCATTTTCCAAAATAGACCACATGCTAGCTCATAGAACATGTTTAAGTAAATGCAAAGGAACTGAAGTTATCCATGTATAGTATCAGATCATAGTGTAATTAAACTGGAGATCAATAGCCTAAGAAACCATAAGAACTTCACAAACACTTGGAAATTGAATAACACTCTCCTGAACAACCAATGGGTCATAGCAGAAATTAAAGAAGAAATTAGACAGTTTTTACAATTTAATGACAATGCCAGTACAACATACAGGAATCTATGGGATACAATGAGAGCAGTTTTACATGGGAAATTCATAGCAGTGAATGCCTACACTAGGAAAACAAGAGCTCAAATTGACAACCTAATGGTGATTCTTAAGCTCCTAGAAAAAGAAGAGCAAGAGAATCCCAAAGCTCATAAAAGGGAAGAAATTACAAAGATCAGAGCAGAAATCAATGCAATGAAGACTAAAAGAATGCTTAAAAAAAAAAATCAATGAATCAAAGAGTTGGTTTTTCAGGGGACTTCAGAATCCAACATGCTAACCTTATAATTTGGCCCATGCATTCTTAACTGTTTCTTTGACTTTGTCTCCTGTAGAATTAAAAGCTACGCAGTTACCAAGATGACAATGCCAAATGCCTACTGAAGGCCTTTAGATAGACCCTCTGTAGAGTAACTAACTGCTGATCACAACTAAGACCCTCTTCAGCTGGAAGTAGCCAGAACTGTCTTCGCCTTTTGTCCCCTCACAGCAGTTAGGGATACTTCTTCAGAGGGGGGAAAATTGCTGATAGGTAAGTTAATTAGATATCTTGTAGGCAGTTAGACAGGGCTGCCCTCAAGGAGCCAACACAGCAAGGAGCCAACATGAAGGACAATCAAGATACATTCACTGAAGGCCAGAATTGTAAAAGCAGAGAAACTACTATACCTTTGTGCCAACCCTAGGAATAAATAGCAGTAATTCATATGCTAAATAGGTAACAATCACCTGGGTTGGGGGCCAAGGGCTTAACACAACCTTTCCAGGAATTATCCCTGACTGAAAAATCCTTGTATGCTTACTGAGAGACTTGCTCCCCGATTTGACCCCCATTTAATCAATATTACGTGGGTGAGTGTACTTGTAATCTTATTGGTTGGCAATCTTATTGGTTGTAATCTTATGGTTTTGCCCTACCTCATGCCCACCTTGTGATTTTCCATTGGGTCTTATAGTTTTGTTCCACTTTGTACCTGTCTCACCCACTTTCCAGTCCTTCTGTCTCTCTTAGACAGAAGCTTTCTTTCCCTCAATAAATTTTTCCTACTCTTAAAAAAAAAGTTAGTTTTTCAAAAGAATAAATAAAATTGATAAACCCCTAGCTAACCTTATCGGGAAAAGGAAAGAAAAGGCTCAAATTCATGCAATTAGGAATGAAAATGGTGAAGTAACAACAGATCTAACAGAAATCCAGGGGATCATCAATACTTACTTCAAGAACCTATACTCTAATAAAATGGAAAACCCAGAAGAAATGGACAGATTTCTAGATACATATGAATTACAAAAGTTGAATGAAGAAGATATAAAAATTCTAAACGCCCTAATTACAATCAGTGAAATTGAAAATGTAATTAAAAATTTACCATCAAACAAAAGCCCAGGCCCTGATGGCTTCACTGCTGAATTCTACGACATTTAGAGAAGAACTACTGCCACTACTCTTTAAACTTTTCTTTGAAATTGAAAGGAAGCAATGCTTCTAAATTCATTCCTGGAAACATGTTTTACTTTGATTCCAAAACTAGGGAAAGACCCAACCAAAAAAGAGAACTACAGGGCAATCTTCCTAATTAACATAGATCCAAAAATCCTCAATAAGATACTGGCAAACAGAATACAGAGGGTCATCAAGAAGATTGTACACCCTGACCAAGTTTGATTTATCCCAGGGATGCAAGGATTGTTCAATATACATAAATCAATAAATGTAATACACTATAAATAGAGTCAAGGACAAAAACCATATGATCATCTCATATGCAGAAAAAGCATTCAACAAAATTCAACACCCCTTTATGATAAAAACCTTACAAAAAATTGGAATAGATGGTCTTAATCTCAACTTAGTAAAGGCTAACTGTGAAAAGCCAACAGCCAACATCTTACTCAATAGTCAAAAAATGAAAACTTCATGCTAGAATCAGGAACAAGAAAAGGATGTCCACTCTCACCACTCCTGTTTAAAATAGTTTTGGAAACATTAACCACAGCAATTAGACATAAGAAAGAAATTAAAGCAATAAAGATAGGAAAGGTAAGAGGTAAATTGTTAATATTTGCTGTGACGTGCTACTCTACATAGAAGACCCAAAAAGCTCTTCCAAAAGACATCTAGACTTAATTGACAGACTCAGTAAAGTAGCTGGATACAAGGTAAATACTCAAAAATCAATAACCTTCTTGTACACAAATTACAGACTCACTGAGAGTGAAATTAGGGAAACAATCCCTTTCACAATAGCACAAAAAATTGAAATATCTAGGAATCTAACAAAGTAAACAAAAAAAGCTCTATATTGAGAACTACAACACTCTGCAAAAAGAGATTAAAGAGGTTATAAGAAAATGAAACGACGTCTCTTGTTCCTGGGTAGGAAGAATCAATATAGTGAAAATGGCCATACTTCCAAAACTGCTATACAGATTTAATGCAATCCCTATTGAAATTCTAACAGTATATTTCACAGAAGTAGAGAAAACAATCCATCAATTCACTTGGAATCATTAGAGACCTAGAATAGCAAAAGCAATTCTAGGCAACAGAGACATGTCAGGGGCATCACAATCCCCAACTTGAAACTATAGTACAAAGCTACTGTGATAAAAAGCAGCATTTCAAAGAAACAGACTTAAGGATCAGTGGAATAGATTAGAAGATGCAGAAACCACTCCTGACATACTCAGCTACCTCATCTTTGACAAAGGAGCCTCTTTAATAAATGGTTTTGGAAAACTGGATTTCACCTTGTCAAAGATTAAAACTAGACCCGTATCTTTCACCATGTACTAAACTAGAATCTAAGTGGATTAAAAATACAAACATTAAAACAGAAACGCTAAACTTGCTGGAAGATAAGTTAGGTAGAAGATATCGGCAGAGGAAAAGATGAACAAATTCTTGGTAGCACAGGAACTAGCACAAAGAATCAACAATTGGGATCTCATTTTTTTAAAAAGTTTCTGCACTGCCAGAGAAATCACAAGCAGAGCTAAGAGAAAACCCACAATGTGGGAAACATTTTTTACCATCCCATTCCTCAGACAAAGGTATACTATCTAGAATATGTATCTTCCCAAAAGATTTAATAGAATCATACAGCGATGCTCACCCATGTTAATAGTGGCACAGTTTCTAATAGTTAAAATTTGGAAACAGTCCAGTTGCCCATCAACTTGAGATTGGATAAAGTTGTTTTTTTTTTTTAATAAAATGGAGTCATAATCATAAAGAATGAGAAACTAAAGATATTTATAGTTAAGTGAATGCACATTGAGGCCATACTCTTAAGTGAAATTCCTAAGTCACACATATAATTACCGAACAGTTTCTCTGATGTGAAAACCTAAAAGTGTGCATAAGGATCAAAATGTATAATTGATATTGTGTAATAGGAAGGAAAGGTCTAAAAGAGTAGAGGAAATGGGAGGGGCAGGGGAAAGATTAAAAAGGGAAAAATTTGTGAAAAGGAAAAACATGGAAACAGTGTCTTTGTAAACAGGGAAGGGTGGAGGGAGTGAAGGGAGGGCTGGAGAATAGGGAAAAATAAGAATCAAGACAATCTTGTAGAGGTACAAGATCCCAATGATGAATGTAACTATATTGTACACCTAAATTGTGCCAAAAAACTCAATAAAGATAGAAAAAAACTCTTGAAGACATAGCTGTAGACAAGAATATTCTGAACAGAACCCCAGTTTAACAAGAAATAGCATTAAGAATCAACAAATAACATACATCAACTTTAAAAACTTCTTCACAGCAACCAACAGAGTGAAGAGACAACCTACAGAATGGCAAAAATTTTTTTGCCAGCTATGTCTTGGACAAAGGACTAGTGTCTAGAATATATAATGAACTAAGAAAAAATTGGACCCCCAAATTAAACCTCCAATCATAAGATGGGCTACTGAAATGAATAGATACTTTTCAGATGAAGTACAAAGTGTCAGTGAATACATAAAAAAATGTTCAACATTGCCAACCATTAGAAACATGCAAATCAAAACAACACTGAGGTACCATCTTATTCCAGAAAGAATCACTATCACCAAAATATTAAATAATAACAAATGCTGGCAAGGTAGTGGGGAAGAAGTTACCCTTGCACACTGTTGATGAGAATGTGAACTAGTATACCCATATGGATTCTGCAGAATAGTAAAAGTAGAAATTTTATTTGACCCAGCTTCCCCCTTCCCCCTATGTTCCTGAAAGAGTAAAAGACATAATACAAGGTTACATGTATACTCATATTTATGGCAGCATGACACATAATAGATAAATCTTGGAAGTGACCTATATGTTTATAAACATGAATATATAAAACAAATGTATTTAAACATAATAAAGTACTACTCTGCCATAAAGAAAAATAAACTCAAGTCATTTCTAGAAAAATGAATGCATTCTTCAACCATAACGTTAAGTGAAATACACCAGACTTAAAGATCACATGTTTTCTCTTATATGAAAAACCTTAATATAAAGAACAAAATATAAAAATAGAAAAAGAGGGATAGATCTTTTATAAAATGAAAGAGGACCAAGAAATGGAGAGTGCAGGTAAAGAGGGGATAAGAAGGAGATGTAAAAAGAATTAAGGTGGGTTATTTACCTGTGCCAGCTTTCCACAAGGAATGTAATTATTATGGACTGCAAACATGTATGAATAAAAAAATAAAAATTGAAAAGAGAAAGCTCAGGATTTTTGGACTCTAAAGTCCTGTGCACTTTCTGCTCTACGGTACTTTTCCCCGTATATTGTACCATGTTCCCATTCAGAGTACTTGCAGGGAAGTTTTGCAGTTTCTTTTAATAAGACCATAGAGCAAAGAAAAGGAAAAGGAAAACAACAACAAGAAGTTGATACAGAAAAACGGAGAACTCTGTCCATTAGGTTGCCATGGAGCACAGGAGATGAGCAGTGACATTGTTAGAAGAGTAACTCTGGTGGCTGCAATATGAAAATGAGGCTCTGCTCACTGTTTCCCTTGCTTTCATTTATTGTGTGCTTTCTGCTGTGGTTTTTGGCACTGTTCTAAGTGAATTAGCTCGTTTAAATGTTATCATAATCCGTTGATTGGGTGATGAGTAAACTAAGGCATAGAGGGCTTTAAAAATCTATGCAAGAAATTTATGCAAGAAGTATCAGGCACAGGATTGAGGCCACACTAGATAGCTCATGGGCCTGGGCTCTTAATATTTTATTGCTTCATGCTTTCCTTGTACTCCAGATCCTTCTAAGATTGCTGTGCCCTTATCCCCATGACCCCAAGCTCTGTCTCCATCCTGTTTTTTCTTGTGACCTCTGGTGCTCCAATCCTTACTGCCTACTGGGTAGCTCTACCTGAAAGTCTTTCAGGTATATCTAAAACAATAGGATCCACATTAATTACTTGGCTAATTAAATAAATGTATTTAGGTTCTGCACTTGGCACCAGGTTAAAGTTTTATGAATGAAACTGTGGAAAATGACAAGTTTTTTTGAGCTTATCTCCTATGGGTGGACAGTACAGGAGTGCCTGTGTCTCATAGAAATCTAGGAGCACACCATGTAGACACGTAGTGTAGAATGTTCTGGAAGAGCAAAGCCTCAGAAATATGTTTGAAGTGAAAAGCCCCTGAGGCAGACATAACCTCATATCTGGAGATGAGTGAGAGAGATGGGAAGAGTAGGAGATGAGATCGGACAGACAAAGGACTGGTTATACTAGAACTTGCAGTCTGTTGCAAGAATGTTGACTGTTTTCCCAAGTGAGATGTGACAGGAGAGGAATGAGAGCACAAGTATGACAGGATGTAATTTACATTTTAGTAAGAATCCATGTCACCTGATGCCTTTCTCTCATTCTCTTCTTTAGTATGTTCTTCCTTATCCCATTCTTCAGATAATGAACCTTGTTTTCTCGCCTTCTGTCCAGTGCTTCTATCCCTTCATCAGTCATTGAGTTGTGACAATTTTACTTCTTCAGAATCTCTCAAATTGTTTTTTTTTTCCCCAGCCTCATTGGTACCATTGAGTTTCAGACCCTTACTTACTTTCCACTTAGTTTTAATTCTCTTGATGTTTTTTATGCCCTCTCAATGCCATCAGAACTCTGCTCCTATAAATATATATAAAATACACCTCTTTATGTTGTCAATTTTGCCGAGTCTCTCGTCTCTAAGACGAAGTTCACACTCTCCAGCATATCCATCCTATAAGCCATTGACTATATGACCCCAATTACTTCCCTGGCCTAATGTCTACCTACCCATTGCCTGAGATGGCATCTACTTACTGGTACTTAAATACTACATATTCTACAAATGTATCACAAATCCCATTTGTTCTACAATATATTAAAAACCTGACTACTTTCAAAATATAATAAAAAATCTGCCTACTTGTCATCACCTCTTCTGTTTATTCTGTGGCCCAAACTATGATGATCTCTATTGCAGTTGCCTTCTAACTTCTCCCACCTTCCCTTTGTCTAGTCTATTTTATTATAATATCTAGAGTGGTCTTTTAAAAACATCAGCTGGTAAGCACCTTTCTATAAATAGCTTCCAGTCTTATTCAGAGTAAAAGCCTAAAGGCTAGGACCATGCATTCACTGAAAAATCACTGTATACTCTGGCTCCTGGCTTCTTCTCTCCTTTCTAACCTTTTCTTGCTTTTACTACCCCCACTGTGCTCTTCCCATTCTGGCATTCCTACTCTTCTTAGAATAAGCCAAACATATTCCTACCCTAAGGCCTTTGCACTGAGTCTTCCCTCTGCCTGAAACTCTTTTTCCCTCAGGTTCCTACTCAACTTATGTCCTCCTTCTTACGTTCTTCTGACCCATGTTGTCTTATCAGAGGCCTTCCTTGAGCCCCCTATGAAAATGCAATATAGTATTCACCCCAGCAATCCCTATTTTACTTGTTTGGCTTAATTTTTTTTCCATAACACTTGCTGCCATCTAAAATGTTATGTGTTTTACTTATTTATTCATGTCAAGCTCTTTGTACTAGAATATAAGCTCTCAGGGAGTAGGTATTTTCTGTATTCCTGGCTCTTAGTTCTTTGCAAACAGTATGTGCTTGATAAATATATACTAAATAAATGAAGATTTTCCAAATTTTCCTTCTTAGATTATTCCCTGTTTCCATAGCAATGTACTTATACTAGTGAATGCATAAATGCACAAACATCTTTTTGTCACCATGAAGCATAGACATCATTTTTTGAACTTGGTTGCTACAGCTATCCTAAGCAGTGACTTCAGAAATGTTCCTCCTCTGGGCTACTTATTATCTGGCAGGCAGAGATTATGCTAAGTAAGTGGTTAGCTTTGTAGTCTTGTTGTGACTGTCAAATGTAATCATTTTACAACAACAACAACAAAAATAGAAAATGCTGTGATGGTATACAAGTTGGTTTTACAAGAGTGCAAAATATAAAGTGTTACCAGCAAAATGTACTCCACTGAAATCAGAGTATTATAACATTTTTAAATGAAGGGCATTTATCAAGTCATTTAGAGATTGTAAATTTTATTTCACTTTTCCAAAGGTGAAGTTCTACTGGGCTTCATATAACTGAGACTCCTATGAACTAGTATGTTACTAATTTAGCACCATATCTGACTTCTCTTGCATGATAAATGTCTTTTAGAAGTATCCGTACATGAAAGGGAAATGTAGAGTTTTTGTGTAATGGTTTAAAATAGCAGAAAGAAAATTAAGCCTAACCTGTAGAAAGCTTAGTGTTCTGCATTTTTCAGCCATTGATTAGGGCTTGGCATGTTGACACTTTATATCTAATTTATTTTTCCAATTATTATTAACTATATAATCAAAATTTCTGCCATAGAATCATTTGTAGATCTCAAGAAATATAGCATATGACCAGACCCTGTTCAACTATTAATATAATTTCATGATTGTATACTCTCTGGAAAACTTTATTATGATTAAGTTAAAAAAAAACAACATGAGATATTTGAAAATCTGCCAACAGCTCTTCCAAATAATTTTGTGATATCTGAAATTCTACATGTACCTCTCCGAACTGGAAAGTGAACTTATTTGAAAGAATGAACTAATACTAAGTTACTTAATGTGTAATTCTTCTTCAAAGTTACTTCTTGTTTTCTTTAAAAGAAAAAAATGCTCCATAACACTTTTATGTCTGGTACTATTTTCATCACTATAAATAATAAAAGAGGGCATTTAGGGTGGGGGCTTTCTCTCCCATTTTCTTTGAGATATGGCAGAATTAATCAATTATTATTTTCATTGTGATAAAATTTCCAAGAGCTTTGAACATCACCTTCATATAGTAGTTCTCTTGAGAATTTTTGATAATTCAGGAGCATCAAAAAGAATTTCCTGATAAATATAAGAAATGTCATGATGATTAAGAATTGTAACCAGGCATGGTGGTGCACGCCTATAATCCCAGCACTTGGGAGGCAGGAGGATCGCTGTGAGTATGAGACTAGCCTGGGCTACATAGTGAGTTCCAGGTCAGTCTCAGTCTCAATTACATAGTGAGACCCTGTCTCAAAAAAAAACAAAAAAAAAGAATTTTAGAGTGCAACATCCTTTTCTTGATTTTTCTGCTTAAGTTTATTTTGGAAAATTTGAAAATGACATAGATATGAAAAAGAATATTAAAAGTATGTCCAGGTACACTGCTCAGAGATAATTACAACTTTTGACCACATTTCCTCCAAGTTTTTTTGCTGTATTTACATATACACATTTCTTTTTCCTTTTATGAAACCACAATCCTCTTGTCTAATTACCTTGTTACTAATTTCATATCTAACCATAGTTTTTTGCTTTTACTTTTCATAAAACAGTATAAAATCCTAAAATTTGTTACTTTAGTGATTCTTTATATAGATATACCATTGTTCCTTATAATCCTCTTTTGAACATTTGCTGCTTTTCAGTTTTAATTATTACAAATAAAATTATTTGAAGTCATAACTCTGTATATGTTTAATTACTTCTTTATGGTAGACTCTTAGAAGTAGAATAAATGGATGAAAAGATACATATATATTCAGCTTCTGAATGTGAAATCATGCCCAATTGGCCTTAAGTCAGGTAGTGATATTTTATATTCCTAATTATACACTATCAGAACACTTAATTTTGCTCTCACCAATAATGCAAATTACTTCTATGGAATATTCTTTTTTTGCACATTTGATAGTCAATAATTAAGTATAATTTAATGTAAATTATCTTAATTTATATTTTTTCTAACTTTAGTATTTTTTCTTATATTTTAAGAGACTTCTTTGTTAAATATACTTGTGAATTTTTCCATTGAGTACATACTTATATGTGTATATGTATGGTTTTTTATATATAATTTAAGTTTGTAATGGCTTACTATTAAGAATAGTAAGCCCATTTTTGCCATATAGGTTACAAATACTTTATACTAGTTAGTGTTTGCTTTTCAATTTTGATTATGATTTATTTTACACAAAAATTAAAATTTTATATATTCACATCTTTCAACCTTTCTTTTAAAAGGTTTATTAATAAACTGTATAATTTATATGCTGTAAAATAGACCTCTTGAAATCACAGTTCAATGTATAGCTGTGCAGCCATCATTATAGTGGTTTTTCAAATTTTAAAATCGTTAATTATTACTATGTGTTTGCAGTACATAATGATTCATTTCCTCATGGAGAATTGGTACATGTACATAGTGCATCTTAAATTCTGTTTTCATCCTCTTCCCCCCCCTAATGTGGTTTTAGAACATTTCCAGCACTTCAAAAAGACCCTTCACATCTTTTTGTACTCAGTCTTCTTTCCTGTCTGCAGCCCAGGCATCCACTAATCTGCTTTCTATCTGTAAGCTTTTCATTCTTTATTTTTGGGAGATGGGGTCATACTGTGTTGCCCTGGCTGTTCTTGAATTTGTTGGTTCAAATGATCCTCCCTGACTCAGCTTCCCAAATAGCTGTGATACTCTTTTATTCGTAAGTTTTTAAAAATTATTCGTGTATGTATTTATTTATTTAGATATGGGGGATTGAACTCAGGACCTTGTGCTTGTAAGGCAGGCAGTAGCACCCCTGAGCTAAATCCCTGGCCCTCTTAAGTCTTTTGGTCACTTACAGTAAGCCAAGTACGTGCGGTAAAATGGGGATTAAAATTACTGCCACTTTCTTCTAGAAGCTTGTGGTCAAGCAGGACAAATTATTAAATAATAGTTCACATAAATACATAGTTATTAAATGGTAAGTACTATAATAGAAAATAAAGTGTGTGATGGATGATAATGGAGGGAAACCTGTTTGGCAGTGGTACTTCAGAGAAGGTTTTGTTGAGAAAGTGACATTTTGTAAAAGAGACTTGGGGACTGGGAAGGACCAGTCAGGTGTGGAGCTGGGAAAAGAGCTTGCCTTGCAGGGCGAACACTGAAATGCTGTGCCTTGGAGGTCTGTGGGAAAAGAATCAGATGTGGTTAGAGGGGAAAGGGATATGAGAGATCAGTGAAAAAAATGTTTTTAGGACTGGAGATTTAGCTCAGTGTTACCATACCTGCTTCACAAGCACAAGGTCCTGAGTTCGATCCTTAGTACCAAAAAAAAAGTTTAAAAAAATGTCCTATGTCATTATTATTATTTTCTTTTTATTGTGCTCCTTTAAATATCAAAGTATTTGTATGTAATATTCATATGGTTATGTGAATTGTCTAGATTGTTAGGGTTGTAATTTACCTGTGCTAAATGTATCTTATGTAGTCTCGCATCTTTGTGTATTAAACAGAGTAGCAAGTTGTGTGTGTGTGTGTGTGTGTGTGTGTG
>NW_022900944.1:12521207-12530589 GCF_012274545.1 Fukomys damarensis | reverse complement strand
GTATTAAACAGTAGCAAGTTGTGTGTGTGTGTGTGTGTGTGTGTGGTGTGTGAATATGCACACATTATTTTTGGTATTCTCTTTCTTAGTCCCTGAGGGAATGTACTGAAAAGTAAATTTTAGAAATTATCGTACTTCCTTTAATATTCTTTACTTAGGGCCTTTCGAAGAAAACTGGCATTGTTAAGAAAGTATGGAGGAATTTCCTTCTTAATCACTGCTGCTAATTAGTTATATGAGTTTACTGATGCCTCAGGGACTTGCTCAGGAAATACCAGTTAGTGATAAAATTAGAGTTACTGCTCATGGCTCCAGAATGTTCAGTCTCTGCTTACAGGATTGTATTGGTCTCTTCATTGGCCATATAAATAGAAAGTATGATATCACTGTTTCGTTTGCCATTTGGGATAAATGAAGTCTAGAAGCTATAAATCCTAATGGATCCCTGACAGTCTCAATGACAATCCATGTTTCTGATCTTTTCAATCACACATGTCAGGCACTGTAAAATGCAGGGCACTCCTACTATGCTTACTTAGTGAAGTCATTTTCCACATTCAGACTTCACTACTTCATTTTTCTTCTGCATGTGTGTACCAATTTCCTGAAGGCCTTTTGTTTCTTGTACTTGCAGAAAGCAGGAAATAGGCTAGATTATGCTGTAGTAATAAATAATCCTCAAATCACAGTGGCTTTGCACACCAGCATTTCTTGCTCACTTTGCATATCATTTGTGGGTTGGCATTGAGGTGCTACTCATTAGAGTAATTCCACGATCCAAGAGCAGTTCCCAGGTGGTACTGTGCCAAAAGGAAAAGGTGTTCTGGAGAGTCTTGGCCTGGCAATGAAATGCTCCAGTCTGGCAGTGACAGCCATCATCTTTCATTGGACAGAGCAATCACGTGCTTCATCCATCACGAGTGGTTCAGGAAGTGAACATTGGGCCCAAATATCTGGTGGTAGGGGAAGATTCTGCAAGTATTTGGCAAACAGTTTTGATGACTAAAACATACTCACAGCTAGAGATCCATTTATATTTCATTGAGGAAGCTAAAGTGATCTCCAGTCACCAAAACAAAATGACATAGTCACACCAAGACAAAGCAAAACCAAAATCATGAAAGTTACTCATTTGACAATTGTCAAATTTACCATCCTGCCTGAATTTATATCTTTTTAGCTTATTGCAATATAGGAAGTATCTTTTCTCCTATCCAATGTTTAGATCACATTTTTGTGTCAGTAACAAATTTTGAACACATACAGTGGTGCCTACTAAATGTTTACCAACTGGCTGTCTGTAGAGTGAAAAACTTTGATTTTTAGTGTTTTCTGATTTCTGTAGTCTGAATACTGTCACTGTGGCCAGTTTCAAGGTATCAGCATGGTGTAACTGAATGTATAACTGGGAAGAAATATACACAGGAGGCTGTCAAGAGAGTATGAAGAAACTCCTGCAGTCTTTTTCATGATGCTACTCATATTGATCATATATGTATATGCATATATATTTTAGGAGATCTTGATTTCTTTCCTCTTAGATAAAAACCCCACAAAGCAATAGTTTTATTATTGATTCCCCTTTCTCTGAATTTTAATGGCAAATCCCTGCATGACCCACATGGCAGACTGACACTCTAGATACTTTTGAGCTTAGGTCCTTCAGTTATTCACCCTCTCTTCTGGATCACCAGCCTGTTCCTCTTGTATAGTATTGGCAAGCTGTATTGTACACTAGTGTCTTCCATCATTAAAGATGGACCCTTGATCTAGCATTCCCCTTTATCATTAGCTCTGTCTTCCTATTCCCCGTCATAGCAAAACCACTGAAAGACATCTGTACATGGCATCTTCACTTCTTTCTCTCGATCCTACTCTAATCTAAATTCTATCCCTAGTACTTTGCTAAACATGCCCTGTCATTGTCATCAGTGATTTCCATATTGCTGAATCTAATGGGTGATTTCTGTCTTCATTTCACTTGACTTTGTCTCAGTAGATAAAATTGACTACTGCATTTTTCTTGAAATAGTCTTTTCATGTGGCTTGTGTTTTGATACATTGTTTTGGTTTTCTACTTGGTCTTGTGCTGACTCTTCTACAATTCAGGAAATAATGTTGGTCCCTCTTCTGTATTTTGACTGTTTCCCTTGGTGATTCATCCATTTCTAGGTCTTTATAAATCAGCTGTGTGCTGATGGTTCCCATAGTGAGCTCCTGGCCCCACTTTCTCTTCTGGGCTCTGTGTATATCCAGTCACCGTTTGCTACTTCCACCTGAGATTTCGTAGGTAGGTAGCTTAATGGTGACAGCTCCAAAATGAAACTCCATTTCTCCCTATTCTTGTCCCTAGTTTTTAAACGCCTCACTTTTATTTATTTCAAAAAAAGTAATTCAGTTATTAAATTTACAAATCTGGAAGTCATCTTTCTTTACTCCTCACATCCAGTCCATAACTGCATCCCCTCCCTATAAAATATATATTTTACCAGAGTGTCTGCCTTAATCCAGACTCTCAACATTTTTATCCTGGATGGTTATAATAGTACCTCATAGGATTTTCCACATTGTCTTTTGCCTCTTTCCAGTCTATACCTTATATAATAACTAAAAGTGATTTTTATAAAATATGAAGAAAATATTCTTCTCCCCTTGAAACTCCTAGTGTATTGAGAGATTTCTTAATGTGACTTTCAAGGCTGTGTGTATTCTGCCTCTGCCTGTCTCTTTATCCTCAAGACATATGATTTTCCCTTTGGCCCATACACTTTAGTAAAACTGGTCTTCTTTTTGGCCTTAGATCCAGCTGATTTTTTTGTTCAGTGCCTTCATATATTTGGTCTGTCTTCCTGTTTTTTGAAGCTTGTCACATGGCTAGTTCCTTCTTTTTCTGAAGAACTCATCTTAAATGTCATCTCTGAAGAGATTCTCTCCTATCCTTATGGCAGGTTTCCTGCTGTGTTGTTTGTGTCCTAGTACCTAACACAATTTGGGATTGTTTTTCCTTATTTATTGACTTGATTTTGTAGAAAGGTATGTGAGGGCAAGAACCTTATTTCTCTGCTATCCATAAAAATTTACCATTTTTGCCTTGGTTTTGTTTCAGAGGCGGCTGAAATATCCTAAGCTGATTCTCCGAGAAGCAGGCCATGTGTCTGAAGAGCTCCATAAAGAGGTTCAGGAAGCCTTTCTCACACTGCACAAGCATGGCTGCTTATTTCGGGACCTGGTGAGGATCCAAGGCAAAGATTTGCTCACTCCAGTGTCTCGAATCCTCATTGGGAATCCTGGCTGCACCTACAAGTACCTGAACACCAGGCTTTTTACAGTACCCTGGCCTGTTAAGGGTTCTAATGTAAGCTACACTGAGGCTGAGATTGCTGCTGCTTGTCAGACCTTCCTTAAACTCAATGACTATCTGCAGCTAGAAACCATCCAGGCTTTGGAAGAACTTGCTGTCAGAGAGAAGGACAATGAAGATTCCGTGCCAGTGTGTATGTCTGAATTCTCCAGGGTTGGGATAGGGTCATCCAGTGGTGAAGTGGATATGAAGAGCAGAGCAGCATATAATGTAACTTTGCTGAATTTCATGGATCCTCAGAAGATGCCATATTTGAAAGAGGAGCCTTACTTTGGTATGGGGAAAATGGCAGTGAGCTGGCACCATGACGAAAACCTGGTGGACAGGTCAGCAGTGGCAGTATACAATTATAGCTGTGAAGGTACAGTCTGCTCAGGAAAAAGCAGCCCTACTTGTAATATGATCAGAGTTGTTTAGACAAAACAGAACAAAACAAACGTCTGTGTGTATGTGTGTGTGTGTATTTGTGTGTTGTGTGCCCTTTTGAGGCATGTCTCACTTATATGTCTGCAGAATATTCCTCTTTCTCATCTAGTTACGGTATCTGGCTCATTGCTATACTGCACTCGGATATTTTTGCATATAAGCACTAGTGTCACTTTGTCTCTCCCATGCCCAGGAGAGCAGCATCTTGGATTCATACAGCCAACTGCCTTTCTCTAAAGCTCAGAGTAGATTGTACAGTTGCTATAATTAACTTGCTGATCAAGGACCGGGAAAACAGAAATCTGTCATATCTTTCCAGGTTCTCACAGGTGCACATTTCTTGTCTTGACAAAATGTTTTATTATGGTTGACATCATTGTCTTGATGGGCATTATTTGTCAAGTTTGGACTTGTTCTTGGTTTCATATCTTATTTGCCACTATCCTTCCTTAAAAAGCAGTTGAGGTGATTTTTGAAAGCAGGCATTCCTCTGTTTTCACACAGCTCTCTAGCCCTCTGCATAGTTCTGCGGTTTTAGATGTCATAGGGCTGCTGTAGCAAACTTGATCTTTTTCTGAAGTCTTGTTGCTTTAGAATAGAGATTATAGGTCAATTTTAGAGGCCTATCCAATTTTTCCTTCTTCTGTTGTTCAGTTTCTACGATGTGCAGTGTTGGTGAACCTTTTTGAGCTTTCAGTGATACAAACAGCCTACTATGGCATGCGTGCTATAGGTTTGCCTCCACTGGTTTAGGGTCTCCATAATTTCTCAGAACAGGATTACACAAAAGTACTCAGATACTTAAAGGCCAGCATGGCCGTTACTTTCTTCTTTGTCTGATTATTTGACAGAGGAATATAAGATATGGTATTAACTCTTCTGTTTGCTTTATTGAAAGACATTTGAAAAACTATTCATCCAGGGAATTAGCTGGGACTTTTAAGGGTCATTATTTTTTGATTACTCTATTTTTTTAAATTGTATTTTTATTGTTACTTTTACTGTTTTTTGATTATAAAATTATTGTTTTAGAAAAGAGACTTTAGAGAAAGCATTTTGTGATACTCTTAAATTTCTTAGTCTTAAAAAATTCCCCAGGATAACGGGTATCTTTATATTTTCAGTTCAAAACAAGGCACTAGTTTAGGGCTTGGAAATTTCGCAAATATCCCTGGCCTCTCAAATTGTAACACTGACCTGAGAAAATCCCTTGAAGAGATTCAATGCTGTCCTAATGGAAAGAACTGAGATCCTCTGATCTTTAATAAGGCTTTGCCAGGGATTTAAGAACTATCACATCCAAGAACTCTGAAGTGAAGGAACAATTGAGTTTGTTACTTTCTTATGGAGGCCAGTTTTAGAAATTGTAGTAGTGGCATATGATAGCACCAGCTGCCACAAAGGTGTCTTTGTGCTCCCATTTCTTCTCAGTCCGGCAGTTTAATAGTTCTTTTGTATTCCCTTCATGTGGGTGATCAAATTGATTTTGAAATCTAGACTATCTTTCAGAAAGGAATTTAAATTTTTGTCAATAGTTTCCATAGTTGAAAGTAGTTAAGCCTGATAAAATATTCAAATATAAATTATATCTAAATATAAATATGTTTATGCTTGCAGTTATCACCTGAAAGATGGAACTACAGAATTCAAATCTGTAAGAGCAATGTAATTCCTTTGTTTTCTTAACTCCTAAGGTTTCCAGAATTCTAATAATAATGATAGCACTGGGAGGTACTGTTGTTTGAGTACCTTCTCTATGGAAAGCACATAATTATCAGCACTTCACCTGTTAACTCATTTTATCTTTCCCACAATTCAATGAATGAAGTAATAATGAAAAATAGTTGTGCTCTGCATAGTGATATTTTGGTCAATGAGGTACTGCATATACTTTTGGTAGTTCCATAAGATTACAATGGAGCTGAAAAATTTATCTTACCTAGTGGCTTTTTAATATTGTAGAACTCTGAATTACTCATGTGTTTTTGGTTCTAACAGGCCTCTGGTGCTTCCAGTTGTATAAAATTATAGCACAGGGTTGGGGATTTAGCTCAGTGGTTCCACCTCCTGCTTCGTAAGTACAAGGTCCTGAGTTCGATCTCTGGTACAAAAAAAAAAAAGGCACATACAATTTTGTAATAGTGGATAGTGATCAAACGACTGTGTTACTGGTTTATATATTTACTGTACATATGTTTATATGTTTTTATTTTACAGTGTGCTCCTTATACTTCTTAAAAAACTTTACTGTAAAACACTGCTGTATTAAGTAACAAATATCATCATACATCTGATGTTTATCCTGTCTCTTGATTGCATCAAGAGGCCATGTTAAGTAACTGTCCTGTACCATCTAGGTTTGGATATGCACATTCTGTAATTCACATAGTGATAAAGCTGCCCAATAACACATTTCTCAGAGCATATGCCTGGTGTTAAGTGATGCATGACTGTACTAATATTCTCATTTTACAGATGAGGAAACTGAGGCACAAAAGGATGATTAACTTTTTCATGGCTATGCGGTTAGTAATTAGCAGAGCTAGACCTTCTGGTCTCAGAGTCTTAACATTTAAGCTTGTATACCTTATGAACAGGTATTTCCTATCCCAGTGGTAGAACTATCTTTGAGATTTGGGTTTATAAAATGTCCACTTTTCAGAAAGATTAAGGGGATCTATTTGTCATCCTTTAAAATCTTGACACCTTTCTTTTTCCTTCCAACTCAGCCCCCCATATCTACTGTAACTTTCTAGCACATAAGAATCCATTAAATTTGCTTATTCTGTGAAATGGAACCTTTCTCTGGGTCTCTATTTGTTGATTTGGGGCTAGATGTTATACAGATTAAGTGCCTTGAAACTTTTTGGTGGATGCGTTTCTTCCAAGAGACAAGATGTTCAATTTTCTGGTCTTCTTATAATCCTCCCAGAACTATGGTAAGGGCGGACTTGAAGATTTTGGTTAAAATCCTGGTTGGGGTTGGGTAGGGCTTAAGAGTGTCACATGGAGTGGAAACTTAAGAAACTCAACTGTTTTTCATGTCCTTAAACTTGTTTGTTGAGCAATTGCTAAGGCAAGTTCAATTAGCTGTTCTAGATATTCTATAGATTCAAAGGTAAATCAAATGCGCTCCTTGCCATGAGAAAACGTGATGCAGGGCATTCTTGTGACTATAATTATGAAATGGTGAACCTTTAGATCTGGAGGAGACTTTTGAAATCACCTCTTTCTAGCCTCTGAGGGGAGCAGGAAAGTAGCTTGCCCAAGGTCTCGTAATTATTTAGTGACAAGATCAGGGACATTCGTTAGAAAGTGTTGCTTGTCACTGGAAAATCTCACATCAAATGCATTGGGAGTTTAGATTCAGAAGTGATTACCTTCTGCTGAAATTAAATTCAGTTGAAGCTTTAGCTCTTTCAGGACTTTGCTCTCAATACCTTTTCCCAGAGAAATCTTCTTGTAGATTTATAATGAGCCAATCATCTCCCTTTGGCTTATTTTCATGAGTAAAGGTCATTGAGAAGTAATCTGTATAGGATATGTGTAATTATATACTAAATTCATTGGCTTTCACATGCATTTCTAGTTAATAGATATCTCCAGAAGGAAGATTGAAATGGTACAATTTTTAATCAGGAATGGCTTCAGGGAACCATATGTAAATAGGCAGAGTATTTGATTTTCTTATTCCAGCTTTGCTGGCAATTGCTTGTTACTCCTAGCTGTAAAGAATGGATTTTAGCAGGAAAGGCATTAAAAGCCCATTGTTTGATATGGTCCAGTACCTTGTTCTTTGACTGGAATACCCTTAGAAACATCACTTAGGCAATAACTGTTAGTTACCATTTTTGTTTATTTTTATTGAAGGAAATATTTTCTGTGCCATTGTCTTTATATTATAGCAAAAGTAGTTTTTGAAATATTTAACTAGTTCCATGTTTTACAGATTTTTTTCATTATTTTCCAGGTCTCCTGTGAAGGGCAAAGGAGGCTCATAAAATGTATCCTGTTGAGTATGTTACAGCTTAGAAAGTAGGGATTTTGCAATAATTTTTCTAGAACTCTAGGGTTTCTAATCATGTCTCTGATGTGGGAAAAGTAGAATCCTCTTAAGGATAGAAATTTGTTTCTATAATTCTTGAATGTCTGTTTAAAAATGAGTTTGTCTGTATTCTTTAGTTTATCATTGAGATCATGAAACAACACTAGATTGTAATTGCAGGTAGGGTTTTTTTTTCCCTGTCAGCATCACTGTCTTAAAGATCATTTGACCTGTGTTTGTTTTATGTTATCATGCTGTGTCTTGACAGTTACATTTTTAAAAGTCACATTTACTACCCAGTAAAATTCATTTGATCCTAAAAGTTGCTTTCCTTTTGGCCCTCAATGAAACTATTTATGTATGTAACGATTCACATTTCTTATGTGCTAAGCACTCTTCTAGAAGTTGAACATGTAACAATGAACAAAACATAGACATCCTTGCCATCACTGAATGTACATTTCATCAAGAGGAGACAAGATTAAAAAGTAGGTTGTGTAACAAGAGTGAGGGGCAAGCTTGCAGCCTTCTGTTGGATGCTACCATACGGCCTCATTCGGAAAGTAACGTCTGAGCAGAATTTAGAAAGAATGAATCATTTGGAAATGTGAAGGGAGAACAGTCTAGTAAAGCACATGGAGTGCAAATGGAACTTCATGGAACATGATTGGGATGTTCCACAAGCAACAAGTGTGGATGGAATAGAGTAAGAGAAAGGGAAAAAAGCAGCAGAAGTGAAGACCAGAGAGGCACGGATGTGGAAGGCAGAAAAGAGGGACTTGTGGTACTGTGATACAAAGTACTGGGTTCACAGTTGGAATATGATTGGGAGCCATTGCGGAATTTTGAGTAGAAGAGAAGCTTCACTCCAGTCAAGAGAGCTGTAAGAAGACACACAGTAGTTCAGATAATGGGCCAGATTAGGAGAGGAAGAAATCGTGAGAAATGTGTAAGTATTCTTTTTTTTTTTTTTTTGGTTTTTTGAGACAGGGTCTCACTGTGTAGTTGAGACTGACCTGGAACTCACAATGTAGCCCAGGCTGGTTTCGAACTCACAGCTATCCTCCTACCTTTGCCTCCCAAGTGCTGGGATTTTAGGCATGCGCGACCATGCCCAGCAAGTCCCAATTTTTTTCTCCAAAAAAAAAGAAAGTTGGCAGAATTTCTTTCAGTGCCAGTGAGAAAGGAAGACCACATTTGTCAAGAAACTCAGTCAACAAGAATGGCTGAATTCTTTTCTTTTCTCAGTAATAGCTCTATCCGGGTATAATTGATATACAGGAAACTACATACAGCATATTGACATTTACAGTTTCCTACATTTAAACGCATCTGTGAAATTATCCCCGCAATCAAGAAAGTGTGTATATCCATGACCCAGCAGTTACCTTATGCTCCTTTGCTGTCACTTTTTCCTATACTCAGGCAACTACTGATGTGCTGTCAGTACTTGGCAATTTTCTAGAAATTTGTATAAATTTTATGTATAATTCTACAAATTATATATATATATATATATGTATATATATATATATATGCACACTGGTTAT
>NW_022900944.1:12509888-12521125 GCF_012274545.1 Fukomys damarensis | reverse complement strand
GTTTGTAAGGCAGGCAGCGGCACCATTGAGCTAAATCCCTGGTTATTTTGATCTGACTTCTTTCACTTAGCATAATTATTTGAAGATTCATCCATTTTATGTGTATCAATAGTTTATCTTCCTTTTTATTTATTGTAGTAAAATAACTTATCTGTAAGATTTATTATTATAATATCAATTTATGTGTATAGTTTGGTAGCATTAAGTACATTTGCGTTTCAACCATCACAGCTGTTTTTCTGCAGAATATTTTCATCTCATACTGAAATTCTGTCCCCATTAAACAATGATTCTCTTCCCATTCCCCTTCCTCATCTTCTCAATGACCATTATTCTACTTTTCATCTTTCCATATTTGACTACTCTAGTGCCTACTGTAAGTGGAGTCATACTTTTCTTGGTCTTTTGGTTTGTTTTAGTTTAATGTGCAAGGATTCTTTTTCCACTACATGTGTGTTAAAACTTCTTGTATGCTGGTGTGTGATAATAGCCATGCTAATTAATGGGCATGAAGTGTTGCATCATTGTGGATTTGATTCATGTTTACCTATTGATTTATAATATTGGTCATCTTTTCATATCCTTACTGACCATTTATATATCTTCTCTGGAGAAATGTTCATTCAAATCCTTTGCCCATTTTTGAGTTGGGGTTTTTATGAATTCTTTATATATTCTAGGTATTAATTCTTTATCAGATATGTGGTTGCAAATATTTTCTCTAAAAACGACTAAACTTTTAATGTCTTGATTATGAGTAAGGGATAACAGGCAAATTGAAGTAGACAGTTGTTATTGTTTGTGATATTAGTAGGCATTTTAATTCTATACTATTGGTTTACATAATTTATATTGATATTAATTAGTTGTGGGACCTTAAACAAATTACTTGATTATTTATCACTTGTCTTATTTGTAAAATAATGATAAGACCAGTTCCTATCTCAGGATTGTGAGAATTAAACATTTGTGAAGTGCTAAAGATATAACTACAGTGTTTAGTACCTACTAAGCATTGAAAAATTATTAGTTACTTTTAGTTTTAATTAAAACTGTTATATTGGTATAATTTCAAAAATTAAAAAAGTTTCTATAAAGCTTATGAAAATAGTGTTATCTGTGCCTTTTCTCCTCATTTTCATTTCCCCAGAGGAAGCCATTTCTAATCTTTCAGTCAGCGTACTTGGGAGGTAATAAAATACTTATTATTTTGAGCATTGTCTGGTGACTTCCTGATATGTAAGTTAAGGATTTACTTAACTTTCTTCTCTCTGCCTGTTTGTCTACACATGCATATTCTTCTGATTTCCCTATATTCCTAGTATAGATGTGTTATAATTTTGATTATATTAATATTTAGCATTTGTGGTTATCATGTCCATGGAAATGCATTTCAGAGATTATACTCATTTGTGGTCACTTTACCTTTTCTTTCTTCTTTAAAAAATTATCTTTATTGGTACATTTTAGGTACACATTGTGATCCTATTCATCATTGGGAATTTATACCTGTACATGATATACCTTAGTTCTTATTTTTTCCCATTCCCCTTACCTCCCTTCTGCCCTTCCACCTCTCCCCATTTACAAAAGCTTTGTTTGCATTTTTTCCTTCTTTTCTAATACATCCCCCCAAACCTTTGTTTTCTATTTCACATTATCTATTATCATTTTGGTCCTCGTTTGCACTTTAAGTTTCTCACACCAGAGAAACAATTCGGTGTTTACATGTGTGTCCTATTTAGTTCACTGAAGAGTATTGCTGCAGTAGACATCCATTTAGCTATAAATGTCTCTACGTAATCATTCTTTATGGCCAAGTGTTACTCCATTTTATGAAAAAAAACCCACATCTTTATTCAGTCACCAGTTGAGTTAGCTATAAATGTCTCTACATAATCATTTATGGCCAAGTGTTACTCCATTTTATGAAAAAAAACCCACATCTTTATTCAGTCACCAGTTGATGAGCATTTGGGTTGTTTCCAAGATTTAGCTATTACAAACTGAGTCACTGTAAACATGGGTGAGCATATATCACTGTGGTATGATGCTTTTAATTCTTTTGGGAAGATAACAGAGGAATAGCTAGGTCAAACGGGACCTCTAATCCTAGTGTTTTGAGCAACCTACACACTGATTTGTACAGTGGTTGCACCAGTCTGCACTTCTACTAACAGTGGAGAAAGGTTTCTTCTTTCTTTTAAGTTATAATTTTTTATTTTAATACTGGTCTTGTTTTTTTGTATATTTGGATAGCTTTCTGTGCACTTACTACCAATTAAATCTCAAACTCTCTACTGGTTGCCTAACTCTCCTCTCAAGAGCTTTAGAACCATCAGATACTATGTCATTTTTTTGTCTTAGAGAAATGTCTTCCAGAGACTTACGTGTTTGTTTTTTTTTTTTGTTTGTTTGTTTTGTTTTGTTTTGTTTTAGTTTTGTTTTTTTGGTAGTGGGGATCAAACTCAGAATCTTGCACTTGTGAGGCAGATCGTGGGACCACTGAGCTAAATCCCTGGTCCTTCTTATGACTTCCTGGCAGAACTGGTTGCCTTCTGTGCATTATATATGGCTTTTTTATTTTATATTATATCTTCATCATAATCCAGAGGATTCTTTTCACCTCTTTTATTTACTCTTCATATTCCTGCATCCTATATCTCTCTTTTCTTATTTGGAAAAGTTACTAAGAGATTCATTTTTGTGACTTTGAATGCCTTAAATTATCTTTATTTTACCTTGAAAGATGTATCAGACAAGTTTTTGTTGGTGGGACAAAAAAACCTGAACACACAATTTAAAAGAAGAAAGATTTATTTGTGTCACAATTTCAGAAGTTTAAACATGTTTGTCTGGCTCCCAAGCAGAAGCATAATGGTGGAAGGGAGTGGAGGAGGAAAGCTGCTCATCTCATGCAGCCAGGAAGCAGAGAGGGTTGGAAAAGAGCCAGAGAGAACACAGGCTCTTCAAAGTCACTCCTCTAGTGACCTACTTCTTTAGCCAGGCCCTTCCTCCTAAGAGCACAGTGAGCTCAGAACTCATCAGTGGATGAACCCATTGATGAGGTTAACATCCTCCTGATCTGTCACCTTCTGAGAACATAAGAATTTTTAAAAGAGAGATGAGAGGTTTCTTTTTTTTTCTTTTTTGTACCAGGGTTCAACCTCAGGGAGAGATTTCCTTAACTTCATCTCTCAACCTGTCTTTTCAAAAGTTATTAGCATAACTTTTATGAATAACATAATTTAATGAATTGCCACTATGTCTGTATACCTACCACCCAAATCAAGAAGTAAAACGTATGTACATCTAGAAATACTCTTTTCTATTGTCTTAGTTTCCACCCCCAAAAGTAAACTCTAGCCTAACTTCTAAAAGCTATAGACTTATTTTTTGCATGCTTGAATTAAATTACCAAGCTTCTTTTTTTTTGGTACCCAGGATCAAACCCACGACCTTGCACTTGCAGGGCAGGTGCAGTATCACTGAGTTAAATCCCCAGCCTCATTAGCAAGCTTCTTGAAGCCATGATTTTTATATATTGATCCTTTGTATCTTCAAATAATGGAAAATGAGTGTTTGTTGACCCAAATCAGTATTTGTTGTTCTTTTTCTTCTCAATTTTTTTATTAGTATATGTTTGTGATATCATCATGTATATGTGTGTGTGTGTGTGTGTGTGTGTGTGAAAAAAAAAATTCACCATGGGGGAATTGGTACATGTTCTTGCAGATAAACCTTTTTCTTTCCTCTTTCCCTTACCTCCCTACCATCTAACCCTTGTCCCCAGATCCCATCCCATACATTCATAGAACCAACTCTTTGATCCACTGATTCTTTGTATTTTTTTTAGTCTGATTTTGATTAATTTCCATTCTGATTTTTATGTATCTGTTCTTGAGAAGTATGCGCTGTTGGCTAACAGTGTGGCCACTGTCCAAAAACTCATGACTTTTGCAACCACAATCTCTATGCAGTATTAGCATTCTTTTGATAACAAGTAACCATTCTTTTGGTAGCAAGTCTATTTACTGGACCAAACAAGCTGAATTTTAAATGGTAAGGAGTAATCTCAATGCTAAGACCAGAAATCTCACTGACTTCAGGTGGACCTTATTTCAGTAATGTGGTGTGACCAGTGACCACTGTCCAATGCCTTGCCCTTCATTTTTTGCCTTTTATTTCATTGCTTCCAAATACCTGCCCCTACCTTTTGTGGCCAGAGTCATCCTTTTTCGTAAGGATTGGGACAGAGGGAAACTGACTTACGAATATGTATTTTGAATGCTGTATAAAAATTTACTCAAAACTGGATGAACATATAAGTATCTTTTGATTGACCTAGTTTGGTTCTGGTCTTTTCTGTTATTTACAATATAAAAGTTTTCTGTAAATCTCCATGACTCTCTCTGCATCTTCCTGAGGTTGCCCAGGAATTGTATCCTCTTTCGTTATAAGCTCAGGTGTGGAGACCGTATTGTTGAGAAGTGTCTTGCTTCCTTTCCTTATTTAATATTTTATTTCACATAATGTCATGAATTTGAAGGTTTAGTCAAGGGCCCCCAAAGCTGTTTTTCTTTCCCTTTCTCACTTTCACTTTTCCCCTTAAGTCCATGAAACATGGTGTAATGAGGTTCTCCTGTATATGTGAATATTTTTATCTTGAATTTTTTTCCCAAATGGTTAATCTGAAAGCTGACAGAGCCAGACAGCGTGTTGAAGGGCTTTAGATTTCCCCATAAAGAGTTCTCAGTATTTCGCCTGAAATCCTAGAAAACTTATAATTAATTTTACAGTTTATCTCTGTCAAGGGACTTCATTTTCCTGAATTGTCTTGTTTCAAGGCACTTGGGCACAGATTCTGAGCTGAGATTGATTAGTTTTTCTCCTTTCAAACTTTTCTAAATTCTTATTTCTTCAGACTATTCATTTCTCAGCAGCTGAGAAAGGAGGGTGCTCTGTGTCAGCAGCAGGCTCGATATCTTGTTCTTCTCAGACAATCAAGGAAAGCATTTGCCACTGCTTTGAGAACTTGTCCAGAAAAAGTATATGAAGTCTGCACAGAGAAGCTTGTATCTTCCAGAGGGATCATTCCAAAAAACAGGTCTGACCTATGAGAAAGTCTTCAGTGTTCAGTGTCTTATCACTCACTAGCCCATAGTCAAAGGGGTACCTTTCTAGCCTCTTTTCTTGCAAGCCCATGGGATTCATGTGACATTCCTGTAGCCCAGAACTGATTGTGTTCTTATACTTGTACACACACACACACACACACACACACACACACACAAAACCATGCCATTTCCCTTCAAGAAAGTCTTCTCTGCCACTTTCCCCCTTTGCCTCCCTCCAGTTTAAAAAAAATAGATTCCTGTCCCAGACACGTAAATGTCGTAGATGAGCACTGGCCAGATTAAATAGCATTACCAATGGACCATATTTAACTTTTGAATTTCTTCTGCCTTGAGATCTGTGATGTGGATAGGAAAGGACCTGCTATGATAGGTCCCTCTAAATGTGGGCCTCAAGGGAATAGAGAAAATAATTACTTTAGTGGAAGTCTTAGAAATCTTACCTTTTGGCTAAAAAGGAATAGAGGCTAAGGATTGGACCCATTTTTTTATTTTGTGTTGATGAATGTGTAGTTACATCTGTTGTAAATTATTAATGTATAATATTAATTATGTATTTTATTTAATATGGTACAGTTTTTACAATATGTTTTATCTGATTAGCACTGTAATTTCATTGTCATGCTAAGGCTTCTTTCTTTGTTTATTTTATAACAGTGGTTGCATATAGCTTTAAAAATGTAAACAAAAATATTTGATGGCAGTAATCCTTAATTAAATAGAAAAATTTTTCCTTAGAAACTAATTAGCATAAAATTAGACTTGTTAATTGTTTTGAGACGTTTTAGACATTTTAAACTTGACTTTCAAACAGAATTTTTTTGTATTTTTGTTGCATCGTTTACTTTTTTTTTTTAAACATTTTGGAAAGTGGGAGCTGGGAGTGTATACCAAACGCACTAAGAAACTAAAATCTTTCCAATTTTACTGATACTTAAAGGCAAGTAGGAACCCATTGCCTCTGCTTGTTTCCAAAATAACATGGGGCAAGAGTAATCAGTTGCAGTTGCTGTAGATAATTACAAGTTGACTTTACTGAGAAAGTGAGCAACATTATACTTAACCAATAAAATATTTATCCGACATACAACTTCTCTCCTCCCTATGCAGCTCAAGGGAGGAAAACCCTCAACAAAACATCATTTTAATGAGCACATTTCAAAGGTGCTGGATTTATGGGAGAAGCACTGATTGCAATTGCTGTCTCTTGTGTTCAGGACTTTATTGGTGCCAGATTGAGAAAAGTGCCAGGATGAAAGTTATATGGGAAAGTAGCCAACCAGCCTGTTAACTTATAAAGATTGCCACTTACTAAAAGGTCCAAACTCAAGGGTGTATGTGTGTACAAACTCAAGAGTAAGCATTGTCTTTTTAATTTAAAAATCATTTCTTTTTAAGCTTACTGTTGACTTGAATAAGACAGGAACATATTAAAAAAACCTTCAAATATTTGTTTGATTTTCTTGTGTTATTTGTTATATCTCTTGTCAGTAGAACCCATTGGAATGAAGCATTCTGAAGGCTTGGGATAGCACAAATAGAAACATGAATTCTCAAATCACTATTCTTTTGCTAATTGATATGGATATCAACTAGTGTAGCCTTAATTACTTTACTATTCTTAAGCTATTATTAGTCACGTTACATTATCAGGTATTAGTCATATTACATCATTATTTTATGTTATCATCTTTTTTATTAATATGTACAGTAAACATCTGTCAAATAACAACTATCAAGACTTTAAAGAAGGGATTGGTGTTTCTGTAAAGGGTTGGATAATAAATATTTTGGGCTTTGTAGGTCTTGTAGTTTGTGTTTTAGCTACATAACCTTGTTATTATATGTGAAATAAGCCAGGGGTAGTATGTAACTGAAGGAGCATGACTGTTTTCTGGTTCAACTTTACTGTATCTACAAAAGCAAGTCATGGACCTGATTTGCCTGTGGGCTCTATGTCCCACCTCTAACAGTAAGGTTCACAGGCTGTGCCAGAGCATCCATAAAAGAGTGACAAGCAGAGACAAAATGCCTTCTCTATAGGTGCAGTAACTTCTAACCTATGGCCCCTTTGACTGGCTCAGGAATATCAGATCTTGTATTTCAAAAATAACTGGGAATTTGGATTTTTTTTGCAAAGTACTTTTGTCAGTCGCCAGCTAGTTTAGATTTGTTAAAGTAATACAAGTGCAAGTGACATTGCATGCCTTTGTGAATTCTTTTCTGTTTCATAAGCCATAGGTTAGTGAGTTCTGGTATTTTCAAGTGTGAGTATATATTATGTATAAAGGAGAAGTGCCATCAGACATCAGCTCTGTAGTACCACTAACCCTCCTAGTGCCCTGACAGACGTCAGTAATTGATTATACCACTTTCTCCCAAGCCTGGGGAACATTTTGGAATTCTCTACCAGGGCTCAAATAAGCTACAACAAATCAGCCATGTCCTCTGATATGTAAGGTATTTATCATCTCTATTCCAGAGGATTCTTTTAAAATGGTTTTGGGTTTAACTGAAGAAATGGCTTTGGACTTTTCATTATATGATGTTATTTATTCTCAAATCTCCTAAAAGATACTTTTAACCAAAAAATAGTTGCGAGAACGTATATTAGAAGAAGAAAGTAGAAAAGTGATACAATTTTGTTAATAAGTCAGTATTGATTTTAGGTTACAAATCTAGAGAATTGAAGAATACTGAAGTTGGATGTATCATAATGGTCATTTAGTAGTGTTTCTGTCTTGCAGAGATGTAAACTTTTTTTGTCTGTTCTTTTTCACTATGTATCCTTAATGTAAAGGAATGTGAATGGGTAGTCATAAGGGAGAAGTTCTTTATTTCTGTTTTTTGTTTTATTGCCTTTGATCATTTGTATATGGTTATTGTCAAGTAAGATGTGTAGAATTTAGTGATTCTATGTATAGGTATATACTATCTGGAATGCATATATTTTAGATTATTCATGTGTTGTATACATGATGTAGCTTAAGTAGAACACACTTTTGTGTCCAGTTTGATTGCATACAACCTTGCATCTTCTTGTCTCCTCTCATTACTTCTACTCTCTGCCAATATAAATCTTATTTTTTTTTGTTTGTTTGTTTTTTTTTTCAGTACTGGGGATAGAGCTTGGGACCTTGCATTTGTGAGGCAGGAGGTGGCACACCTAGCTAAATCACCTTAGCTAAATCCCTGGCCCATTATTCTTTCTTTTCTTTTCTTTTTGTACCAGGAATCAAACTCAGGACCTTGCACTTGCCAGGCAGGCAATGGAACCGCAGAGCTAAATTCTTTGCCTTATTGTCTTTTAAATCTCACCGTCTTTAAATAGGACACATATGTGCAAATACCAAATAGTTTCTCTAGTGTGAGAAACTAAAAGTGTAAATAAGGACTAAAAGGTATAATAGAAAATGTGAAATACAGCGAACAGGTGCAAAGGGGAAGGGGAAGTTGTAGGGATGGGGAAAAGGAAAATGGGAATAGAATTAACATGAGAACAAAATGGAAACAAAGTCTTTGTAGATAAGGAGGGGTGGATGGGTTGAAGGGAGGGCGGGAGAATGGGGAAAATATAAGAATCAAGCTGGTTTATGTAAAAGTGTATATTTCCAATGATGAATGTCATTACATTATATACGTTAAATGTACCAATAAAATTTAATTAATTAAAAGAGGAAAAAAAAAAAGAAAAACATTCACCTTCTCTGGGAGAGCTTTCTTTTCCCTAATCCTTGTTAGTGTTGAGGGTTGAGGGCGGTACTAGTTTAGCATTGTTATGATTTATTATGTTCTTTGATTTTGTTAGAGATGATTTACTTTTTCTTCCAAATTAACATCTTCTTTCCCTGCTGTTCAGCATGGTACAGACGGTGATTAGTATGAACCGAAAGAACATTTTATTGAAGCAAGCAGTTTAGTACAGGTGTTTATCGAGTGCCTTCTCTGTGCCAGTCACTAGAGCTTTACATGAGATGAAACAAAAATGGACCTTGTCCTGGTAAGACCTGAGCCTAGGAAAGCAGTTTCTGGTCTGATGGAATTTAAATTTAAAATGCCCCCCTTACTAATAATCAGTGAGTTCATGTACAGTTCTACTAGGAGGAATGCTGCCCTAGGGCACAGCTCTTCATTTCAGTCAGATATATTCCAAGCGCATGGTACAGTGCTTAATATATAGAAAGTGTTCAGTAAATATTTCTTAAAAGAACTTTAAAATTTTTTATGTAGGGCCATTCTTGCAAAACTGTGAGTGCATGTGGATCATAGTGTATACCTTCTACTTTCTTGATGTGCCTCTTCTGTTCTTGCATCATCTAAAATCAGTCTTGATTATTCTCCCGTGAATATTACATGTACTCTATTTTTATATAAATTTTAACCAATTTGTTTTACTTATAAAGGCAAATCAGATAGTTCTGTATCAGTACTTATAGTTAATGGCTACATATTTTATTTTCTAGATATACTGTAATTTATTTAATCAGAGCCCTATAAATGGACTTTTATTTCTGATCTTTTTCTTTTATAACTCTACAATAAACAGAATAGCAATAAATATATTTGCTCATAGTCATTTTGTGTCTTTTGCATGTAGGAATTTTAGTCTACTTTTCTAAAAGTGGAATTCTTCATAAGGGTGAAAGGTTAATGCAGTTGCAATTTTGATAGAGAATGATAATGACAAATTGACCTTCCTCTACAGAGAGTATTGGGATGCCATTTGCTATACTTTTACTAACACTGTATTTTTTCTCAATATTTGTAAAAACACAAAAATGAATGTATTTTCTGATGTCATAGGTGAAAAATATCTCTTGTGACTTTAATTTGCATTTCTTTTGTGTGACTAAATTGAAATGTGTTTATGAGCTTGTTTTGTTTGCTTCTTTCTTTTTTTGACAGTGTTGGTGATCAACCCAGGCCATGTGTGTGCTAGGCAAGCATTTTGCCCCTGAGCTACACCGAGGTCCCTACTTACTTTCTTTTTTTTAAAATGTGTTCTGTCTTTATAATATTTGCCCATTATTCTCTTTAGCTATTGATTCTCATCATATTGGTGTATAAGAGCTCTTTATGGGGCCAAAGATTTAGCTCAGTGGCACCGTACCTGCCTCGCAAGCACAAGGTCCTGAGTTCAATCCCCAGTACTGGGGGAAATAATAATAAAAAATAATATTAGCTCTTTATATATAAAGGCAAACATTTCTTTTTGCTTGTATTTTCCTATATACAGTAGTCCTTCCTTATCTTTGACTTCAGTGTTTGTGGTTTCAGTTACCTGTGGTCAACTGCAGTCCAAAACTATTAAATGGCAAATTCCGGAAATAAATCATAAGTTATACATTTCATGACTCCTCTCTGAATATTGTTAGGAAATCTCATGACTTTCTCCTCCTTCCCACCAAGGATGTAAATCATCCCCTTTGTCCAGCATATCCATGCCATGGTATGCTTCCTGCTCTTAGTCACTTAGCCCTTTTAGTTATTAGATCAGTTGTTACATTGCAATGTTTGTGTTCAATTAGTCCATATTTTACTTAATGGCCCCAAAGTGCAAGAGTAGTCATGTTGGTAATTTGGATAGGGTGAAGAGGTATAAAGTGCTTCCTTTAAGTGAAAAGGTGAATGATAAAATATTTTAAGATACTGCTTTATTTTTATGATAGTTATTGTTAATCTCTTATGAGAAGTTATTTCAATTTCTGAAAGTTAAATTTTTATCATAGGTACACAGGTATAGGAAGAAAATAATGTATATAGATTCAGTAATATCCCTAGTTTCTGGCTAGAAACCCCTAGTTTCTTGGGAGCTTAGGATGTATCCTGAATGACTAAAGCATAAGAGGGCACTGCTGTAGTATAACATCAAGTTGTTAGTTGCAAACACCACTCACTCTTCTAAAAACCATTCAATTTGATCTTTGTTTTGATTAAGTCAAATTTATGAGTAAATTTAGGAATCCATGATGTTCTATCCTTTCCCAAGAACATAGTCATGTCTTAACATCTGTTATAACCTTTTGTGCCCTATAATTATAAAGATTTTTTTCATAAATTAGGTGTATGTGTGTATATATATATATATATATATATATATAT
>NW_022900944.1:12490671-12509676 GCF_012274545.1 Fukomys damarensis | reverse complement strand
TATATTTGAGACAGGGTCTCACTGTGTAGTTGAGACTGACTTGGAACTCACTATGTAGCCCAGGCTGGTCTCAAACTCACAGCGATCCTCCTGCCTCAGCCTCCCAAGTGCTGGGATTGCAGGCGTGTGCCGCCACGCCCAGAGTATGTTTATATTTTTAGAAGTTATTAATTATGGTGATTTAATTTTGCAGCTAGCATTTTAAACTTTGCCTCTTGAATGGGATATATTTTCATTAGATCTTCAGATAAATAATGATAGATAAATAATATAATCTGCAAAGTTTTATTTTGTTTTCATTTAAACATTTTGTATCTCTTTTTTTGTCTAAATTGGGTCTCTCTATTCACATCTCCACAGGGTACCATTGTATTGACTGTTCCTTCTGGAATAAGGATAAATCATTGTGGTGCCACATCCTTTTAAAATTTTTAACCACAGGAATGTTTCTAGAATCTCCCTATTAAAATATGATGCTGGCTTTGGGATTGAGATGGGTTTATATTTTATCATGTTGAGAGCATATTCATCTATTCTTTGTTGAGTTTTTTTTTAATGAAAGGAAGAGTTAGGATTCATAGCCTTTTTATTTTGTTTTTATGAATAGGATGAATTGTGGATATTGAGTTACCCTTGTATTCTCACAATAAATTTTACTTGGTCATGGAAGGTTGTTCTTTTAATATGCAGCTGCATTGGATTCTGTTTTCTTAGAGGTAAAAAAGTTATTTTGATGTTCAGATGTAAAATTGCTTTGTGTATGTGTGTGCTTTCTTTTTGAGTTTTGATACACAGTCTTTTCAGGAAAGGAATTTGGAATTTTGAAATTTGAATTTGGAAATTTCTTTGATCTTAAAAAATTTAAAGTAAATTGTTTAGTAGTGAATTCTTTGAAACTCTGTTCCTGCATTTTTCTGTGACAGAATGCTTTCATAAGTTTTTCTATACCCTCTGTGGTTTATTTAGCTCTTCTACTTCTTCCTAGGTTGCTTTTGTCAATTAATATCATCCTTAAAAACTATCGATTTAATTCAGCATATCTAAATTTGTTTGCTTAGAATTGAGCAAAATAATTTTTTATCTTCTTTGGTGTCCATGGTTATTTCCTTATTTTAATTTTTTTTTTTTTTTTTTTTTTGGTACTGGGGATTGAACTTGGGTCCTTGCACTTGCAAAGCAGGCCACCGAACCACTGAGCTAAATCCCCGGCACCTTTCCTTATTTTAATTAATGCTTTTTGATGAGAATATACATGATGTGTTAAAATATTTAATCTTTTTAAAAACATGACATAAAGGAGGAAGTATTTTTCTTAATATCCATACTTTATTAAAATATTAATTGTTTCTAAGAAAATAGCTGTACTCAGAGGTTTAGTTTATGCATTCTTTTCCTGATCACTTTCTTCTCTTTTGACAGATCCTGAAGGAGAAAGTGAGGATAATTCTCATCTTGAAGGCAGAGATCCTGATACCTGGCATGTTGGTTTTAAGATCTCATGGGACATAGAGACGCCTGGTTTGGCAATACCTCTTCACCAAGGAGACTGCTATTTTATGCTCGGTAATCTCAGGAGATCAAAATTATATTAATTCTCTAGTATCTATATTTAGATTATTGACAACTTATTTTTAATACATCTTTTGAAATAAGCTTTTTGAGTATTTTGTATTAATAATGGATGTTTTGTGTGAGCACAGATAACTTAGTTGTGTTTCGTTTTTCAAGATACTGCTAAATTTTTAAAAAGTTGCTTTTCTTTTCATTCTGAATGTTTAGCACATTTGAAGTTCCCAAATATTCTAAACTATTTTCATGATTCTTCATCAGAGCTACTAAGTCATCCAGCTCAACTTATCAGTGTAACTTTGAAAAATATTTCCTTGTCTGTATAACTTTTAGTAGTGAGAACATTTTTTCCTATGTTATTTCTTTCACCCCTTCCACTTTGGCAGTAGTGAGTCAGGGTCTTGCTGAAGGGCTTGAGGTGGCCTCAACTTCCTTATCCTCTTGATGCTACTTTTGAAGTTAGTTTCCTCTCAGAAACACTGACCTGAGGACAGGATCTTTCTACTTGTCATTTATTTGTTTGGTAAACAGTGTTTCAGTTGTGATTAGTCTAACTGCAGCATGAAGTGTAGGGGCTCTACTTGTGCTTCTTTGAACTGTAACATTTTTGTTTTGTTTTGGGAATCTCTACTTGTTATCCAATGCAGTGTGCAAGCAGTATCGTTTTTTTTTTTTTTTTCTTTCCTCGCAAAGCTCCTTAGAGTTGATTCTCTTCTTTGGCTCTTGTGCCTGATTATCCAAGGTTTATCTCATTGTGATCTGTCTGAGGAAATGGACTGATTTGGTTTTGGAGCCAGGAAGAACCAGGCCTCAGTCCAGTGTTCAGGACAAGCACTAAATCCTTGTTAATAGAGTATTCATATAGACCTCTGTATTTCAGGTACTGGGTAAGATCCTGGGAGAGATATTGAAAGTATGTAAATCTTAGTCCTTTCCTTGAAGGAGTGCAGCGTATACTCTTTGACATTTTCCAATTTTTAGTTCTTTGCACATCAGTTTCCAGATTCTTGCCATATCTGCTACCTGTACTATTTTTTTATTGTTTCTCCCTAAATAAACTTACTCTTTTTTCTTTCACTGATATACATACATTTATTTATTTATACACTTATTGTGGCGAGGATCACACCCAGGGCCATATACTTGCTAGGTAAGTGCTCTACCATTTAGCTACAAGCATAGCTTATTTTATTAGCTTTTAAATTTTGAGACCGGATCTTGCTAAGTTGCCTAGGCTAGCCTTGAATTTATGATCCTCCTACTTCTGCCTCCTGATTAGCTGGTATTTCAGGCATATGCCATTCTTGGCTGGAATAAATTTATTTTAAAAGGAGATTTTGTGTTACTATTTTAAGTAGAAAACCAGTATCGCTTGGGCATAGCCAAAAGGGTTTTAGAAATATAAATAGAGAAACTAAAGCAGCGTTAAGTTCTTGTTACTTTTCTTTGCTAGTGATGTCTGTATTTTTTAAAAAAGAGAGAGATTAGTAACTATTAGAGAAGTGTTGACTATGTAATGCTACCAATCTGAGACTTTCTTCTTAATGTCTGTAGGAGGATTATAAGGTGATTATGTAGAGACTCACATGGTGATTTAATGTTACTCAATGCTGTGTCTCTTTACCTTAAATTCTTCTCATGGGGCCATGATTCCTGCTTTTGTTTAATACTGATCTTAATCTGTTGCTTCCATTTGCATGTTTCTTTACAGTGTACAGATGATTTACACAAGAGAAATTAATCTCCAAACAGTCTTCTGAGGGAGGTGGCACCAATTGTTCCTAAGTAATTTACCTGCATCTCTCTGTTAGAATGAAGCAGAGCAGAGACCAGAATGGATTGCAGGCTCCATGTACAATGCTTTTCCACGCTAAATGGAACCATTTCAACTGGATCCAAATAGACGGACATGCCATGTAGAATGTCCATAGTGTTAAGGTCATTCCCCCCTCCCCCTTCTCCATGACCTCAGGAGCTGAGTTTCTATTCTGAAGCATCTATCCCATTGTTGAATATCATTTGTAGGCAGAAAGATTCTTGTTACACCTTTATGTACCACAAAAAATTTCGAATTTTTTTTGAGTGCATATGGGTGTTCATTCCAGCCAATAATTAACTTTCCTTTGGATATTTTTTACATATTTTGTAATTTTTATTTTTATTAGTACAGGTTTTCAGTACATAATGATCACATTCATCATGAGGAGTTAGTACATGTACATGCACATCTTGATTCTTTTTAACTCCCTCCCCCCACTCTCTTGGTCCCATTCCCATTCAGGAGTTTCTATTAGTAATTTGCAGCTCTAAAAGAGATGAGAACCCAGGTGTGTTGGCACAGGCCTGCAATCCCAACTTTCTGGCAGGCTGAGGTAGGAGGATTTCAAGTTTCAGCCCAGCCAGGACATTTTAGCAATTTAGTGAGACCTTGTCTCAAAATAAAAAAAATATTAAAAAAGTACTTGGGTTGTATTTCAGTTTGAAGGCCCTGTGATCAACCCCCAGCCATGGGGAAAGATAAAAAAATAGAAGGACAGGGCCAGGGATTTAGCTCAGTGGTTCTGCTGCTTGTCTCAAAAGCACAAGGTCCCAAGTTTGATCCCCAGTACAAAAAAAAGGTCAGAATGATGTCTTTAAAATAGCTTCATTATTTTTTTCTGCGTAAAAAATGGTAGATATGCATTGTAAAAGTTTGTCTATCTTCTGTATATTTAATAACAATCTTATATGTTTTCTTCTGATTAGAAAAGCAGTATGTGCTCATTATAGAAAAGTGTAATATGAAAGAAAAATATATAAATTAGGCTTTATTCATGATTGGTATATTCCTTTTCGGTCTTTTTTGCACATGTGTATGTGTGCAATTGTAGTAACATGAATAAGAACCATATTTATCAAGGACTAACAAGTCAAGCATTCTTTTTATGTGTGTGTATGCAGTACAGGGGATTGAACCTAAGGTCTTTGTACTGAGTTACATTCCCAGTCTTTTGTTTTGAAACAGGTCTCACTAAAAGACCAAGTTGCTCAGGCTGATCTTAAACTTGAGGTCCTCCTGCCTCAACTTTCCAGAATACTGGGATTACAGGCATGCTGTAAAAGTTAAGCATTCTTTTAATGTGCCACTAGTAAATACTGGACAAACATTAACTGTTTTTGCAAAAGAAGAAATTGATTTAAGACTGATGTACTTAGCCATGGCTACTCAGCTAGGAAGGAGTATGAATTGGAACCTGCCATTTTATCCCACTCTAGGTCTGGTGCCCTGCATCAGCCCTTGCCCCTAGGTGGTTGCTTGCTGTCCTTCTCACCCCACTCAAGCACTGACCCTTGCTCTGGGCTTTTGTGCCCCCCCCACCCCCGCACCTCAGTGTGATGCCTCTGGCTCACCTAATGGCTTTTCAGAAAGGGGAGAAAAGATGATGATTTTCTCTTTGTTTCTTCTCTTTCCTTTTAAAGTTATGTTTTTCTCAGAGTTTAAGAACTGGATTAATAATGAAAACATTAAATAATTTCATTATTCTTTTGGAATATACATTTAAAATATACATTGGGACCCTTAATTCATGGTAGGTGATAAAAGAAATTCATGTTATCACTTTCTAGGAGCTTATATACAAGATATGACATCTTTTGCTTCCTTAACTCCTGCCTTCAGATAGAGGTGAAATAGTTGATTCCCTTCCTAGCTGTGGTAGGTATAGGATAGTGTATGCCAAGTGTGCATTTAGAATATATTTTCTTACAAAGATGTCATCTGTAATTGCTAAAATGAACCTTCCTCTATCTCCTATTAAAAAACAAAAATAAAAGCTAGCATAATCTAATACTGCCTCTTTGTTTACTTTTTAAAAATCCAAGTATCAAGGAACCCCATGGAAGGACTCCAGCCCTGTGCTGATATCTGAACTTCATAGCACTTATGAAAAGGAAACAGTTTAGCTCAATTTATAATAATATATTGGTCTACAGAGGAAGTGCAGACTGAACCCTGCTGTCTCAAATAAATACTCCAGGGGTGTCTGATGGGGAGCGTGTCGCATACCCATAATAAATCCACTGCCCGTGGATGTGAGTGAAGGCCCTGCTGGCAGTGCCTGAGGACATGCTTAACTGGAGTTGTCACGGTTTTACTTTTAAATTGAAATCTTTGCCCTAATCTCAGAGTTAGACATGACCAGATTTGCAAACAGATTTACAATTTTCACTAATTTTCCAACCAGGACTTCAAAACACACTTAAAGTTAAAAAAAAAAAATACACTGTGGTCTTTCTCAGGGTAGGATGATTTACTTTGCCACAGCTGTTTTCCATAGACTGCATGTAACCAGGGAGTTAGAGTCTTAAAAGTAGCTTGGAGACAAACTGGGTTTTTTTTTGTTGTTTTTTTTTTTGGAGCAGATTATACAATTCAAGAGACATCAACCAAATTATGTTCAATAACCAGAAGCTGGGTGTAGAGTAGAATGTTTCAGGACAAAGGTGAGGAGTAGATAAACATTTGGGGCAAACCCCTGTGGGTCCCTTTGATTTATTATTACTATTTTTTCTGTATCACTGTTGGTGATTTTTCTGTGGTCTCTTTTATTTCTTTAAACCCAATTAAATCTGACATTCACATATATGTAGTTACTATCACAATTAGCTATTTCAAAGCTTTAGTTGCCAAGCAAAAATTCCACTGTAAAAACAGAAACAAATGGAAATATAAACTGATACATTTCTTGTATTGACTTTGCTTAATCTCATGAGTGATTTAGATTAATAAAATGTCTGTAGGATTTTCTTTGAGGTGGACAGGTTCCAGACTCTCTGCATTATATATTGGCTCTGCATTGTGAACACCTCTGTAAATTTCTGCCTCCATTGTAAAATGGCTCTTCATGATGCTTCCTAACCAAGGTTATTTCACGTCTCTTGAAAGTGTATAGGATTGTACTTTATAAGCTCCTTTTGCATGTGGGGACTTACTACAAAGATTGGGACCTGGGCCATGACACATTGGAGAACTGGGGAGTTGAGTAGGTGATATAAGAGTGCTGAATGTTAAATTCTTACCCTGCTTCATGCCCTGAGTTTTGTCAGCTTTGTAGCTAAATGTTCCATACATGTATTTGCATAGCCACATAAAGCAACTACAAGAAAGGGAAATCTCACCAAGTGGTTCTTGAGGGTGAGAAGAGCTAACATCTGGTCATTGTTGATTCAGAGCTCTGTGGTGACCAGGCTTGGTTGAGGCTGACTTAAAGTGTGTGGTCAATAGTCTTTTATAGATTAGTTTCACCTTCCATGAAATACCATTGACTTAGAGGCAGCAATGCCCAGAGCACTGTGAACATTTTATGTAATATAACCTGAAACCATGCTGTGCTTCTAGTTTTCAAGTCAACATGGGTATTCTAGTTGGAATCTTAGCCCTGTGATCAGAAAGAGTAGAGGCTTCAAGAAGTCTCTGAATTGGGGCCTCCTTTGGGATTTATCTTGGACATTGTGGCGTCTTTGTAAATCTTCCCTGTGTTCCTCAATCTTGTAGCAGTTTAGGCATTTTATTCAAAGGAAAAGGCTTTTGTCATGCCTCCCTCTCACCTCATTCCCTTCCTTTCCCAACCTGTGCCTGACCAACTGAAGTCAAAAGTACATATAATTTATGGCTTAATCATAAATTGAAAGTAATTATACTTTATTACCTCTCATGGGTCTTAAAATGTAGGTGCTGTGTTCTGCTTTCTGCCAAGGCAAGGGAGTAGCACTGAAACAGTGATAAATTATAACTTCAGGCTGCAGTCAGTAAGTTTGAGGGATTGCCATTTAAGTGGAAAGTGCTTGAACAGCCAAATGAGCACCTGTCATGTTTATTCTCACTTTGAAAAGTAGAAACATGACAGTATAGTTTTGATTGCTTTTCCAAAATGAACTTGTGCTGTTCTTCTCAGCAACTGCAAAATTTGCATCTTGCTACTTAGATATCTGTAGGGGTGAGGATGTAACTCCCCTCTTGAAACTTTCACACTGAAATATGACCTCAAATGCTGACATTTTTTGAACTTGTGCTGTTTGACTTCCTACCTATGGGGAATTTTTTGTATTTAGTAGAACTCAAGGAGGGCCATGACCTATGGAACATGCTCTGAGGATAGGAATCTGGGCAAGGAATCTGGGTACTTGAAAGGGTTGACGTGTCATACATACTTCTTAGCATTTTGCTCATTTCTTTGTTATTTATGTCATTAAATTTACCTGAAATGTATGTGCTTTGTGGCTACTGATGGCCATGCACTGTTTTGGAAGCTTTCTTGTATATTTACTACTCACTAAAAGATTGTCAGGTAATAGTCATCTTACTGTAATTCCCATTTATTTTTCAGAAATGATATTGTTGGCGATTGACTGCTAGTGGGTAAAGGGTTTCTTTTGAAGGGTATAAAAATGCTCTGAAGTTAGTTTGTGGTGATGTTTGTGCAACAATATGAATGCACCAAGATATGTTGAATTATATGCTTTCAATGAGTGACTTGTATGGAATATGATTTAGAACTCAATAGAGCCCTTTGAGAAATAGAAACAAGGATTCAGAAGGAATAATACCTATTAAAGTTTCTATTTGAATTCAAGTTTTTCTGAGACCACAATTGTTGTTTCTTCCATTGACCCATGCAATCTCTACTAATCATGTAGTCATAATATCACTTTTCTTTAACTATGTGGAAAAGTAAATTAAACAAATAGTGGAACATACATTTATTTTTTCAGACAATTTGCACTTTTTCAACTAACGCAGGGAAGTTCCTTTTATCTTGCTAAAGTGTTAACACAGGTGTTTAGGTTGAATGTCCCTTATCTGAAATGATTGGGCCAGAACTTTTATATTCCAGAGATTTACAGATTTTAGATATCTGCTTCTAGCTGATGAACTGAGAATTCCTAATCTTCAGATCCAAAACCCAAATGCTCTCAAATCTGAAATATTTGAGCATGTTAATGTATGTACACATAATGTGGTTTCTTCTGCTTTTTTTATTTAAACATAAATGGGACTCTATTACACACATTGCTGTAGTAGTGCTTTTTAAAAACTTAATAACATGCCCTGGACATGTTTTCATGTCAGCATCTCATTCCTGCTATTATTGTCTTATAAATGTAATAATATGTATAGTAGGAAATACAAATTCAAAAAGTTGAGTAAGATCTGAACTGCAAAGCGAAAATCTCCTTGCTACCTACCTCTAAATTCTATTTCTTTGAGGTATCTACTTCTGCATTTGTATTTTGTTTTTGGATTATCTCTATCACACTTAAATTAAACATGTGTTTGTACTTTATTTCTTTCCATAACAAGTTTAAGCATTTTGGTTGTTTATCCATTGCGAAAAATGGAAGTAGCTTTCTTATACTATCATTTTTGCTGTTTTGATGGGTAACACACAGTTTTGTTTTCTTGATTCTTTACCCTTAGAACTAATTTGTAGATCTCTTGACTTTTGGTATATTAGATAAAGTTCTCCTTCAGCAGTGTCATTACTTAGATGTTGTTGAGGTTTATAACCTTTCATATGAATATAATTTTGATGAGTCTAGCATACTTTCTCTATAAGTTGGTTCTGAAATTTGAATACCACTGTATAATGATGCTACTGCCCCTGTCATTTATTGCAGACTAGATAGTGATTGGATCCATCAATGGAAAGTGTAATCCATTGAAATCACCAAATCTATGTCAATCAAAGGGAATGTTGCAAATGTCAGTTCAAGATTTTGAAATGTTCACATTCAAGCCTCATTTTTGCTTGTTTTGTATTTGAACCATGACTGTCTGAGATAACTTTTCTTCTTCTCCTGAAGTTTGTGATTTTTTTTATTCTCAGAAGATGCATGCATTTTAAAATGTCACAAGATATTATGTTTGCTAAATCCTAATTTCCTCAGAACCCCCATACCATACTTACCATCATAGGATTTCTCCTCATTTAGCTCCTTTGAAAGTTCCAGTTTTTAATTTGGTTCTTTTGTGTTTCTCTTTCTTGGGATTTTCTAAAAACTCCATTATATTTTAGATTCCTAAGAACAAGGACTATTTTAGCCTTATCTCCTCTGCAGCACCTAGTACAATACTTTAAATGTGATAGGTGCTTAATAAGGAATTATTGAATTAACAAGTGAGTGAATAAACCAAAGATCTACTTTTGTTTCATTTCATTGCAATATGTCTTGGCCACATTGGAGAATGGGAATATTATATTTATTCTGTCCTTGAAAACTCCTGGCTGGGGAAAATATTTGAAGTTTCTTCCAAACAAATTGTCTTTTATCTAATAGCTGGAGATCACTGGAGACAGAGATAGAGTTTTTCATGGTAGTCTATTCCTTTATGTAGTAATCTATACTTATTTTGTTTTATCTAGTCGAAATAACTGTGGCATCACAGAATTTTCTAACACTCTCCAGGTCAGTCTATAAATTCTCTTTTAAATCATCTTTAGGAAAATCGCTATAGGTAAAACTAATGATTTGGTTTTTAAAAGGATGGATATATTATTAGGAATTTTGTTCTCTTGTATTTCATTCCATCAGAGTTACACAATCATTTAGGGGTAATTCTGCATCTGGGCTGGGTGGGTTTAATTTTTCCCACTGGTTAGCAGTCTTAGTAAAGCCTCTTTAGCTGTCTGTCTCTGTAACATAATCTTAAAAACCATGAATTGTAGAAGAGCTTCACGATTTTAGATGTATATGTTATGAATATAAATTTCCACACTGTGAGGATAGAAGAAAAATGGCTATAAAGGCAGCATTACTTCTTTGTTTTTGTTTTCAGTTGATCCTTATTGAAGTTTTGAAGACTGGATTAGAAATTGATTTTTCTTGTCTCATTCAGTCCCTATGGCTGGTTGCAATGCTAGAAGATTCTTTGGACTTTTAGACTTGCCATCTAGGCCCAATAAACATCTTCATTTATTTTAGAGATATAAATTATAGTCCTTGGTCAATTCATTATGTGATTTTGTAGTTTGTCTTAAAACTGTTAGTGATACAAGCCATTTTTCTTTTCTTTGTTCATACTGTTATCTTGTCATGTTTTTTCACACGTGTAGGTAAATGTATGACTCAATTATTGCAGAGTGATGTTAAAAAATTAGTATCTACAGAAACAGGATACCAACCAATCAATGTGATTGCAATTACTCTTTCTTTTCTGGACTATAATTATTGATAACCAAGTTTTATTTCACCTTCTATAGCTAAGTTTTTTTTGATACTGGATATTGAACTCAGGACCTTATGTTTATGAGGCAGTGGTGGCACCACTGAGCTAAATCCCTTGCCCTGTAGCTAAGCTTTTTGACAATCATTAAATAAACACAAACACAAACACTTTATTTCCATTTTTTCATTTTCTCATATTTTTTTCTTTTCCCTTATTAGCTTTCCCCTACCCTTCCCACTTTCCCTACACCTTTAGCCCTTTTCTTCCTATTTCACATTATCAATTATCTCATTAGGATCCTATGTATTATTATAGTTTTTCACACCAGAGAAACTATTCAGTATTTATTTACATGTGTGACTTATTTATTTCACTTAGGAGTATATCCTCAATATGCATCCATTTTCCTATTGAGAACCAAGACCTGTCATGTAAAGGTACAAGATCCCAATAATGAATGTAACTGTATTGTATACCTAAAATGTACCAATAAACTCAATTTAAAAAAGTCATATAGCATTTAAGGTCCAAAAGGGAAGAGGAAGTAAGGAGGGGGGAATGGGGAAAAGGAAAGAAGGGAAAGGAAAATATATGAGAAGTGGTAAAAACAGAAACAAAATTTTTGTAAATAGGGAGGAGTGGAGGAGTGAAAGGGAGGAAAGGAGTATGGGAGAACCAAGATACATCATGTACAGGTATAAATTCCCAATGATGTATCTTGGTTCAAGACCTGTCATAAAGGTACAAGATCCCAATAATGAATGTAACTGTATTGTATACCTAAAATGTACCAATAAACTCAATTTAAAAAAGTCATATAGCATTTAAGGTCCAAAAGGGAAGAGGAAGTAAGGAGGGGGGAATGGGGAAAAGGAAAGAAGGGAAAGGAAAATATATGAGAAGTGGTAAAAACAGAAACAAAATTTTTGTAAATAGGGAGGAGTGGAGGAGTGAAAGGGAGGAAAGGAGTATGGGAGAACCAAGATACATCATGTACAGGTATAAATTCCCAATGATGTATCTTGGTTCACAAACACACACACACATACACACACACACTTACATTTGTACTTCATAACACTTAGAGCTTTCCACATAGTAGAAACTTATTGTGTATTTGGACATAACATATTTTTTTCCTTCGCCAGGTATTAGACAGAAACCCTAGCCATTCTCAGCTGCTATTGGAAACTTGGATATGCAATAAGAGTGAGTTAAAAGGAAGGTCAGAAGGTACATGAAAGACCAGAAATTAGAAGTGTGACTGCTGCTGTTTTGTTCATTAATTATATTTGGGAAGTTCTGGTCTCTCCATTTTGTTGGAGCTGTAGGTAGAAGTGATAGCTCTGTTTATACAAAGGGAAAAAAGAAGAAAACTATTTCATTCAACTTTTGGTTAAGTTCTGTTACTTCTATCTTGTCATTTCCCTAACCCCATGACCTGCAGTTTCCTGGGAAGAGTTGCAACCTAGAAGAGTACCGGGGAAGGTAGTCCTTGCCAAGTAGGATTAAAGTTGTTTTTGCATATTTAGAAAGCAAAAATAAATTATTAATTTCAAGACTTCTTTTCTCTTTATAACATAAAAACAACCTAAGCATTCCATAAAAGTTACTTTTAAAAGAAAGATGAGAGAAAGGAAGCAGTCTATTCTGAGGTCATTGTCTCTATTCTGTGTGTGTGTGTGTTGAGGGTATTTATTGAACCCAGAAATTGTTCATGCTAGGCAAGTGCTCTGCTACTGAGTTACATTCCCATCCCCATATTTACTCTCATAAAAGATCTTTTTTACCCCCATATTTGGGTGTGGTGTTGCATACCTATAATCCCAGCACTTGAGAGGTTGAGGCAGAAGGACTGGAGGAAGATCAAGGCTAGTCTGGGCTATATAGTGAGTTCAAGCCTACACTACATAGCATGACCTGACTCTAAAAACAGACAAACAAACTTTTTACTCTAATGGAAAATTGTTTTGGGGGGAAGATTTTAAAACCAAAGCTTTTATACTGCCTTCATTGATAGTTATGTACCATCAATTTATTTGCTGAATGAATATCTTTTTTAAGATTCCCTTCATTGAACATTTTCATTTGTATCTTTAAAGTGCAATATTTATTGTTTTTTGTTACTAAGTCTAACAGTACAAAATAATAGTGTATTGTTAAGCCAAAGATGCTGTCAATTTTAAGATATATTTGAATTTCTGAGATGTTACATATAAAGAAAATGTCTACTGTGGAATTGATAAAATATGGTCCATACTTATTGTAGAGAATTTACAAACTGTAGGAAAAGATAATATATATAGCTAGTTGGTCAAATTTCTTTCATTTCTTTCTATACTTGGTAACTTCTTCCCACAAACCAAGGACACAGGCCTACCCTAGAAAACAGTGGACTGAGGTGTCAGGCCTGTCTGCCCACTAGCCCCAGCATCAGGCCAGTTTGCTTGAAGAATCCAGCAGCAAGCATCATGTAGGCCTCTGTGAGAAGGCCAGCCTATAATTTCTAGATAGACTGACCAGTGAAGGGATTTTCTTGCTAATACCAGTATGTAAAGATTAGAAGAGGTATCTATATTTTTAAATGTGCAGATATCAACACAATCACAGGGACCAGAAATAATCTGGGAAACCTAACCCCACCCAAGGAACAAAATAAAATGCCAGTAATCAACTCTAAAGGAATGGTATTTATGAGCTGTCTGACAAAGAATTTTAAATAATCATCTTAAAATTCAGTGAGCTGGAAGAAATCACTGATAATCAAACTAGACAAAGAAAATAATATAAGAACAAATTAAGAAGTCCAATACAGCAGTATACACTATAAGAATCAAATTCTAGAGCTGAAGAACATGACTGAAGAACTGAAAAATTCCTTAGAGAGCTTCAGCAGCTGACTTGCTTAAGCAAAAGAATAAGCAAGCTTGAAGACATAAAAAGAAGGAAAGAACCCATGGCACTGAATGGGACATCGTCAAGTAATCTAGTATAAACATTACAGAGGTTCTAAAAGAAGCAGAGAGAGAAAATGGAGCAAAAAGCTTAATTTATAAAAAACAGTGATAGCTGGGGATTTAGCTCAGTGGTACTGTGCTTGCCTTCTGAGTGCAAGGTCCTGAGTTTGATCCCTGGTACAAAAAAACAAACAAAACAAATAAAATGATAGAACAGTTCTCAAACCTAGAGAGAAATGAACATTCAAATCCAGGAACAATAAAGAACTCCAAATAGGTTAAATATGTATTCACCAAGACACATTGTAGTTTAGTTTTCTAAAGTAAGACTCAAGAAAAATTTGAAAGCAGTAAGAGAAAGACAAATTAGCACACATAAGGGAACTTCTCTAAGGCTGTAGTTAAATTCCTGAGCAGATAGCTCATAGATCTGGAGAAAGTGGGTTGAATATTCAAGATGGTATAAGAAAAAATTGCTAACCAAAAATACTGGCCATTATTTAGAAATTAAGAAAGGGTAAAGACTTCCCTAGGTAAACATAAGCGGTAGGAGTTCACTACCACTAAACATGTCCACAAGATTTGCTAAAGGGAGTTCAAGTTGAAATAGAAGCAGACTTTATGAACTTCGGCTATAAAATCAATAATAAATTCAAAATATTGTAAAAGCTATATTAAAATACAGTGAATATTTAAATTTTTAAAATGATTACAATACTTATATTGTCATTAATCTCCTCAAAATCTTCCCCCTCACTGTGATGGCACTTTTCTCTTGTTCTTATCCCTTTGTGTGGCCCTTTGGGAAATCCTTTCTTTTTGTATCTGCCTCAGTGCCCTGAGTCCATTCAAAAGATGCACCTATGTTGACTTTGGGGAAGAGCTGAAAGTCATATGCTGCCAGATCCAGTGAATAAGGAGAATGAGGACACACCGTAATGATTTTGTTTAACAACAATGGCTGTGAACATTTTGAGTCAATTCAGAACATCAAGGCAGCCATGAAAAGACACTTAAGACAGCCATGAAAGAAGACTTGCAGAACTGCTTCACAAAGTTGCAAGAACAATGAAAGAAATGTGTTTAGAGCAAGGGGGAATAGTTTAAATGGGATCGATAGCAATGTGTCTTTTGCTGTAATTAAAAATGTATATTATTGCTATATTTGTAGTCTACCCCATAATTTTCTTGCTTGAATGCTTTTAACTTGCATATAAAAGTTAACAAAACATTATTAAATAGTATTAAAATATGACAGCTGAAATACTTTAACATATCAACAATATATAAAAGATGTAAATTGTGGTATCAGTTACTTAAAACATGAGAGGAAAAGTTAAAATGTAGAGTTTTTATTTGCAGAGTTGTTATTAGGTTAAAGTGGGTTGCTATTATTAGATATTTTAGGCTTCATAGTATAATGACAAATAAAAAACATGTAGTAGATACACAAAAGATGAAGAGAAAGGAATCAGAGTATACCATTATAAAAAGTCATCAAGTCACAAAGGAAGTCAGCAAGCTGAAAAGGAATCAAAGAACTAGGTTCTTGTAGGTTTTTTTTTTTTTTTTTTTTGATACCAGGACTGAACTCAGGACCTTGAGAGATAGGTGGCTGAACCACTGAACTAAATGCCTGGCCTGGTTCTTATATTCTTACTGGCTTCATTACCACACATTTAAAGAAGTGACACTAGGCCTTTTGAAATTCTTCCAAAAAATTTAAAGGTAAAAAATACTTCCAGATTTAGTAGGCCATCATTATCCTCAGACTATAGCAGAGTGAGATGTGGTGGAAAAGATAATTACAAGCCCTATATCTGATGAACATAGATGCAGAAATTCTTCACAAAATATTAAGAAATTATATTCAGTAGCACAGAAAATTATTATATACCATGATCCACATAATGCAAGATGGTTCAACACTGCACATTCATCATTTTTGTGTACCACATTAACAGAATGAAAGACAGAAATCATGATTGAAGCATCTTTTATCTGTTAACAAATCTTTGTCTAAACTAAGAATACATCTGATAATGTTTGGCATCCTACTTGACAAAAATTCAACAAATTTAATGTGCTAGTTGATGAAATGCACCTACCACAATGTAATACAGGCCACATATGGTAAGCATAATGACCCTTATAGTCAAGATGAGGAACATAAAAAGATATCCTATTCAACACAGTACTAAAAATCCTAGGTAAAACTTTTACACAGGGTAAGGACTGAAAAAATATACAATATAGAAAGCTAGGAGTAAAATCATGTTTACATATGACATGACATTAGATATAGAGAGTCCATCAAAAATCTGTTTTAACTGATAAAGTCAATAGAGATGCAGAATATAGGATCCATATTTAAAAACCAGTTGCACATCCAAATACTAGTAACACACTGTTCAAAAGAAATTACGTAGGGATAAATTTAACCAAGGAGGTGAAAGACCCTATACACTGAAAACCATAAAACATTGATGAGAGAAATTGAAGAAAATACAAATAAATGGAAAAATAGCCTATGTTCATGGATTGGAAGAATCATGTTCATTTAACCTCAAGAAATCTGTAAATTAGCCCAGCGTGGTGGCGCATGCCTGTAATCCCAGCACTCGGGAGGCTGAGGCAGGAGGATTGCTGTGAGTTTGAGATCAGCCTGGGCTACATAGTGAGTTCCAGGTCAGTTTCAACTACATAGTGAGCCCATCTAAAAAAAAAAATTTTTTTTTTTTTACTAAAATTCCTGTGGAAACCTCAGAAGACCCCAGTTAGCAAAAATAATTTTGAGCAAGAATAGTAGAGCTGGAGACATAATGCCTCAAAATACCCTTCAAAACTATAGTAATCAAGTCACCATGGTTTTGGCATAGGAACAGATAATACAGACCAAGGGAACAGAATAGAGAATACGGGAGTAAATACACACACACTTATATCCTAGTGATCTTTGAAAAAACATGACAAAGATTCCAATAACAGCATGGGAAAAAGACAATTTCTTAAATGGTGTTAAGGAAACTAGCTATTTGCAGTAGAATGAAATGGGATCCTTCATACCATATATAAAAATCAACTCGGATTAAAAACTTAAACCTAAGATCTGATGACATAGAACTACTAGAAGAAAACAAGGAAAAAGCTTCTTAATGTTCAAATGGGAATAGGAACTAAGAAGTGGGGAAAGGGAAAGGAAGGAAGGGAAAAGAAAAAATAGAAGAAAAAATGGAAATAAAGCTTTTGTAAAGGAGGGAAAGGAGATTTGAAGGGAAGGGAGAGAAATGGAGAAAAAAAGAATTAAGATATGTCACGTACATGTTCAAATTCCCTATGATGAATGTTACCATTATGCATATCTAAAATGTACCAATAAAATTAATTTTAAAAATACACAATCAGAAAATATTGATTTGGGTGATGTTTTGGAAGGGGGATATAAAAGCACAAGCAGTAGGCATAAATAGTCAAATGGGATTGTGTCAGACTAAAAGCTTTGCACAGCAAAAGAGACATCAAGAGAAAATATTTGCAAACCATACAACTGATAAGAGGCTCATTCAAAACATATAAGGAACTCAGTAGCAAAATAAATACCCTGATTAAAAAGAGGGCCAAGGACCTGAACAGTCATTTCTCAAAGAAGACACACACAAGACCAACAGGTAAATGAAAAGATACTTGTCATCACCAATGATCAGTAAAATATAAGTAAAAGCCACAGTGAGATAATCACCTCATACTTGCTAGAATGAGTATTACCAAAAAGACAATAGAGAGATAACAAGTGTTGGCCAAAGTGTGCAGAAAATCGTTGACTGTTGATGGGAGTGTAAGTTGGTACAGCCATTTGGAAAACAATATGAAGATTCCTTGAAAAGTTAAAAACTTCCACAAGATTCAGCAGAGTCCACCAAAAAAAAAAAAAAAAAACCAAACCCCCCACTCCCCCAAAAAACCTAAACAACAAAGCAAAATGTATACACATTTAAGCAGTTTGCCTACTAAGAAATGTCTTGAAAATAATGGCTTACTACTTTGAGCCCCTCTGTAATTGTAGAGGCCTAAGGTAACTTGTATTGGTCTCATATCTCAATGAATTTAGTATTAAAATATTAATACAAGTTTTTCTCTTCTTGATGTATACATTTTTGGCAAACTCTGTATATATCCAAAGAAAATAAATTTCATATATTGCAGGAGATACCTGTATTCTCATGTTCATGGCAACATTATTCAGTGTTCAAGATAAAGGACCAAACTAAATGACAACAGATAAATAAAATGTGGTATGCTGTATATGTAAAATAAAATATTAATCAGCCCTAAAAAGGAAGGTAATCTTGTCATTTATGACAACTTGGAAAAACTTGTAGCCATTATACTAAGTGAAATAAGGCAGGCACAAAAAGATAAATATTGCATTGTCTTATGCGTGGAATCTTACACAGTATTCATAGAAGCACAGGGCACCATAATGAGTACATGCATTATGTATCACAAACATATAGTAATTTTAAAAATCAGTAAAAAAGAGCACCATGCAGAATTGTGGCTGCCAGGGATTGGGTGAGAGAAATAAGGAAATGCTTGTCAGAAGGTAGGAAATTTCAGTTATATAGAATGAATAAATTCTGGTGACCTAATGTATAGCATGGTGATTATAGCTAATAATAATGTAGTGCATCTATATAATTAGATAAAGATCTTAAATGTTCTCAACACACCCACAAAAGGTAACTGAGATGATACATTTGTTAATTAGCCTGATTCTGGGAATTTTTAGAATGTAAATGTCATACTATCTATCATAAATATATAAAATTTTAGTTTATCAATTTTACCTCAGTAAAGCTTGGTGAAAATTTTAAATAACAAAAACTAATCCTCTGCATTTCATTATTCATTTCTAGTTTTTAAGTAAGAATTTTTTTTTTTTTAACTGGGGATCAAACTTGGGACCTCTCACTTGTGAGGCATGCGGCAGAACCACTGAGCTAAATCCCGGGCCCCTTTTCAGTTTTCTTAGTTGAGTAAGAATTTTTTTTCTAGTTTTTGATACCATGTATATTGCTATAATAAACATCAGTGTATGTGTTTCTGTGTTCCTGTATGAAAGAAAGATTACTAGAAGTGGAATGCCTTGGTGGGGAATGAGAATGTGTTTTAAAAACTACAGGTTCTACTGTTAGTTTATTATTCAGAAGGATTGTTTTCACTTTTTTTTTTTTTTTTTTTTTTTTTTTTTTTTTTTTTTTTTTGTTTAAGGTC
>NW_022900944.1:12476713-12490541 GCF_012274545.1 Fukomys damarensis | reverse complement strand
GGGGATCAAACTCAGGTCCTTGTGCTTGCGAGGCAGGCTAGCCCAGGCTGGTTTTGAACTCAGAGCGATCCTCCTGCCTCAGCCTCTGGAGTGCTGGGATTACAGGCGTGCGCCACCATTCCCGGCTTTGTTTTCACTTACATTCCTTCTTTAGTATATAAAATGTGGTCATTAGCTCCTTCCACCAGCCTACTTTACCTTGGTCTAAACAATGATGAGCATTACAATTTTAAATATTTTGCTAATTTGATGAATAAAAATAACATGTTGTTTTTAAAAGTTTTACTCCTTTATGTATTCATGAGGTTGAATTTGTACACTTCTATTTTAATTCATTGGTTCATCAACTTTTGCGCACATTTTTGTGGAGATGTTAGTACTTTTCTTAACATACACTTTATCTAATCCCTCTACCCCCTTTCCTGTTATTTTTTAATATATAGTTTTCAATTTCTTAGATTTTAAATATATAGTTTAGGTGAACCATCTTTACTCTTAAGTATTATTTTCAAAACACGCATTAAATAACCTTTTAATTTAAGATGGTGTAATGGTTAATGATTGAAATGACTTATTTTCTCTTATACTTCTTACTCTTCTTTGTATAGTGGATGTTCTTGATTGTGTTTTACTTGCTCTCTTGGTCAGTTACAGTATTTTTTTTTTTTTTTGCAATTTTCATGAAGACTAATGGCAGGGATTGGCAGTGACATATTCTCTGTCTCTTTGCATTACCTGAGAGTTACTTTTTATACATTCATTTGTTGATATCTCTTTGAATGGTAGTAAGATTCTTGGGTAATAAATTTTTCCCTTAAAACTCTATAGATATTGTTTCCATGGCCTCTGATATTTTATGTTTGGGAGCTATGTGAGGTTATCTTCATGTTGTTTTCATTTTGGTAAGCAGCATTCCACTTTGGACCTGTTAGTATGTCACATTTAATTTTTAAAGAAAATAAGTTTATATACTTGGCCAAATTATTTTGCAGTGTAGACTCAGGTCTTTTCACGACTTGGGGAACTATTCTTTTATTTGATTGGTCTTTCACTACTTTATATTCTTCCTTCCTTCAAAGATTCTTGTTATTGGTACTTTGGCCTCCAGAATCTGCACCTCATGCCCTGTCTTTCCTTGACCAAGTTTTCATTTTCTAAGTTCTAATATTTCATGAGCTCATTTACCTAGTTCAGTATTTTGATTTTTCTGCTGCATAGTTCTGCCATTTACTCCATCATTGTTTTAAACAAAGCAATTCTGTTGAAACACACCAACTCCAAGCTGTTTCCTGATCTCATACCATTCCATCTTCATGTCTACTTGTGCCATTTTGACAGATGCAATGTCTTCTTGCAAAATGGATAATTTTCTAATTTTTTTATTGTCATTTCAAAGGAGCCTTTTTCTAGTCAACATGGTTCCATTCCATTGAACTATAGCATTTTTGTATATAAGTATGGTGATTTTTCTTTATCTGTTTATCCTTATACAGTATACTGTGATTAAAAATATAGTGTAGGTTTAAATTTTAAAAGATTATTAGATTTAAAGACACATTGTTATTAATTCCTCTCAAAATACTCTTCCTAGTTTCAAACACACTTAGCCCATTGTACTTGTCACTTTCTAAAGCAGTCCTATAAGAAGTGTTTTTTGAGTATCTTTAATTGCACTGTTGTGGCTGTCTTGCTATCCTGAATGGATTAAAAACATTTATTTTTCATGGACATTTTGACTTTGGGGAAGTCACATGGTGGTGCCAGATTCATGAAGAGGTGAATGAGGATGCACTGTAACCTTTTTATCAGGCTGCCTTTCTGTTGGATGGCACTCACTAGCAGCATGCACTGTATTTTTCTTTTCTTGTTTTTTTTTTTTTTTTTTTTTTTTTTTTGGCAGGGTCTCACTATGTAGTTGAAACTAACCTGGAACTCACTATGTAGCCCAGGCTGGTCTCAAACTCACAGCAGTCCTCTGCCTCAGCCTCCCAAGTGCTGGGATTACAGGCTTGTGCCACCATGCCCGGCTGCACTGTAATTTTTTATCATACCTTGTATAGATACGAATGAGGACCTCTAGAATTTTGTGAGAAAGTAACAGGAATAATGGATAAGTATTTAAAGTGAGGGGAAATATTTTGAGAGGGACTAATGGCAGTGTGTCTTTACCATGATAAATTAAAAAAAATTTTTTTAACATTCACCATATTTTTGATCACTTCTTTTCTAATACAGAATAGTAGTGCCTCAAAGGCAGATAGTTGAGATTAGTTCTATGGAAGATTAATATGGATTCCTGGCAGAATTCTTCCCTTGAAGGAGGAAGGAAGAAAATGTATTCTTACATAGCCAGATGAGAGATTGGATAAATTGGAGTGTGCTTGATAACTTGCTTGTCATTACATGGAATGGATACTTGCATTGTGAGCAAATAGTGATAGGTTTTGCCCACTCCAGCATAGCTCCTTGGTCTAGTTTCTCACCTCAGTTATGTCTGTTTTCCTTTTCAAAGTGATAGCTTGTAATGGTAACTCAACCCAAGTCCATGAGCACCATGGATTATGGGTATATAATGCTGCCCTATAGGAGCAAGAGTCCTGCCTGTGAGTGCCCTGTAGTGTTCCTTGTTCTTTTGCTCTCCACTTTCTTAGAATGTGAATCCTCTCTGCATCTGATTATGTATTTATTAAGCATGCTGCTTTTTCAGAGAGATAGCAGTCTTCTTTGTCTTTCTTTTCATTCCATATATATACATATGTGTATATATATATACTATATATATATATATGTATATATATGTGTGTGTGTGTATATATATATACTATATATATATACACATATGTATATATATGTGTGTGTGTGTATATATATATCAAGCACAATTTCTTACCTCTCTGGCATTATTTCCCTAATATTTAGCACTACCACACATTGCGATCTGTTTTGAATCTTTCATTGAACATTGAACATGTCTTTGACAATCTAGGAACAGCCTGTGTCTGATCTGGCATCTTCTTTTTTCATTGGCTATTAAATTCTGAAAATATCTTCACTCATGGATGTCTCCAGATCTAGGAAAAATAAAGCCATAAATATTTTATTTTATTATTATTATTTTTTTTGGTACCAGGGATCGAACTTGGGTCCTTGTGCTTGCAAGGCAGGCCACCGAACTGCTGAGCTAAATCCCCGGCCTAGCCATAAATATTAAGATTGAGAGATGAAAGTAGACAGGTAAGAATGAAAAGGTTCAGTGATTATGTGGAGCTAGGAGATTGGATTTCACTATTGGACTATTTACCTCAAGAATGCCTTTAGCAAAGCTCCTGATTATTACTTTAAGAAATTTGGGTGAAATAGCCTTGGTGACACACTGGACCACAAAACCAAGGAGATCGGTGTGGGAGTATATTTAGGGTGACCACCTGTTCTGATTTGTCTGTGGAAAGGGGAGAATCAGAGGATGTAACAATTTTAGTGTTAGAACCAGGGAAGTCTTGCATATGAATTGGTTACCCTGTGTAATTGTGCTTCTGCATCTGTGGTCTTTCATATACGAGTTATTTCATGCTACAATGAATGTTCAGAGCTTTCTTCACCAACTTCCAGGGTGTGCTGCTGTTATCCAACAAAGACCGAGAGTTTATTATTTTTTTTATATTTCCTTGAATAGTCTACAATCTCAGATTCCAGTTATAGATAAGTCAATTTTTAGCTGTATTCTGATTACTCTGACAAATAGACATTCTTTCATGTATTTTTATGTAAAAATCCTTAAGAACAGTCTTCAAAATCTGGGAATGTCTTTAGTATATCTTTTGAGCTATGCAATCTATGAAGCTTGAGCACTTTTATAGACTTGGAGTTTTAGATAAAGTAGAAGCTCTTAAATTAAAATTATAGGGTTTTCCCTAAAAGTCATAAAGGATTAGACAGGAACAATTTCAAAAGAATTGTTTGATTTCGGAGTTGCCAAGGATTTAAATGAAGGTACAAGCCCAAAGTATTAATGATAATGTTATGTTTACCAGCTGACCTGCATCACTTTATCACTCAGTGGAATAAAAGCACTTAATAAATATTAAGACGATTTTTCCCTTCATGATGTCTGTGGATTCTGTTACTAGTAGCGTAAAAATAACAGTGCTTTTATTTAGGTAATTGAGATTGGTATTTGTGCATTTCCTAGAAATTGTTTCAGCTGTGAATCTGGCCTGGAAAATCTCTTCTAATTACTACCCTGTACTTTTTTGGTTGATTCTGAAACCCCCCTTAATCAAAATAGTCATGATCACCCAGAAATACTGAGGATTGTCTTTAGCTAGATTCCTCAGAGAACACAAAGTGGTAGAAATACATAATGGTCAGTCAGCCCTTTTCATCAAACAAAATTTGGCACGTTCAGGGTGGCATAGCTATATTTATATTTGCATTTAAAGCTCCAAATGTATTATGGATACTTTCCTCTTTACCTCATGTTGCATTTTGTATTATTTATGTAGTGACTTGAGGTTTGTTACTTAATTCACCTTGAATCACCTTTCATAGGAAAAGTTGCTCTTGATCCATTTCTTTCTTCCACTTTGATTATTTAATCCATTTAAAAGGTTCTATTGGCTTTCCTGAAAACATTCTGAATCTAATCAGTGCTCCTCATTGCCTGTGTCACTACAGTCCAAGTCAGTAGCAATTCCTGCATAACCGACTGCAACAGCTTCCTGACTGGTCTTCCTGTGTCAACTCTTTCTTGCCTGCAGTCTTCTCTTGTATTAGTCACCTTTCATTACTCTAACGAAATGCCAGAGATAGGCCATCTTCACAAAGCAAAAAAGTTATTTCTATTATGGCTCTGGTGATTCAAGGTCAGATTCAAGCATTCTGTGGCATTGTTATCTGGAAGATACAGGAGGATAGCAGGAGCAGCTCCAGGTGGAGTCATCTGAGATTTGTCCATGCTTCAAGTTTCCTGTGGTCAGGGCTGATAACTTCTGTAGTGGCTGAATCCTCTAAGACAGCTGCAGCAGTAGCGTCAGAGCATGCCATAGGGAAGAGCTGGTCTATTTCTTGTTTTTATAAGCACCACATGGCAAGAGACAGAGAGTGTGTTTGTGCATGTATATGTGTGCCTGGTCTCTCCCCTCTTCTTATAAAGCTACCAGGATTTAAGCAAGGGATTCCATCCTAATAATCTTACCCAAACTCAGTAATTTCCCTAAAGCCCCGCCCACTAAGCACCCAAATCATTTTAAGTTTCTTTAAGTTTCCTCTTAATTGCTTAACAGTGAGGATTAAATTTCAACACCTGAAGCTGTGAGGGACACTCAGATCATCTCTACACCGCAGCATCTCTTTCCTATAAAGCTTTGTGTACATTCTGTGTACTTAGGTAACTACATATTATTGTTCTCAGACTAGTGAGCCAGGTAGTCTTAAATAAACTGCCAAATGTTTTCAGTCACTATATGTATATTTTAAAGTAGAGGTATTTGTTTATTTTACATCAGTTTCAGATTGCTGCAAAAGTGAGTAAAAAGAAGAGCATTCTCGTAAATGGCTGCCTCCAGGTATGCATGGCTTCCCCCACTAGCAACCCCACACTGGAATGATAGTTTATTATAATTAATGAACCTATGTTAATGTGTCACTATCACCCAAAGTCTATAGTTTTTTGAAGGTTTACTCTTCTTGTTTTATATTCTATGGATTTTAAAAAATGAATAATATGTATCTACTATTATAATATTATACATAACAGTTTCACTACCCTAAAAATGCTCTGTTCTACCTGTTCATCCCTTTCTCCCTATAACCCCTGTCAACCATTGAAGATTTTATTATTATTAATTTTCTCTGAGTATTCCTTACACTGTATCCAACTTATTTTGATTGCTTATAAGAACATTGTACAGTATCCGCATATTTTGGGATTTTTAAAGACTTGTTCTGTTTATGATTTCTAGTTTAATTCCATTGTGGTGTGTTCATTGTTTCAAATTTGATAATGTGTCTATCTTGGTGGTATATCTTGGTGACTGCTCCATCTGAGCTTAATGAAAATATGTATTCTGCTGTTATTGAAGTGGCTATTGATATCAATTATAGTTAGCTGATTGGTGGTGTTGATTTCAAGTATACCCTTACTAAGTTTTCTAACTGTTGCATCTCTTTCTAGGACAAGAATGATTAAATTTCCAACTATAAATCATGGATTTGTTTTTTTTCGCTTTGCTATCTACCATCTTTTGCCTTAAAATTTTGCTGCTCTATTGTTAAGTGCATATACATTAAAGATTGTTTTATTTTCTGGGAAACTTGACTTCTTTGTCATTATGCATTACCTCTCTATTTGTGACACTTTATTGTTCTGAAATTTTTTCTCTCTAAAATTAATATAGGTACTCCAATTTTGTTTCGATTGGTGTTGATATGGTGCATCTTTCTCCATCCCTTTACTTGCAATCTCTGTATTTCTGTATTTAAATTTAGTTGCTGATAAACAGCACAGAGTTAAGCCTTGCTTTTGTGCCTGTTTTTTTATGACTTCAGAAGTAATTGTAAAGGCCTTAGCTTCCCAGAGTACTGGGATTGCAGGTATGTGCCATTGCACCCACCTTTTCTTTCATTTCTTAAAGCATAAGTGATACTTTAAACAATTTTTTTGGCAGAGTCCTAGAGTTTACAGGGTAATCCAAGCCTACTTTCAGATTCTACTGTATCGGTTCACAGATTAAGCAAGTGCATTAAAGTAACAAAGTGTTCGTAATTTCTTTTTACATAAACATATATTCATTTATATCTAAATTTACATTAGCACATATAGTGTATATGCATATACAATTGAATACATTGCTCCTAATATTACTGTGAATAAATTGTTAGATGAATTAAGGGTAATGGATTTTATTTTATCTTTACTTGTTCTTTCTCTAATACTTTTTCTTCCTTATATAAATCCAAGTTTCTGACCTTTGCCATTGTCCTTCTGTCTTGCAGTGCAGGTCCACAAGTAACAGTTCCCTCAGTTTTTCTTTAGCTCAGAAAGTATTTCTGTTTTACTTTTGAAGGATAATTTCTCAGGGTACTGAATTTGAGGTCGATATGTTTTTTTTTCAATCAACATTTAATATTTCACTTTACACTTTTATATTTCTTTTCTTTTTTTTTTGGTACCGGGGATTGAACTCAGGTCCTTGTGCTTGCAAGGCAGGTGGCGGAACCACTAAGCTAAATCCCCAGCCCTACATTTTTATATTTCTTAAGGCAGGGCCGCACTATGTTGCCTAGGCTGCTCTCTAATTCTTGCACACAAGTGATTCTTTTTCCTCAGCCTCCAGAGTAACTAGAACTAAAGTGTGTACTACCCCACCTGGCTCACTTTACAGTCTTTTTCCTTGCATGGTCTCTAAAGAGAAATCAAATACAACTTTTAACTTTTCTCTCTTATAGATAATTTTTTCTGGCTTTGTTTAAGGTATTCTATATTCTGTATTCTGCATTTTGAATATGATATGCATAGGTGTTGAATATAATTAGTAACAGTAGTATTTACTTTGGTTGGTGGTTGTTCTCTGAATTTCCTAGATCTGTGCTTTGGCGTCTAACATTAATTGATGGAAATTCTTAATAATTTTCTTTTTTTTTTAAGTGTAGGAAAAATTTATTGAGGGAAAGAAACCTTCTATCTAAGAGAGACAGAGGGAAACTGTAAAATGACTTGCCCATTCTTAATAATTTTCTTCTGTCCTTTTCTGTCATTTCCTCCTAGTATTCCCATTATACATATAGGCCACCTTCCATAGTTGCTCCATGCTACTCAGATATTCTGTTCTGTTTTTCTAAGTCCCTTTTCCTTTTTAATTTTCAGTTTTAGAAGTTTCTGTTAACATATTCTGAAGCTCAGAGATCTCTTCTCTGGCATGTTCTGTCTTCTAATGAGCCCATCAAAGGCGTTCTTCATTTCTGTTGCACTGTTTTTGATGTCTAGCATTTCTTTTTGATTCTTAGCACTCCCTTCCCTTTGCTTGCATTACCCATCTGTTCTTGCATGTTTCCTATTTTGTCCTTTGGAGCCCTTAGCATATTAATCATAGTTTTTAAAGATTCATGGTCTGATAATTCTAATATTCCTGTCATATCTGACTCTGGTTCTGAGTTTTGTTTAGACTTTTCGGGCTGTATTCTTTTAAAATGCTTTGTAGTGTTTTTTCGTGATGGGGTGACATGATATACTTGTAAATGGAATTGCAGTAAGTAGACCTTCAGTGATGTGGTGATGAGGTATGTGGGGAGGGGAAGTAGTCTATAATTTTATGATTAGGTCTTTGTGTTACTGTACCATGGAATGGTGAACTTTATAAATGATTCTCAGTTTTTTTCTCATTCTTGGTTAGGATAGGATGGGTAGCAGGTTTTCGAGTTATATATTTCTCTTCTTCCACATAGAAGGGTAAAAGGAGCTGAAGTTTCTATTCTTCCACATGGATGGCTAGATCTGGCTGGACTAGGTAGATAGTTTCCCCAGGTCAGCTCGGCTCTGATAAACCTCAGTAGGCTAAACTTTGGTAAATACTTTCTCTTGAGAGCAGTCCTTGTTAAGAACACAATGCTCTGCAATAGTGCATAATAGTTAATTTCTAGTCCTCTTGCTGAGGAGATTTTTCTCTTACCTTCACTCTGAGAATCTGGCTGAACTTCTAGAAATAAAACTCATTAAAAAAATAAAACTCATAAAAAACTCATAAAAATACCCACCCTGTGACTAGATCCTCTTGTACTTTTTAACTCTATGCATTGTCCTCACAATAATCTCAAGAGTTCCTTAATCCTTCAGGATTTTATTCTTTGGAATGGGTTCCCACAGATGCCTCTGCTTGCTAGTTTCTAGCTGTGAAGTTGTGATTGTCAGTTTCCAACCCATCTCTCCTGCGTTTGTGGCAATGGCTTACCTTACATTCTCCTCTAATGGGTCATAGGTGAGTTGTTGATGGGTCATAAGAGAGTTGTTTTGTTATTGTTGTCAGACTGGAATGATGACTCCTAAACTCCATATGTGCCAGACCAGAAATGGGAAGTCCTGGCAATTTTAAAATTGGCTTTATTGAGGTTTCATTTAGATGATTAACATGTAGGGATATCCACCAATTTAAACGCTACCATTGGATTAATCTTAAATGTGTGTGCCTTTATGTAGCTACTACAACAGTCATTAATATGGAATATATTCTTCAGCCCCAGAAAATTCTCTTAGGTTACTTTTGAGTCAGTCTGCTTTGGCCTCATATATTTAGATATATCATCACTTTGAGTGACCAGGATATTTTTCCTCCTATAAAATAATTTGTGAGATATTTCTTCTGCTTCTGTTTTCTGGAAGAATTAGGGTTGGCCCGATACTAGTTTTTCTTTAAGTATTTGTTAAAATTCAGCAGTGGTGTTATCTGAACCTGAAGATGTCTTTTTGAGGGGATTTTTAATTATAAATTTTGTTTCTTTAATAAGATATGGGACTATATGAGATTTGATAGTGTATCTTTGAAGGAATTTGTCAGTTGTATTTAGGTTGTTGAATTTATTGTCATTAAATCACCCACTATATTCCCTTATCGTCCTTTTGTTTGTTGTCTGTAGGAACTGTGATGATCTTCTGTTGATGTCTGATAATGATAATTAAGATCTCTTTTCCTAATTAGTGGAGAGGTTACTTTATTTTATAACATTTTCCTATTTTTTATGGTTTGTATATTATTTCCTTTTCCTGCTTCTTTTGAATTTAGATATTTTTCTTATTCCATTGTATCTCTACTTTTGCCTTATTAACTATACTTCTTTGATGGATGGATTGATTGATTTTGTTACTAGTGTCCTTGGGTTAGGATTTCTTAACCTCAGAACTATTGATGTGTAGGCTGGATAGTTTTTGTTGTTGTTGGGTTGTCATATGAATTGCAGAATGTAGCTTCTATGAGGTTTCACTAGAAGCTCTGTTCCCTCTCAATTGTGACATCTAAAAATATGTCTCCATATGCTGCCAAAGGTCCCTTGAAGACTGAGAGGGAAGTGGTAATGACAAAATTATATTGATTGAGAACTGCTACTCTTGGGTTTTTAGTATCTTTAAATTACCACAGTTATCATCACATGTTATTTTACTACCTTTCCTATAGTGTCAGAAACTTTAAAGAGTGTATTTCTTATTAAATATTACTATTAAGTAGTGATAAACTATTAAATAGTTTTATTTCTTTTCTCATAGCCTTTGTGCTATTTACATGCATTTTACTTCTATTTTATGTTATAAACTTCAGAATACATTGTTATTATTTTGGCTCTAAATAATTTATCTTAGTAATATTTTTATTGGTGGCACTTTCATTGCTTTGAGCAGGTCTAATTCTGATGTTTTTTATTTACTTGAAGAATTTCAAGTCTAATGAATGCAAATTCTTTTAGCTTTTTCTGAAGTCTTTATTTTACTTTTATTTTGGGCTACTTTTTTTTTTAGTTGGGACTGAATCTAGATTGACAGTTGTTTTGAGTATTTTGAGTATGTCAACAGATTGTCTTCTGATTGAGAAGTCTGCATTCATTCTTGTCTTTGACCTACTGTGTTGAATATGTCCCCTTTTCTGCTTCCTGTTAACATTTTTCTTTATCACTGATGTTGAAAATTTCAATATACATTAGTTTGGTCTTGTTTATTTTATTTTGCTTTATGCTTTTTGAGCTTCTTGAGTCATTGAGCTTGTAGTTTTCATCAAACTTGGATTTTGAGGAGTATTATTTCTTCAACAATAATTTTTTGGGTAACAAGTTACATTTATGGTAAAGTACTTAATATTGTTTAATAGGTCATAAACTAATTTTTTGGTAGTATATTTTCTCTGTTTCCTTTATTTTGGATGCTTTCTGTATTTGAATATTCTAGTTCACTTTTTCTTCTGTAGTATCTAAATTTCTGTTAATTTTAATGTGATTTTAGTTTCAGATACTATACATCTTAGATGCTTCTATATATATATGATGAAAGATATACAAACACATATATAGATGTATATAAAATGTGTATATGTTTATATGGATGTCTTCATTACTGTCTTCTGTTACTTTTTCAGTGAATGCTGGATATTGCGCATTGTGTTTTTTGTGTGCCTGATTTTGTTGTATCCTTTTAAATATTCTTGGATTTTGCCCTAATGAATAATTACATTATATCAGTAAATTAACCCTTTTGACCCTTCGTTTTAAGATTTGCTAGGTGGTCTAGAACAACCTTTAATCTAGTGTTAATGTGGCTTTACTATTAAGGTGATGCTTTTTCTAAGGATTATCTAGGATCTCATAGTAGGAGCATTCTGGCTACTGGGAACACAAAATGTTCTGGTCCTGAATGAGGTCTGAGATTTGTTCAGCCTACTGTTTCTGCTGCTTGCTTTTGACTGTTGGGAATTTTCATTCTCTTATTCACACATCAGTGCTTAGCTAAAGCCTGGAGGAGACCCTTCAACAGATCTCTACTTGCTTTCTTTCTGTGCAAGTTCTACTGTTCCTACAGCCTGCTTTGAAAAGCTTGCTGCTTTTGCCTTCCTGTCTTTGTTCTTTCAACTGACTTACATTTTCCTACTCTGACTTTGAAATTGTTCCCAGGTAGTAAGTAACAGCAGTGATAGGCCTCCCTATTTTGTTTCTCTTTTCACTGGTATCATATTCCTGTTTCTTGATAGAAATTTTGATTTATATTTTTGCTTTGTTTTATTGTTCTTTAAATCCGAGAGTAAACAGTGTTACCATTACTCCATAATCTGGAAATGGAAGTCCTTCAGTTGTCATTTTGCATTTCCTTTCTGTGATTGGAGATTACATTATAGATTGTTTCTGCTGACATGCATGGGGACTGGTTGCCTTTGATTCATAGTTTAAACTATTATCTAGGTATCTTGGTAAGGGGTTTGTGGTGCTTATAAAGGAAATTATATGTTGGGGAACGTACTGTTTATCTATTTTCTTTGTAACAGAGGAAGTAATTTAGTAGGCAAAGGTGGTACTAATTTTGCTGAATGTATAGCATAAGTTCTTAGAATATGCAACAACTTGGTCATTGATTTTTCTCCCACTGCTTGTGGTTTTAGGAGTATTTTTTAAGTGATAAATTCACCATCTATTTCATTCTTGAATCACGAATCTCAATGCTCAGATTCTATTCTGAGAGCCAGACATGCAATGTGCTGAGTTTGTTGGTTTGTTGCCTGGAAAATTGTTAGGACAAAATTGATATTTTGATTATGAAGAGAAAGAGGCAGATTTGAAATGAAAATGTTCATCTCTGGCCTACTGTATATAAACAAAGACATACCTACAAGTAGATCTGCCACATGAAACAGAAAGAAGCACAATGCATAAATAGTAAACTTTTCATTACTGTTAGTGGGTGGACATCATAAGACTGCATAAGTAGGGTGAGTATATATCATGTTGGCTGAGGGTAATCCAGGTTTACATTTGTTGTTCTGGAATAATTTTGAAGTACAACTTCACTTTTGAAAGTGACCTGATTTGGATGATATATATGTATGTATGTATATGTGTATATATGTGTGTGTGTGTGTATGTATAAACATATGTATATAGTTAAATATAATCTAGATATCCATCTTTCTTATAAGAAATGGATTAAAGAATGTAAGGTAATTGTTAATTATTTAGTTACTGTTGTTCCTTATGTGATAGATTTACTGTTTACCTTCTGTTTTAGTTAAATAGTAGATAGTATATACTGACTAATAAACGTGTTTAAAAATTTGCTTTGGTATTTTTCCTGCAGATGATCTCAATGCCACCCACCAACACTGTGTTTTGGCTGGTTCACAACCTCGGTTTAGTTCCACCCACCGAGTGGCAGAAGTAAGTATAAATAAAAATGTGATTCACACTTAATTGGATGTGACAGAAGTGGTTGAGTGAGCAATTTATCATAGAGCTTTGGAAGAGTATTTGATAGGAAAATTGCTTCCATCTAACTTGACTGTAGTCTCTACTTACTTTTTTAGCTTTGGGTACTATTGGTTGCAATTTTAAAGTATGTTCACAGCATGGGATAAGTGTATTTTGTTTTGGGGGGGTTGCATTTCTTGGAGAAGGTAAATACCATTGGTAGATGTCACTAGTTTGAGATTTCTTAGGTGTTAAATCTGTCAAGATCAAGGGCAAGAGATGGGCAGAGGAAATGGAATGAATATGTATGCTCAGTCATTTATTAGCTATGGCTGGATTCTAATGAATATTTGCCTGAACTTTTTGGTGAGACTTTGGGCATGTGAGTGTAAACATAGGAGAAACTTAGAGTGGTATGAAGGAATTTTTTTTCTCCATTAAGTTTATTGGTACATTTATGTAAACAATACAGTTACAGTCATCATTGAGATCTTGTACCTTTACATGGTTTTTAATTTTTTCCCATTCCCCTGCCCTCCCTTCACCCCGCTTCACCTGTCCCGATTTACAAAGACTTTGTTTCCATTTTTTCCTTTTTTAATATTTTTTCTTTTCCCTTATTTCCTTTCCCCTACCCTTCCCACTTCCCCTACTCCTTTAGACCTTTTCTTCCTATTTCACATTATTAGTTATGCTATTTGAACCTTATTGGTATAAAGGAATTTCTGACTATCCCAATTATGTTAGTAGCCCAAATTTTCTTGCTTGATTCTGCCACCATTTGGCAGTGGGGATCCTACTAGCTCAGTATGGAAAGTTAATAAATGAGGAAAACTCATAGTAATCACTTTAGAGTTCCAAATGGATTCCAGTGAGAAGACAGTAATTACGAGAGAATTAA
>NW_022900944.1:12474458-12474836 GCF_012274545.1 Fukomys damarensis | reverse complement strand
GTGTCTTCCAGTCTGTTCCACTGATCCTCAGGCCTATTTCTTTGCCAGTACCATCTTGTCTTTATCACAGTGGCTTTGTGGTATAGTTTCAAATTGGGAATTGTTACACCTGGTGCCATGGGTCTGTTGCCTAAAATGGCTTTTGCTATTCTAGGTCTCTTATGGTTCCAAATGAATTTTTGGATTCTTTTTTCTAGTTCTGTGAAATATAGTGTTGGAATTTCAATTGGCATTGCATTGAACGTATATAGCAGTTTTAGTAGTATGGCCATGTTCACTATGTTGATTCTTCCTACCCAGGAGCAGGGGATATCTTTCCATTTTTTTATATCCTCTTCAATTTCTTTTTTCAGAGTGCTGTAGTTTTCAATGTAGAGA
>NW_022900944.1:12355980-12469647 GCF_012274545.1 Fukomys damarensis | reverse complement strand
TCGGATCTGTTGTGACTTCGCCTTTTTCATTCCTAATTGCATGGATCTGAGCCTTTTCTTTCCTTTTTTTGATAAGATTAGCTAAGGGTTTGTCGATTTTATTTATTCTTTCAAAAAACCAGCTCTTTGTTTCATTTATTTTTTGTATCGTTTTCTTAGTTTCAATTGCATTGATTTCTGCTTGGATCTTTATAATTTCCTCTCTTGTTCAAGCTTTGGGTTTTTCTTGCTCTTGTTTTTCTAGGAGTCTAAGTTTCATCGTTAAGTTGTTTATTTGAGCCCTCTCTGTTTTCCTAGTGTGGGCATTCGATGTTATGAATTTTCCACGTAGAACTGCTTTCATTGTGTCCCGCATAATTATTTTTGAATAGCTACTCAAATGGTTTAAAATTCAAAATTGCTCCCTAAAGTTAGTCTCTTTTTCCTCAAGCCAACTAACTCCTACTTCCCAGATATGTTGTCATTCTCATTATGTTTTAGTGATATTACTTACACGCAATGGTAGTTACCCTGTACACTGTTCTGTACTTTTCACTTTGTTTCAGAAACTTTGATGATAATTATTCATCATCCACAATTATTTTCTTGGCATGGGCAGTGGCTAAAATTGCTTTTTGTTGTTACCATTTTTCCTGGTTTTTGGCACAAGGGATGGAACCCAGGGCATTATGCATGGATCTCATGTACACAAGGCAAGAACTGTACTGCTGAAGTACATCCCCAACCTGGAAAAGGCTGTTTAGAGAGGACATCTAAAGCACAAACAAACCAGAAAAAACTGAAAAAGTGGACTTCATCAAAATTAAAAACTTTTGCGCTTCGAAGAATACCACCAAGGAAGTGAAAAGAAAACGTAATGAATGGGAAAAAATATTTGCAAATTATGTATTTTGTAAGGTACTTATGTTTAGAATAAAGAATTCTTAGAATTCAATCATTAAAATGAGAAATAATTAAATGGTTAAAATGGTCGGCCAGGGAATTAGGTCAATGGTGCTGCTACCTGCTTCCCAAGCACAAAAAAAAAGTGAAGGCTCTGCATAGGCATGTCCCAAAGAAGGTATCCAGATGTCCAAGAAGCACATGAAAAGGGCACAGCATCATAGAGAAATGCAAATGGAAACTATGATGAGATTCCACTTTCCTCCCATTAAGATGGTTAGAGTAAAAAAAAGATAAGTGTTGCTGAGGCTATACATAAAGAGGAGCCCTGTGCACTGTTGGTAAGAGTGTATAACGACGCCGCCACTTTGGGAATTTGTTGGGCACATCCTCAGAAGGTTAAATACAAAGTTGACCTATGACACATCAAGTCTTTGCCTAGGTATATGCCCAAGAGAAATTACAGCTTGTACAACATTGTTCACAATAGCTTGACTTATACTAGCCAAAAAGTAGACACAATTCAAATATTCACCACTTACTAAATGGATGAGTAAAATGTGGTATAGCCATGCAGTCAAATGCTTGACAATACAGAGGACTGCAGTGCAGATATGTGCTGAACCATGGATGGACCATGAAAGCATGCTGAGTCTAGGAAGCTAGTCATAAAAGGTTATGTCGTGTATGACATTGTCTACCTGAATGTCATAATGGACATATGTATGGGCATAGAAAGTGGATTAGTAGTTACCCAGGGTAGGAAAGGTTGGTGGAAGTGGGAAGAGCGATTGGTAAAGGACATTGAGTTTCATTTTGGGGTAATGAAATTATTGTAAAATTAATCATAGTTACAATTGCACAGCTCTATGAATATATGAAAACACATTGAATTGTATGCTTTAAATTGTTAAATTTTATGATATGTGAATAATATTTCAATAAAGTTGTAGCAAAATAATAAAGGAAACAAAAACTAGCAATAAACCCAGGTCTGATTCTAAGTTCTTTACACCAAATAAAACACTGTATATCCAGAAAAAAATATCACTTTCCCCTTTCCCTTTTATTGGCAGCAAATAAGGTTAAACTGTAGTCCATTTAACTGGTTCCCTAATGATGGGAAATTTAGGTTTGTTTCCCATCTTTAGCTATAATAAGTGGCCACACAATTAATAACCTCTTATGTATTTGGGAAAAAGTTTCAAGACAACTTTCCTGGCAGAATGTCATTTTAAAAATAAGTTTTAGGAGGGGCTGTGGGACTAGAGTGATAATTCACCTCTATTCTTTGTTTTCTCTTTGCAACAAATTGGTGCTGCCTGCCCTTGTGCTCTGGATACCCCGGGGTCATTATATCAAAATACATATTAGTCAATTACATATTTTTGGTTTTCTTGGCACAGAAACTTGGTTTTTCCTAGCTTGTAGATGTCACATTGTATAAATTGGCCATAACTATGCAAAGAATTTGTATGCCAGAGAATTAGCCTTCAAGGTTATTCCAAGGGCTCAGTTTAAGTTATAAATATGAAAATAAAGATATCTTAGAGACACATTTCCCTCATTGTTTCTAAGGGATATATATATATATATGCATATATATATATATATATTGCTTTATCTTTCTAGAAAATCATTTAATGATGGAAACAAATGGATGCATACTCCATCTGTATCCTCTTCTTTTCTGACATATGATCATTCCAAAGAGTTTGTCCATTTAACCTCTGTTTTGTTTGCACAGACTGGAGGGGGATGAACTAGTTATCTTCGTCCTCCTGATGCCCAAGTACTAAGTTATACTTTTGAATGTGCTTTGAGGGCATGAACCACATATTCTTAATTATTTGAAGAATTTATTCTGCCAGTAATTACAACCACTTAGTGCTTTTTTTTTTTTTTTTTTTTTTGCAGTAAAGGGAAAAACATTTTTTGCCTTGTGTTTATAAACTTCAACCCCCTACCCCCACCCTGGCCATTACTGTTCTATTTTGAGTGTTTTTGAAACAGTTCTATTTCACCCCCATTGTTAGATTCATGGCTCTTGACATGAAATTAGTGTCCTTCATTCTTGGTTAATGTTATTTATTGCATAATCTCAGTCTCTCTCTCTCTCTCTCTCTCTCTCTGTCACTGTCTCTCTCTCTCTGTCTCTCTCTCTCTCTCTCTCTCACACACACACACACACACACACGCACCAGGCCTTGGTCTCACGTTGCTTACTTTTGTTTCACATAGGAGGTCCATATGATAAAAGAATACCAGCAAGCTGAATGGCCCAGGTGAGGCTGAGCTAGCAGCACAGAATCCAGTGAGCGGGCTACTGTAGTAATTGCCAAGCTAAGGAGTATGGGCTGTGGGGACAAAGGTGAATGTGGAAAGCCGTAGGAAGAGTGGCACAGTTGAGTATGGATTTTGCTCTTAATCTCGATTGCTGTTGTGTCTTGGCAGTGCTCTGCGGGAACCTTGGATTATATTTTACAGCGCTGCCAGTTGGCTGTGCAGAATGTCTGTGATAATGTGGACGATGGTGATGTCTCTTTGAAATCCTTTGAGCCTGCAGTTTTGAAACAAGGAGAAGAAATTCACAACGAGGTGAGGACTTTTAAGAACTGTGAGATTCTACCGACTTGCAAATTAGTAAGTTTATCTGCTCTGGTTTTATGCTGGTCTAAGATATAAGACTGCAGAGTCAGAAGTGAAGGAAAGGTTATTACAATAGTGGCAGTACACAGAGCCTCAGCTCTCTGAGCTAATTTTCTGTCTTGGTCCATTTGAACTGCTGTAAAAAAATATAGCAGCCCAGGAAGCATCTAGCCAACAGGAATTCATTCTCACAATTCTCTATGTGAAATCAAGATCAAGGTGCAAGCAGGCTTAGGTCTCTGGTAAGGGTGTGTTTCCTAATTCGTAGATGACAACCTTCTTACTGTGATTGGAACTTACATGATTGCAAGGGAGCAATAATCCCCCTTAGTCCTTTTTTATAATTGCACTAAGTCCTCCCAACTCACTGTCACCTCCCAAATGTATTGTGGGGATTAGAATTTCAACATAATTTTGAGGAACATCAGCATTCAGTAGACAACCTTCTCCAAGTTTCTTTTTCCATGGGGTGATGCAAAATGGGCTAGATAACTTCTGGACCCCAAAGGAATTAGCTCATAAGAGAGGGACCTTGAGCTAAGGTAGCCTGTGTCTACGGTAGTAAGCACACCTGTCCTTCATTCCAGACAAAGATACTGTTTTAACATTTTAAGTTCTTAAAGCAAACCTGCTCTCCATTCTGGAGGAAGAAACTATTTTCCAAGGCTGTTTATTATTTAAACATCCCTGCAATAAGTATCTGAAACACAGGGCCATCAGTGCCACTCATAACACATGCAGAAAAACAAGAGTCAGAAAAAAGAGTCTTCCACCAAGGATTGAGAATAGGCCCAAAGAGCAAATGACAATACTTTACTTTTATTTAGGGAATTTGTTATATTTCTGTAGTCTAAAAGTTCAGCAGGAGTTCTAGAGTACATGGGTTAATGTGTTTCCCAAACTTTACTATTCTTGTTAGTACTCTTTCTAGCTTTCTGTATCTTTGGGCTGTGGGCTCCATATATTGTTAACTGTTTAACTTTTTTTAATTTTAAAACTCCTCACTTTTGCGGGGGGGTGTTGTTTGAGATAGTGTCTTGCTATGTAGCCCAGGCTGGCCTTGAACTCACTGTGTAGTCTGAACTGGCCTTGAACTTGTGGTAATCTTCCTGTGTTATACTCCTGAGTGCTAGGATTATAGGCATTCACCACCACACCTGGACTAAACCACCTCACTTTTTACATAAATTAACTTCTCTAAAAAGGAAACTTTATATTGCTGCTTTTAAGTGGAAATCCAGAATGACTATCCAAAAGGAAAAGTAACCAGAAAAATATACCCAGTGAAACTAGAGCAATGTGATTACCTTGTAGCAGATCCCTGACCTGGAGAAGGCTCTGATTTGGTAGTCTACTTTCTTCATGTTAAGAGAGATTACTGGTAATGGTTACACAATTTCATAATTTTTAAAAAAAAATTGCTGAATTTTCTAGTTCAAAGGAATAGATTTTATGGTTGGTAAAGTATACCTTAAAAAAAATCAAAATATTTTAGAACAGCAAGATGAACACAAAGTAGAAAAGTATTGAAGAGTGTTGCCAATGGAGACTTTTTCTTTGATATAATCAAAATGATTGATAGACACTTTGGAATATAAAAATGTTCTTATTCATCTCTTCAATAAATAATTACTGAGTATGTGCCAGGCACTCTTCTGGGTGAATTATGATGTGTTGGTAAAGAAAAATGGTATTCTAGTCCAGGGAGGTGATGATAATTAATAAATATAATACATCAGTAAAGTATATAGTATATTCAAAGTTGCTAAATGCTACAGAAAAAAACAACCACACATAGCAAGGTAATGGAGATTGAGAGGGACTAGAAAGAATCCCTGTTGAAAAAATGTCTTTTGAGAAGAGGTTGGAAGATGAAGGATTGAGCTGTGTGGCTATGTGTGGCTATCTAGAGAAGAGCATTTTGAACCAGAAAACATCCACCGCAAAGGGCATGAGGTTGAAAGTACCTGGTGTTCACAGAGTGGTTTAGGGACAGATTGTATGGAGGGAATAAGGCTGCCACTGTAAGAGATAAGATGACAGAGACAGTATCAGGAGATGGGGACAGCAGAAATTATAGGTCCTTGGAGACTCCCCTTCCTTTTTACTGTGAAGGAAATAGGGAGTGGTTGAAGGATCAATAATTTCTACATCTACAGTATCTTTTTAATGTCCCTTAAAATTAATAGCTTGTGAATATGCTTTACATTTTTGAAACATTGTCAGAATTTCTAGAATAAAGTCAAAGAAATTCTGCTTTTAGGGGGAATAGTAACCACCTGTAATGCTTTTCTTCACTGTGCCTAGTAAGTTCCTACATTCTCTATCATTAGTCCCTTTGGAGACATTGCTGATAGGTAGAATTGCAGGAAAGATACACAGTTATGAGCCTGATGACCTCACTGAATTATACCTAAAAGGAAAGTTATATTTTCCCCCAAATGTGTGGTATAGAAATTCTAATCTGGAAATTTAGTTATTTCCTTCTCTAAAACCTCACAATTTTATGAGTCAGATTAGCAGATTAGGTGCTGTCTTTAGCATGCATATGGGTTATTTTATTTTGCTGTCCTTTCTAGTCTTCTGTGACAGATGTTTTGTTATCATCAGAGGACAAGAAATCTGTAAAATTATACTGCTTATTTAAGAGAAAAATACTGTCATCCAAATCCACTTTGAAAAAGTGACTGGTTGCTTTTGACGTATACATTAGGGAGAGGGGGAAGAAATACATCAGAAACCTTAGCCCTTTGAGGCTAATCTGGGATGGAAAAGAGAGAGAGAGATCTTGAATTTAAATAGCATGTGTGCCAGTCTTCATCACCACTTGCCATCTTTGAATTTTATTTTTTTCATTGAGTTTATTGGTAGTTTTAAAGTATACAGTACAGTTACATTCAGCATTGAGATCTTGTACCTTTACATGACAGATCTTGGTTCTCATTTTTTCCCCTTGTCCCTGCCCTCCCTTTACCCCCTCTACCCTCTCTTGTTTACAAAGACTTTGTTTCCATTTTTTCCTTTTCTCATATTTTTTCTTTTCCCTTATTCCCTTTCCCCTACCCTTTCCACTCCCCCTATACCTTTAGTCCCTTTCTTCCTATTTCACCTTATCAGTTATATAATTTGGATCTTATGTACACTTTAGTTTTTCACACCAGAGAAACTATTTGGTATTTACATGTGTGTTTTATTTATTTCACATAAGAGTATGGCCTCAATATGCATCCATTTTCCTATGAATGACTCTAGTTTCTCATGCCTTATCTGAGTAGTGCTCCATTTTATAGAAAAAAAAAAACAAATACATCTTCTTTATCCATTCTCCAATTTATGGACAATTAGGCTGTTTCCAAGTTTTAGCTGTTACAAACTGTGCTGCTCTAAACATGGGTGTGTATATATCACTGTGGTATGATTCTTTTAATTCTTTTGGAAAGGTACCCGGCACAGAGATAGCTGGGTCAAATGGAACCTCTAATCCTAGTTCTTTGAGGTATCTCCATATTGATTTCCACAGTGGTTGCTCCAGTCTGCACTCCTACCAACAATGGAGAAGGGTTCCTTTCTCTCCACAATCCCACCAACATTTGTTATTGGTTGATTTCTTGATAGCAGCCTTTTTTACTGGGGTAAGATGGAATCTCAGTGTTGTTTTCATCTGCATCTCTCGAATGGCCAGTGGTATTGAACATTTATTTTTCATATATTTATTTGCTGCTTTTATTTCTTTGTCTGAGAAATGTCTGTAAATTTCAGATGCCCATTTTTGAATTGGGTCTTTATATTTGGGGGCCTGATTTTTGTGAGTTCTTTATATATCATAGATAATAGTCCTTTGTCTGAGGAGCAGCTGTAAACATTTTTTCCCACATTGTAGGTTGTCTCTTATCTGTCTTGGTGGTTTCTTTTGCAGCACAGAAGCTTTTTAATAAGATGAGATCCCAGTTGTTAATTGTTTGTGCTAGTTCCTGTGCTACTGAGGATTTCTTCATAAAGTCTTTTCCTATGCCAATGTCTTTGAGAGTTCTACCTAACTTATCTTCCAGCAAGTTTAGTGTTTCTGTGTTAATATTTGGATCTTTAATCCCCTTGGATTTTAGTTTACTTCGTGGTGAAGGATAAGGGTCTAGTTTTAATCTTTGGCAGGTTGAAATCCAGTTTTTCTAATACAATTTATTAAAGAGGCTATCTTTCCTCCACTGAGGTTAGTTGGCTGTTTTGTCAAAGATGATGTGGCTGAGTACCTCTGGAGTTGTTTCTGTATCTTCCTATCTATTTTACTGATCCTGGGGTCTGTTTCTTTGCCAGTAACATGCTGTTTTTATCACGGTGGCTTTTTAGTATAGTTTCAAGTTGGGAATTTTGATACCCCCTGCCATGACTCTGTTGCCTAGAATTTCTTTTGCTCTTCTAAGTCTCTTCTGGTTCCAAATGAATTTTTGGATTATTTTCTCTAGTTCTGTGAAATGTACTGTTGGAATTTCAATTGGGATTGCATTGAATCTGTATAGCAGTTTTGGTAGTATGGCCGTGTTCACTATGTTGATTCTTCCTACCCAGGAGCAGGGGATATCTTTCCATTTTCTTATATCCTCTTTGACCTCTTTATTCAGAGTGCTGTTGTTTTCAGTATAGAGATCTTTTACTTCCTTCATTAGATTGATACCTAGATACTTCATGTTTTTGGGTGCTATTGTGAAAGGAATTGTTTCCCTAATTTCTCTCTCAATTAGTCTGTTATTTGTGTACAAGAAAGCTATTGTTGAGTGTTGACCTTGTATCCACTACTCTGCTAAAAGTGTCAATTAAGTGTAGAAGTCTTTTGGCAGAGTTTTTTGGGTCTTCTATGTATAGTAGTATATCATCAGCAAATAATGATGATTTAACTTCTTCCTTTCCTATCTTTATTGCTTTAGTTTCTTTCTCATTTCTAATTGCTCTGGCTAATGTTTCCAGAACTATATTGAACAGAAGTGGTGACAGTGGACATCCTTGTCTTATTCCTGATTTTAGCATGAAGGTTTTCAATTTTTGGTCATTTAACATGATATTGGCTGTTGGTTTTTCATAGATAGTCTTTTTCAAGTTGAGATTAAGACCATCTATTCCAATTTTATGCAGGGTGTTTATCATAAATGGGTGTTGAATTTGTGGAACTCTTTTTCTGCATCTGTTGAGATGATCATATGATTTTTGTCCTTGACTCTATTAATACAGTGTATTACATTTATTGATTTATGTATGTTGAACCATCTTGCATCCCTGGAATAAATCGGACTTGGTTAGGGTATATGACCTTCTGGATGACCTTCTGTATTCTGTTTGCCAGTATCTTACTGAGGATTTTTGCATCTGTGTTCATTAAGAAGATTAGCCTATAGTTCTGTTTTTTGGTTGGGTCTTTACGTGGTTTTGGAATCAAAGTAACACTTGCTTCCAGGAATGAATTTGGAAGTATGGCTTCCTTTTCAATTTCATTGAATAGTTTTAAGAGTATTGGCAGTAGTTCTCCTCTAAATGTTGGATAGAATTCAGCAGCGAAGCCATCAGGATCTGGGGTTTTCTTATTTGGTAAACTTTTAATTACGTTTTCAATTTCACTGATTGTATTTAGGGTGTTTAGAATTTTTTAATCTTCTTCATTCAACTTTGGTAATTCATAAGTGTCAAGAAATCTGTCCATTTCTTCTGTGTTTTCCAGTTTATGAGAGTACAGTTTCTCCAAGTAGGTATTGATGATCCTCTTGATTTTTGTTGGATGTGTTGTGATTTCACCTTTTCTGTTCCTAATTGCATGGATCTGAGCCTTTTCTTTCCTTTTCTGACAAGGTTGACTAAAGGTTTATTGATTTTTAAACTTTTGAAAAACCAACTCTTCAATTAATTGATTTTTTTGTATCCTTCTCTTAGTTTCCATTGCATTAATTTCTGCTCTCATCTTTATAATTTCCTCCTTTCTATGAGCTTTGGGTTTTTCTTGCTCTTCTTTTTGTAGGAGCCCAAGATTCGTCACTAGGTTGTTTATTTGAGCTCACTCTGTTTTCCTAGTCTGGGCATTCACTGCTATGAATTTTCCACATAGAACTGCTTTCATTGTGTCCCATAGATTCTTGTATATTGTATTGGCATTATCATTTATTTGTAAAAACTAATTTCTCCTTTAATTTCCTGTGTGACCCATTGATTGTTCAGGAGAGTGTTGTTCAATTTCCATGTGTTTGTGAAGTTCTGATGGTTTCTTATGCTATTGATCTCCAGCTTAATTGCACTATTGTCTGATAGTATACATGGGATAACTTCGATTCCTTTGCATTTATTTAAACCTGTTTTATGAGCTAGCATGTGGTCTATTTTGGAGAATGACCCATGTGCAGCCAAAAAGAATGTATATTCTGATTTTGTGGGGTGGAACACTCTGTAGACGTCTGTTAAGTCTATTTGTTCAAATCCTTGGTTCAGTTCTAGTGTTTGTTGTTGATTTTTTTGTCTAGATGATCCATTTGTGATAATGGGGAATGTAGGTCCCCTACTACAATTGTTTTAGTGCTTATTTGGTTTTTCATGTCCCTTAATATTTGTTTTATATAGTTGGGGGTATTAATATTTGGTGCATGTGTATTTATGATTGTCATCTCTTTTTGTTGGATTGTTTCCTTTACAAGGATGTAGTGGGCTTCTTCATCTCTCTTAATTAGTTTTGGTTTGAAATTTACTTTGCGCATAAGATAGCTACCCCTGCTTTTTTCTGGCTCCTTTTGCATGGAGAACTGTTTTCCATCCTTTCACTTTCAGTCTATGAGTTTCTTTTTGAACTAGGTGTGTTTCTTTTTTTTTTTAGTTTTTTTACGTTGTTTTTTTTTTTTTTTTTTTTTTTTTTTGTACCGGGGGTTGAACTCGGGTCCTTGTGCTTGCAAGGCAGGCCACTGAACCACTGAGCTAAATCCCCGGCCCTAGGTGTGTTTCTTGTATACAACATATTGTTGGATTTTGCTTCTTTATCCATTCTGCTAGTCTGTTTCTTTTGATTGGTGAAATGAGGCCGTTAACATTGATGGTTATAACTAATTTGTGTTGACTTATCATTGTCGTGTTATTGTCCTGTTGTTTTTAATTTTTTTAATTTTTAATTTTTCTCTTGCCTAATTGACTTGCTCTGTTGGGCCTCATGGTGTTGTGATCTTCATTTTCTTTTTCTAGGATATTGTTTGGGATTGTTTATAGTGCTGATTTGGTACTCATGAAGTTTCTCAGGTGGCCATCTTTGTTACTTAAGTATTACATCAAGGTTAAATTAAGGTCATCTTATTACTTAAGAATTTTTTCCATGTAACAGGGCACATCATCAGATATTGTCCTTTTGCCATACTACTGGCCTGGGGTCGATTGCCCTTACTTTCTTCAGTGTTCTACTGTTAGAGGAAAACATGAATAGCCATAGTAGATAACCCAGTTTCTTGTTTGCTTTCCCTCTGTTGTCAAGGCCATTGTGCTTTTACTGAACTAATTTAATTATAGGATGAAATACTTGGTTTTACATACTGTAAACTTTCAGGCTGTCTGGGTTTAGGTGTGGCTTGTTTTTTCTTGTCTAGAATGGTTTCTAACTAAGCATTTTGGGAACTTAGACATAGGAACTAAATACCTTTAAAAATATTTCTTTTCCAATGTAAGATACTTAGAAAAAGATTTATGTTCGTTCATAATCAGAATCTTCCTCTGTGTTACTAAATTGTTTTCTTTTTAAAAAATAGTGAAATGTGGAATCTGACTTTTGTGTATTTCACCTGGAAGAATACACTGTTCAATAATATTGTCTGGTCTTATTTTCCTTTGATTAGATCTGTATCTTTCTTATGGCCCTGTAAAACTGTCTTCATGGAGCATCTCTTTCTAGAGTAGGTCTTAGCATCTCCCCCTGGTCTAATTTATTTTTCAGGGAAATAACTGAAATCCATTACTATAATGAGACATTAATTCTAAGGGACACGTTCACATATCTGAAGAAGGAATTATGTGGCTGACCTGGGACCAAAATAAGAGGCAAAACAAATGTGGTAGAAGAAAAGGAGGTGTTAGATATCAAGGAGTTTGGTTTATAAATATAAAAAAGACTCTGAGAGAACCTCAAAAGAGCTCTTCCACGTTGTTTCCTGTTGTTCTTTTCTTAAGGGAACTACAGCACCCTTGGAGTGTTTTCGGGCTTCTAGTCTGTGTTTGTTCTCCTGACAGCTTGCTTGTCTCTTATTTCTGCTCTGTTAGCTGTGATGTTCCTTGCGGGGGACTTAACTCTGGGAAAGGAATGAAGACCCAGTCCTTATCATGCTTAGAACTCTAGCAGTCAGATATTGTGGTGGGACTATTTTTTTAAGCTCTGAAGAAATAAGACTTCCATTGTATTGTGAGTGCTGATCCTCAGGTTTTTCTACAAAGTCCACCCTGCAGCTTTCTTTCCTTATCCCCCCCAGAGTTTAAGAGGAAACACAATTTTCTTTTAATCTCAATGCCTGAATCAAACAGCTGGAAATATTTACTGCTTCCTTACTTAATTTTAGGAAAAGACACAACTTCTTCTTTTGGCAGTGGGGAGAACTAGTAAGGGTGGCATTTGATTAAAAAAGCTGTAAAGTTTTCCCCCCATAGTATTGAAGTGAAAAAATCAGCTCATGGAGTTAAATAAGATACATGAGAGTGGATTTGACAAAGATTGTATCCACAAAGCTTGTATTTCATGGGCCATGCTTCAACTCATGGACAAACTGAACTAGGAGTAGATTCTCAGTACAGGTTTTTGGGTGACACTAGTGGGCAAGGGTGGGCATGAGCTGACATAGTTGTTAAAACTTTTTCTGCTCAGAAAATTTCATAACATTGTGAGATATGTGTAGACATCATTCTAGGGCTTGCAGTCTTGGTTAGTTTTTCTTCTTACCTAACAAGTACATATAATGAGTAGCTTACTACTTAATCCTCACCACAATCCTGTGTGGCTAATATGTAATTACCCCAGTTTTGCACTGACTCCAGAGCCCTTTTTTATTGTTACTGTTGTTGCTGTTTTGAAAGAGGGTCTCTATGTACTTCAGGCTGGCCTCTAACTTGCAGTGATCCTCCTGCATCACCCTCTCCAGTGCTGGGATTACAGGTCTGTGCCAGCATGCTCATCTCAGAGCTATTATTCTTAATCATGACAATGTCTGTCTCAAAAGATAGTTAAGCATCTGGGGAGGAAGATGAAGGCCGTATGTATTAAAATGGATAAGGCTTTTTATTTGCTCTCTCATGTCCGGTGGCAGAGTCCCCAGTTATGTCCTCCTTGCTGCTCAGTTTTAATTTACTGAAATCTGGACTGTAGTGTACCTTGATAGGTTGAATGAGCTCGTTACATATGACAATCTGTTTTAGTCCTGGGATACCATTGTCGCCAAGGTTCGTGCATTTTGTCCTCTTCAGTAGTAATAACCAAAGGTTGGAAAAATTTAAAAACTCTCCTTAACATAGGGCTTTGCTGACAGGTCATTCTGATAGTGTGAACAAAGTTCGTGTGAAAACCATGAAAAATAATTCGTTTTTTTTCTTGAAATAAATGTTAGACCTGTATCTTCCCCAAAGTTGAACTATGTTTATGTTCATTCTCCTTTCAAAGTATTTAAGTTCATTTCTGTTAACCACTGTCTTTTAATACCATAGATAAGGTTTAACAACTGTTGTCTTAATATTGTCTACATTCCTTTTTTGTTTTGTTTAAACAGCTTCAACTGAAATCACCTCTACATATCAAACATTTAGTTGATGTAAACTAAAACCTTTTCATATGACTTGATGTTCTCCAGTTTCTTATTTCAGCCATTTTTGCCATTGTTAAATCTTTACAAGTTGCCTTTGTTTGCCTCGTGAAAGTTCAATATGGATAAACAAACAAAAAATTCTTTGTGGTAACAGGTGACAATTACAATAGGTTGACGTATGTGTGTATACAACATAATCACCTTAGTAAAACCAGACAGCCCAACTTGAAGCTGTGATTGCTGAACATTTCTTTAGTGGGCAGAGGTAAAGAGTTTTTAGGATAAGTGGCACTAAACTTTGATGGTAAAAATTTGATTTTCAAGTTGAAAATGAGTGATAAAAGACATGGAAAATAAAGAACAATTTGTAAGCTTCCAAAGTGATATTTAGCCTCTTATCTATATGTGTTGGGTCATTTCATTTGCAAGGGACAGAGAAATGAACCTGAATTGGCTTAAGTAGAAAGAGTTTTAGGAATAGCTTGATTAATAGTCAGTTCATATCACTAGGATCTGATTTTTAATCTTTTCATCTTATAGTTAGTCACCTCCTATTGTGTTGTCTTCATTTTTCCCATTCGATAGCATAATGGCTGCAGTCTTTTTCTTGTGTCTTCTATCCGTCTTGTTAGCCACTCTGATTGAACACTTACCTAAATCCCATACCCAAATCCAGTTTGGGATGGATTGTCCTAGACCTAGATTTCCAGTTCAACTCCTAGGATTGGAGCTAAAGCTCTACTTAGTCCCCATGGAGTGAAGCTGAGGAAGGGAGAGTTATAGGTTGCTAAATGGATAGTAAAATTTTACTAGAATAGGAGGAATGCTAACATGGCAAATGATAAAAACAAGTCCATAGGAGTGACATAAATTACAGGTATCTTTGCTACTCTTTACCTGTAGACATTAGCCCTTACTGAGTGGACAAGTGACAATTTGAATGGCTTTCTAGGTTAAATATATGCTTCTATACTAGTTTTATATTGTTTGGTTCTATAGGCTAAGATGATCACCAGCTCCTCCTGGCCCATGAGCAAGTTCTTTATTTTAAATCTAAAAAATTGCAATTGATAATCATAATATGTGCTCGTATCTTACTCTTTAACTCAGTCTTTAATAAATATGTTTAATAAGGCACTTAAAAATTATCATCATAAGCAGTATAGGCCACTTATACTGTAAGATCTCAATATTTTTTGCCGATTGACTTACATAGTTTCCTCATATCTGACTAATAAATGTGATTGAGAATCCTTCCCTGACCTGAATAGGCTGTGTTTCTAAGACCTCAACTTTAAGTCTACTTTCTCCTTGGATTTGCAGAAATGCTTTGGAGATGCCACATTATATTGGGAACTGGTCAGATCAGGCTTTTCTCACCTTTTGTCACCCTATGGCTATTAAGTTACCAGAGCAGAATTGAGTGAGGAAGTCACTGTCCTTGCTTGTCCATCACAAGGACATTGTAATCACTGCCTTCCCTTTCTGGTCCACAGGTTGAATTTGAGTGGCTGAGACAGTTTTGGTTTCAAGGCACTCGATACAGAAAGTGTACTGATTGGTGGTGTGAACCCATGACTCAGCTGGAAGGGCTATGGAAGAAGATGGAAAGTGTGGTAAGGACATGAAGTTGAGAACTGTTTTTTCTGGGATGCTGTGTTAGATAAATCCTCAGCTTCTCAATTTGCATACACAAGTGCATATGTAATTATTCCAAATTACTGAGTTAGATTATTGTTGGTAAGAGAAGGAGAACAGCCAGGATTTGTCAGTATAACTATAGTTCAGTTCAGTGAACTTTGACTGAGAATAATCTATATAGGAGGCACCATGCTAGATGGATGCTGGGAAATGACAATGAGAATAGTTCAAGAATCATATCTAAAATTCATTTTCATTTTTTATGCACCAGGCACTACTTTTGGAGGTTTTCCTGCATTAACTTTTAAAATTCTTACAATGATCAGAGATGTAGAAACTCTTATGAGCCTTGATTTATAGATGTGAAAACTGAGGTAGAGAGAAAGTAAGGGCTTTACTCAAGGTCCCTGAGAAAGTGGCATGGCAAGATTGCTACCCAGGAAACCTGGCTCCAGAGCTTTTTCTCTTAGGCACTGTGATCCAACCGTTTAACAAGGAGAGAGACATGAATATCACCAGGTATTGTGTTACCTAAAATGTAATCCTATAATAGAGGTGTATTAGTCAGCATTCTTGTGGCTGAGACACAATGCTTAACACTCACAGTTTAAAGGAGGAGACATTTAATTTGCTCACAATTTCAGTCCATGATTGGCTGGCTCCAAGGCATAGACATCATGGCAGAAGGGTGTGGTGGAACAAAGCTACTTAATTCAGGTCAGCTGGAAAGCAGAGCAGAGAGCCAGAAAGGAAGGGTGCGGGACCAGATACAGACCCCAAGGCCACACCTCCACCACCCACCCCGACAGATGACAGATGACCACAGATGTAGGAGTATGATCACCAGTCCTTGGGGCAGATCCCAAAGCTCAAGTCAAATCCCCACCCTAACCACTACAAGAAGTTTCAAAAAGGAAACAAAAAAATACAATTCAGAAAAGAGAGTATTAAATTCAGATCACCGACTCTTGTGAAACTATAGATGTGGCTTTTAGGGACTTGTATGAGACGATCATTAGGTTTTTGGACTATGAAACAAAATAAGTGAGGAAGTATAGCTTAGAGAAGGGAGTACAAGGGAAACAAAGCCTGAAGCAAGCGGAAATCACATAATCAGGTTATAATTTAAACAGTAATAATAGGAAGCACTTCGTGATACTTGTGGAGTATCAGACACTATAGCGAGCATTTTCTCTATAACTGATTTAGCTTTTATGACAAACCCATAAAATCAGTTATTTTCTCCTACTTTTGCAAACAAGGAGAATGAAGCCCAAAGGTCTAATGTAAACTTCCCAAGGTCATTCAACTGATAGGTGGGGGTGCTGGGATTTGAACTCAAGAAGGCTCACTCTATGGTCCTTTCCCTTCATTGTCTCATGTTCAGTCTCTAAACAGTTGAGTTTGGAGTGTAGTGGAAAAGTGATAAAAGCCTGCTAAACTCTGGAGAGAATTACCACTGTACAGAATTTGAAATGTTCTGGGAACAATGAACTAATCTTCAGAAATGAGTAACTATAGCTATTAATGTATTTTATATTGGAAACTGCTCTTTTAAGGTATGATTGATACATAGCTGTATATAATTAATGTATATAATTGAGTTTGCAGATATATGTATACCCATGCAAGCATCATCATGATCCATGCTATATAAACCAAAACTTTCCTCTTGCCTTCTTCTCATGATGGCAACATTTAACATAAAATCTATCCTAATCCTTATTTTATAATAATGAAAATGTCAAGACACAATCATGAAAGCCCCAGTTTAAAAATCTGGGTCAGTATCCAAAAATCCCTGCTTTCCAGACATCTCCTCAGGTCTTTAAATCATGTCTTTCTAATAATTTGTGCCTGAGGAACAAATTATTATTTTTGTATATTCATACTATCACAAATATTGATTTCTCAAAAGACTGAATCATGTAAAACTGTACATTGTAATACTAAAGTAGAGATAATGAAAAGTCCCTGCCTACTTTTTGGTTGGTTTTAGTCTTAAGCTGAGCCTGGGTTGAGGATGTTTCATTTTTGTGGCTTGTATGCAGTTTCAGTTTCAGGGCAGTGTTTGTACCTACATTGTGAGTTCTGAATTTGTGCATCTGGGCTTGAGTTTAGAATGTCTTTCTTTGCTAAGCCTTAATTATAAGATATCAGCTTGTCTTTGAAATTGTAATTTGACAAAGTTGTGAATTAAGAGTTGGAAAATAAGCAAGGATCTCATTAATTGAAAAAACTTTTAAATTACTTTTGTTCAGGATTTTTAAAAAAGAAAAATCTTTGGTAGTGTGATTGTAACAATGATATAATTATAAATTAATTTACTATATGTTAAATATGTCTATATATTTGGTGGCAATGGCACATTAGTTAGGAATATCTTCTACTTATTTTGTAGCTGTCATATGAAAAATGTTAAAAGGAAAAGCAATACTGGGAATTTTCCAGAGCCAGTTTCCTTGTACAGTAGTTGGTGTGGCATTCCTCAGTGAGCTGCGGGAAATCAATGGCCTAAGTGTCTCTCCTCAGCAGGCCTCAGGATGATCATTATCAGAAGAGCGAAGATTTGGGCTGAGATAAAAGGCACAGTCCTTCTAAGTTAAATTTAAGTATCGCTTGAAGCCTTTTAAAATGACTTTTAACAAATTCATAATAATTTATTTTAGCTGTTTAAAGAGGCACTGAGAACACTCATTTGAAAGGTATGTGCCTCTGTGGCTCTGTCAGTTTTTGAGTATTGAGAGCGCTTTGGGCTTTATTCTGTACCAGCCCACCTTCTCCTTTTTTAGTTGCAAGCAGTAGAGGGCAATGTTGAGCTGCCAGTTGAAGCCCCAGGATGTTAGCCTTTCAGGAAAATGCATATAAATGTACCATTAACTGTCAAGAATTATTCCTGTTGCTTCAAGTTAGCTGTAATCTCCAAGATTCCATAACACAGGAAATCAGTTGTGGGTTAACAAATTCAACAGCAATTTAACATAAAAAGTGCAGTGTTTGGTGCACATTTGGATTCTATAGAATTAGACTAATCTAAATGGCATATCTGAATGTACTAAATTTACTTTCAGGGAATGTATTATTCAAAATTGTTATCATTTTAGAAAAGTGATTCTATTCTTTGTTATCATTATACTTTTTTTGAATTGCAAAATCATTGTGTGTATTGTGGAAAGATTTCTTTAATCAATGCATTTTGTCTGTTCTGCAACATAACATTGATCTCTTTCAGTGAGAAAATAAAAACCTCAGGCAATATGTGCATTACTTTTCCCCCTTTGCTTATGAGTAAAGCAACCTTTGACAGCCCTTGTACCAGGGAAGAGACTTATGTTGTAATTTCTTTCTGTCTTTGTATTCTTTTTTTCACTTTGTGGTTGGGATATGTAGTCTCAGGAAGGATATAGGAGAATGGAAAAAGCTTTGAAATAGTTTTTCTTCCATTAATGGTAATTGCTTCACATGTCATAACCAGCCACAAATTTCAGAAAGTTTAGTCAGCTGTCTCTAAAACTCCTCCAGCCTCTACTTCCCAGTCCCTGTCCCAGCAAGCACTTTTTTTTTTTTTTATCATACTATTTATTCTCACCGTTTCTCTCCCGGAGGATAGTTTTACTTAGTGTATGCTCTTGTGTTGTAAATGTTAAACCTTATATTTGAATGACATTCTGATAAAATATCATATTTTCCCTGAATATTACCTCATGAATTTATGAGCCATTAAGCCCAAAGTAACATAACCCTTTCTTTACAACCCAGGAATTTAGCCTGGTCTTTCCTCTCCTCTTTGCTCCATATGCAAGAAGTATTATAAAACTGTAATGCTATTCAAATATTTGTATTTTATTTTATTTTTGAACCAACCCACTACCTCCCACCCAAGATTATTGTATTATGAGGAGACTGTTCAGGATAAGAGAGAGTTACCATTTGAAAGAAGCTGTATAAGCTGTGCTTTCTGGGTAAAGAGGAGTATGAAAAGCTGAAATCTCCAGTGAGGTGAGGAAGTCTTGCTACAGCCAGAGATTGAATGGATAGGCCATTTGTCTCTCAGGGTCTGGTATCGCTCTTTGCAAAACTGACATTTATTTTACCTATAAAAATGTTTTAACACTATCAAATTCACAGTGATACTGAAAAGAACGCTAGGTGTGAAATCCTCTAAATTGATGACATTTATTCATTTCCTTTTGACCTTAAAAAAAAAAAAAAAGAAAGAAAGAGAAAAAGATCTATTTGGTATAGTCCAATGGAAATCTTCTAGAATAGTTTCCAGAGTAAGCATTTTCAAAAGTACTGATGATTTATATACTGGAGAGAAATTTCTTCTTGATGTTTTCATTGCTCTTCCTTTTTGAAGAGAAAAGTAGATCCTGATCGTCTTGAATGCTTTGAGTTGCAGTGCTTGTTCTGACAGTTGCTTGTGCTGCCACGGCAGTGCCTGTATATGGCAGTTGGCCTTAACAACCTTTACTGACTCGAGTGGGTAGGAGCCAAGACTGGATTATTTTAATGTATCTGTTTTGAAAGGGTGTAAAACACAACATATAATTAGGTTAGGTAAGCTATCGGCTACATTTAATTCTACCTATTTATGTTAACATTTGGCATAGGAGGACAGAGAGATGTGGAAAATGAGTAGGTGTTTTATTTAATAATGTACCCGGTTTCTTGCTGTTAAAGTTTTAAGAGAAAAATGTACTTACGAATGTAAAGGTGATCCCTGACAAGTTATTTATAATAGTTTAATTTCAGGATGACTCACGCCTCTTTGCTTGTCACTGTGATCTGCGTAAATCATCTGGGAAAGCTCTTGCTCAATGCTGTGTGGATGAGTCCTCCTCAGTGTGGGTTACATGGTTGTAGGAAATGACTGAGCTGAGCAGCCGCTTGTTACAGGAGAGGCTGACAAAACTATCATTGCACTGCTGTAGATTAAATTCTTTATCCTTGAATATAGGAAAAAAGGCTCAAGTATCTAGGTTTGCTGTTGTGGGATAGTTCAATTAGCTGAATTCATTTTAAACTTTCTATAGATTAAAGAGTTTTGGGACTAAAGTGATACAGTTCAATTTTTTGGTTTTTTAATGGTGAGGATACACACACAGACACACACACACACACACCTGTGCATATGTATGGATATGGATATGTTTTGCCTCCCCATTGGTGTTACTGTAATACTAAGTTACATGTACTACCTTAGTCCTTTCTCCCACTTTTCAGGGTTAGTATTTCTGATTTAGGATCAGTATATTATAGTAATTTAGGATCTGTTGTGAAATGTCTGGTGGTTTAAAATTAGGATTTAAATTCCCTTCTTTATTTTGACTGGAACAATGCTGAGTAGATCAGGTTAATCACAGATTGGAAGCAAGTTAAACAGTTATAAGCATCTAATATTGCAAATTCTGGGGCACTGTGTTTTGGGAAATTTATGTTTATTTTTTAAAAATTGGAAAAAATAAAAAAGTCATTTTCAGCCATAATAGTGAAATTCCTTGACACACATTTTTGTGTTCATGGAAGCCTTGTTCTTTCCATTCTCTTCCCTGCCCATATACCTACTCCACGTCTTCACAGCTGTATTGTTCTATCAAAAATAAAATCTTTTGGGGGCAGGGAGGCATATTTGACATGTAATCTAGCAAGAGGTTCTAGTAAGTTGTGGTTCCTTCTTTGGTTGCTTTCTGACTTTCAGATTTTTCTACCCCCTCTACCATATTTGATGAAGATTTAATAATGAATTTTTTAAAAAGTGCTCTGTATCCTGTCTTTTTGGGAAAAAAATTACAATTTCTAGAGAATTCAGGCTTATACCTCGAAAACAGAATGTGCATGGGAAGCACAAAGGACTGTGTTTATGATTCTCTTTGAAGTGTTTTTGCAACTGGATAAGGAAAATTTTAGAAACTGTCTGATAGTGTTCAGGGTAAATACTTAAACCCCTTTAGAGAATTTCACACACAGATACCGTGCAGCAGAAAAAAGGGATACTTATGTTTCTTAAAGCTGCTACAGCCTACAGCTTTGTACTTAAAGACAGAGGTGTTGAATAGAATTCTACTGAGGATACATCCAGTGACAATATCTCCAGGAATATCAGAGCAAACCAGTGGGTAGGACGTTCTGTTTTTAACCCTTACGTGTACTGTGTGAGTTGAGCTTTATTGGTAGCCAGTATTAGGCTGTGCCTGGTACATCGCAGGAATGTTAAGAGGACAGACAGACAACTTCTGCGGCTTCTTTTCTGCACACAGCAGGAACAAGACCAGAAATGCTGAAGATGGTGACACAAAGTGACAGGAGTTAGAAATTCCAAGTGAAAGCCTTGCCCATCTCTCTTAATTCTTGTTAGTATGTGGAGAGAAAACTGGAATAAACTTTCTGTTTTAGCCTTGATTTCATGGGAGTTGGCTGAATATTGCCAGTCTTCAATAAATTCACATGCGAATGAACACACACACACACACACACACACAACACACACCACATTCTGTATGTTAAAGAGAAAAGATGAACTCTGTTATTTTAAATGTTTTAACTACACAGAAATTGAAATTAATGTGAAGGATATGAAGCTTTCTCTTTTCCCCAGGGTCCTAGCTTTGGCTGCGGGAATGTATTTTGGATTGCTTTGACTAGCAGGCCATCATAGCACTCGGATGTGAATTCAGAAACTTCGGTGCCAAATTGAGGTGTCAGGAGCTTCCATCTTTTCTGGGGGAAGATGTAGCATAAAACAAATACTTTATTTTCTCTTTTTTAAGGGGTGGTTGGTGGGGTGATTAAATTTAGTTATCTTTTGTCATTTGCCTTATTACAAATACTTCTTCAATATCATAACAATCTCAGTCTAGAAAAAAATGAAGTAATTTTGTTAAAGCCTACGGTTTTGAAAGAAAAAGCAATATTTTCAAAGGATGTTTTGCTATTTATTTGAAATGCCATCCACATTTTAGGTTCTTTTTTTCTCCAAGCTGGTTAACAAAGGGCCCTAAAACTGTTACCTTCTGCATTTTCTTATTGCAATGATTGTATGAGGAAGTTTGTAAAATATATATTACATATATAGAGTATCACAAGTAGTAATCTTAGAAGAAAGTGTGAGTAGTCCTCAATTTAGGAACGTTTCAGAGAGGTCATTTGAGTCCCTTGTTAGAAATAGCATTCCTTTTCTTTATTCATTTTCTGCTTCTAGAATTCAGGTTCAGTCCTGGAGGTAAATTCCTTGAAACATTTGGAGTACAGTGCTACTCTTGTAATGCTCCAGCCTGTGGTAGGTTAAATACTTCAGGAGGCAGGGCCAGGAATCTCCATATTTTGCAAAAATGTCTCTGGAAAAATGTGCTGTAAGTGCCAAAAACTGACTTACCAGTGAGATCTGGGAACACATTAAGTTGGCTCTTCCGTACATTAAGGGTAACATAACCATCATCCTGTTTGCCCCTCATTGACCTCTGTAAAATAATGATCCTTTTTTTAACCAAAGGAAATCATGGGATGTTGCTTTTTCTCTATTCCTGAACATATCTCTGATATCATTTGTGGATGATATTTTCAGTTATTTTTCTAACAGATAGGTTGGATTGACTTTTTTCCCTGTTCATTTATTCTATATGATCTCAGCCCATCGGTAACCACTGGTGACAGTCTTGCTTGCAAATTTTTCCTTTATGTATAAAACCCTTAGATATATATTTAAAATGTTTTTTGATTGATTGACAAATTAACCTTCAAATAAAAATCTGGGATACTAAGGCAGCATTCAAAATTAAATAATGCTGTTGACCTATCTACTTTGGTTGTAAAGACTTCCAGCTGGTGGTAGATTGATGCTATATAGCCCTGTTGCTTAAATATTCCTGATTTAAATGAGAAGTTATGGACTACCCAAAATCATGCATCAGATGTTCTTTCACAGATATTGGAGGATTAGGAGGTTTTGTATTTTATTTAATGATATAAACTTTTCACATAGTTAACAGTGAATTTTTTGAAGTATGGGAGTGTCAGGATATGCTAACGCCCATGATAAATTAATATTTTCTTGATACTGAAGTTACAAATCTTGGGCCATCTGAATACTGTATTAGATGGGAAAGATGGGTAGTATTCAGCCATCTACTAATAAGCATCTCACACTTAGCATATCCAATGCCAAATTCTTGATTCCTGTAATTCCTCAGTCTTTCCCCCAGTTTCTCAGAGTTCAGTAATTTGATTCGTCTACTTACCCAGCCCAAAACCTCGGAATATCTGTGATTTACCAGTGAATCTTTGTTAGCTCTATTTTTAAAATATACTCATGACCTAACACATGTTTACCATCTCCTAGCTACTACCTTGGTAAACAACTGTGTTTTATAGAAGTAGCCTCCTACCTAGCCTTCCTAACCACCGCAGTCAGAGTTCCTCTAAAATCCTGCATGTCAGCTCATTTCAAGCCTGCCATCATGTTTAGAAATTCATCTTCTTGCAGTGGCCTGATGCCCCTGCGTGGTCACTCCACACACACCTCACCCTCCCATGCTTTCTCCCCCTCTTCCCCTCTACCATGAGCTGCCTTACTACATTTAGAACATTCCTGGTACACTTCTGCCATAGTTTTTATGTTTGTTTTTGTTTCTTTCTGGAATAGTTTTCCCTCTGCTTTATGCTTGACTCATTCTATAACTTCATTTAGGTTTCTCTGCTTATGTCCCTTCTTTGGAGAGAGTTTCTTTGACCACCCTCACTCTCAAGGTGCCTTTCTCAGCTCTGCCTTGCTTCATACCATTCCCACAATCTGCCATTAGACTATGCACTTGTTTGTGCTTTGCCCATACCTGATACCATCCCCATGAGGGTACTTGTTATGGTCACTTGATTTCCCAGCCCCTAGACTAATGGCAGGTGCACAATAGGTACTCGATATGTGTTTGTTAAAGAAACAAAACCGTGAGGTCATTGTTCTTCTATCCACCCTTTTCCTTCCACCCATATTGCTTAGTGTGGTATCTAATAAATTCTTTTTTGGTCTACATTTCCCTAAAATATTACCACCTATTTAACAAGAATAATTTTGGATTAGTTCTATTTTTAAACAAACAGTCCTCACAATACTCCAAAACATCTTTAACTTCTTTAAAAAAAAATTGAGGGCATAGAGGTATCTTCTGTTTTATGCCTTTGGCATTTCTAGCTCAGGAGATTGAGCAATCAGTGGCAAGCAACTTATATAAATAAGGGCTTTTTTTTCTTAATGAAAGGAGCAAGTAGGTTATTAGTTTTCCAAAATAGCAGTGTTGGTAAAACTTCCTTGCATGGTGTTTTTTCTCATTTGTTGGCATCGTTCATAGTTTAGTTTTCCCTACACTTAAAAAATGTAATAGAGTTAAAATTACCTAAAAATGAAATGACTTCTCCAACAAAGCTTGAACTTGGTTGTTACTAATTTTCAAAATAATATAGTGAAAGCTGCATGTACTGGACAGGTTTTGGGCACAGCACTAGGGAAATCCCTGAGGAGTAAACCGACTTCCACTAGACAGGCTGGAAACTGATTAAAATATTTATCATCCTTTGGGTATGCAATAGCTTTTGATGATGGAAGGCATATTAATATTAATCCTTGCTGCTTGTCTACACTTCAGACAGATCCCAGGAAAGGATGTTCAAATGACCAGTTTTCTTTCCTCACCAGGAGTCCTTCAGCCCCAGTGTAGCTTGGAACCAAGAAATGCCTTGTGAAGTGATTGAGCTTTTCCTCTGGGGGACAGGGACAGGGGAATACAAACCAGGAGAGACCTTTGGACCGGAAAGCTTTAAAGGAAGTCTTTTGCTAGAACAAAGGAAAAAGTTGGGTCCTAATTTAATAAGCAGTGGAACTACTGTTTCTATCTGAATACAGGAAGCAGACTTGGCTCCTTGGGTGAAGTCCGGGATTGAAGCCTTATAAAGGATTTTGATGTGATGCCCCTGGGGGCTCGAACGCACCCACCCCCATCCAGTTTGTTGAGGACAAAGGAGAAAAACCAGTTTGCCTTTGATTCTGAGATCTTCTGACTGGTTGTGCAGAGTGCTCCATCTCTTTCATCCCCAGACAGAGTCTGAACGATACCCACATAGCCATGCTGGGCTTCTCATGACCTGCTTTTTAAATTATTTTTCCTTTAATGGGAGAAAGAGTCCAGCTTTATTGCTTGTGTTAATTAAGCAGTGTTGTTTTCTGTCTCAATTGGAATAGCCTTGATTACATTTTTAGGTTCAAATATGAGCTCTGAAGGAACTTGACCTTTTTATTGATTAGTCTGAAAACGTGGAAGTTGAATATTCTCATAACAAGACCAGTGTGTTAAGACCTTAAGTTTCCATCTTCAAATTTGAGAATTTAGAATTGTCTCCTTTACATTTTATTTATTTTTTGTACTCCTCAGATATTTTCATGAAAGTTAACTTAAAAATTGAGTAATAATTATATTTTAGATATATGTTAATATAGTAACATCAAAAGAGAAATATTTATTTTTCCTAGTTCCACATCAGTTCCACATCGTGTAGAGTTAAGTATGAAGTTACACAAAGAGCTAGGACTTCTGTCTCCCACGTTGGTAAGGTACAAACAATAAGTGGTTCAGAGGAAGAAGAATCAAAAGAGAAGTGGATTCTGACATAGGCCTTTGGGAATAAGAGAGATTTTGATAGATGGAGATGGGTGGAGGAAATTCAAAGATGGCAGAAGCAGAGACATCACCGTGGGAAAACACAAGGTCTACTGACAAACTTGGTGAGGCTGGTTAGGGTTTGGGTTGAGTCCAATAGTAAGAGATGAGGACGATTAGAAGGACCTAGTACATGTGTTTGTAAGGCACAGTGCCTTTGCCCTTTAGTGACTGCCTTCTTATCAAAGTCATGGGTATTGAAGTATTAAATAAGTCCAACAACAACAAAAAAAGAAACCTATTTTATTATCTTGAATTTACAAAGGTTTTACTTGGAAAACAAAACAAATTCTATTATTTGCCGTAATTTCAAGACCTATCCGTATCTTGAGTACAGCAAAGAAACGACACTGTAGAGTTTTTAGAATGGAAATTACAAATGAGCATAGGTATTTTTCCTACCAAGGTTCCCCGCTTTTTGTAAACTAAATGCTAGATTAATAATTGTGGTTCTTAGCCAGAAGCAGGTCTTCCCATGTATGAACCACTTAAGAAATTCTGTTCCTTGTTTAGGAGCCTTGTGTATTTCATTTTATCTTTCACTATTGTAGTTGTGGTTTGGAGGAAATGACATCTTCTTTGGTTCTTGTCGGGTGACAGTCTAGAGTACTCAGTGCTTGCATGAAAGTATTTTAAAATACAGCTAGCATGTCATTCATGAGTTATTTGATTTGCTTCAGGATAGCAAGTGTGGTAATGTCATTCCCAACTGTTGAAGTAGAATGGTTTCTTTCCCATGAATATCTCCCTGTTCTTTGGCTAACAGCTCCACACTCAGGAGAGTGCACCCTATACTGCCCTGTCTTTGCCACTACACTTTGTTATGTCAGTCACACAGGTTGTAAAACCCAGTAAATGTTCGAAATGTAAATGGTTGTTGTTCATTCTGTTCCCTCCTGCTTTTATATATAGATTTCTGCTAGACTCACTTTTCACTCCCTCTCTTTGATGTGTATTATTTTCCAGTGATTGATTTTATTACTTCTAAGGCACAAGGTGTTAATTCCTGAGTGATTAATAACTCTTGGTTAGTTTGTTCTTCAGATGTTGGCTCTGAAAGGTTACCTTTACTTTGATTCTGTTTAGGAATCTAAGGTCTCGAGGTTAATTTAGAGGCCCCTATTCTCCTTATGTCATAGTGGGATGGAAAAATGATATTACAGGGCTGTTGTGTCATTTTACCAAACAGCTTTGATGGTCACCCTGTACTGGCACTTGCCTAGAGAACAAGCAGGCCACATGCTTTTTAGAATGCTGTCTTCTTTGATATATCTTTATTTCTCATATCATCAAAGAAACAAGTAACAGATATATTGGCATCATTTAATTTTTTCCACAACCTGTAACATTTATCCTAAGTCCTTCATTCAGTCTCAACCTAGTGATACCCAGTTCTGGTCAAAACAAACAGAAGTTCAGCTGTCACAAAGCCATGGATTGTCAGTGTTGGAAGGAAACTGTCCTCTTCCCTTTGGAAAAGCAGGGCTTAGAGGGGTAGAGACTTTTCTGGGGGCACAGAGCCAGACACAATGGATATAGAGCCTGTGTTTCTCAATTCCCAGTTCAGTGTTTTCCACCACTCCCTGATTCATCAATGGTTGTGCCTTCTCTGATGCTTTTACCGACTTTCATCTGTATGATAGCAGCAAAACATAAGGAATAGACTCAAAAACTTTTCTCTTTAACCTGTGCTTGGACCTGGCAAAACAAAATTGGATTGTTTGATGTTGAGGTGGGCACTTGTTTATGCACACTCAGCATCCATTCCTCCTTCTCTGACAGCATGCTGATGTTGTCTCCTTCCTTCCTTGGCTGCAGAATGAGGTGCATTGTCTTCGTTTGGCCACTTATGAGCATGGGACCTGAGCTGGGTCTATTGGCTGAATTCTCTCATGACTGTGCTTACGTGGGTACATGGTGCAGAGTTTGAAAGGTGTATAATCATTTTTAGAGAAAGTACCTTTCCCTCTACTTAGTCCCCAGCCACCTGTTTTCTTTCCTTGGAGGCTAGAGCTATTCCCAGTCTTACCTTTCCCAGAGATACAGTATATAGTCACTGACATCATTGTATTTTTTCACATGAATATTGTAACACTGTATCTTACAGATATTTTCATATTTGTGTATTCTTTACATTACTGCATAACTTTGGTGTATGGTTTTGTAGTTTATTTCATTGGTTTCCTACTATCTTTGGTCTTCTTTTACAAATAATGTGATGAATATGCTAGTATATAATAACATTTTTCCTATTTGAGATCTATGGAAATACATGAGTAGAATTATTGTATCAAAAGTTATATGTATCTCTAATTTTAGGAAAGATGGTCATATTACCCTCCATAGTTTGTAGCAGAGCCAATATATCTCAATGTGTGTAAATATATATGTTGCATATAAGTAATATATAATCAGAGTTTATGTGACATAGTCTGTTTTCCCACATCCTCTCAAATGCATATGTTATTATACTTTTTGACTTTTTACAAATAAGATTGGTGAAATATGGTGTCTTATTTTTATTTCTCTCATTCCTGTTCCACAGATGAAGAAAATGAGGCGTAGTGTTGTTAAGTACTTTGAAGTAGTGAGTAGAGTTGAGGTTTACAGTTAGGCAGAGGCAACTGTTCTCTTAGTCACTGTAATGATCTTGGCCAGAGTGCCATTCCATTACTGCAACAAAGAATCCACGTAGATCCAGAGGTTCCAGTAAGGAATACTTATATACCCTTCACTGGTAAATGTGCCACAGCCAGCCATAGATACCTCTTACAGTATAGTAAAAGACAACACAGAAAAAGATAAAGTCCTGGCACCCCCCCCACTCCAAACAGCAGGGGTGGAGAGCTACCAACTTCATTAACTGAGCCATCAAAGGAAAGCTTTCCACCCCTGCTGAGATCTCTTTTACTAGAAAATATACAGTGACCTTCAAGTTTTAACCATCGGATATACAAACAACTTGGGTTAATTAGGTCAATGGAAGATTCATCTGCCTCTTGTTATCTATAGGGTGTAACCAGGTAAATATCCAGATCTCAGCTGTATTGATTTAGTTACAACCAGCCTTTGGGGTTGAGTTCATAAGTCAAGGTCCACTGTAATTCTGATTGCTCTCCAATCATTTCAATGTGTCTCTCATGAAACCAAGTCTTCTTGAAATGATCTCTTACCTAGGAACTGCATGTGCAGGGCAAACGCTTCAACCCACACTTCTGCAGCCAAGCAGGAAAAGACCCAGTACAGAGAATGAGTCACCGTTTAAATGACTCTAATAAAGACTGACAGGTGGACGAAGAATGATGGAACAGGAGAGGCCAAGGAGACTCATCACCTCATCACAGTGGAACACAACAAGAGTAACTCAAACTTGAACAGAATCTAATAGGAACACAACTTTAACCAAAATCAGGCAACATGCCATGTTTCCAGGGGCAAGGAGCCCTCACTTCATTTCGATAGATGAAAACAGTCATAGCAGAAAGCCATGGACTGCCACAAAACTCAGCAGGGTGAAGGGCCACCAACACTCCATATGGTACCCAATTCCACTGCAAAATAGCAGCAGTGGGTGTCATGCTAGCTACACTCATTACCTGGACCGGTTCACCTGACACACACCAAGCAACAGTGAAAGAGAACGATCTTCCCACATTTACCAGTGAAGGGTATATAAGAATTCCTTGTTGGAACCTCTGGATCTATGTGGAAATTGCTAATTGGTTCAAATCTAATGTTGGGAGATGTCAGGTTCCTGTTGAACAGTAGTTCTCAAGCTTGAACACACATTGGGATCACCTGTAAGGCTTTTTATTTATTTATTTATTTTTCTCTCATTGAGTTTATTGTTACATTTTAGGTATACAGTACAGTTACATTCGTCATTGGGATCTTGTACCTTTACATGACAGGTCTTGGTTCTCATTTTTTTCCCTAGTCCCTGCCCTTCCTTCACCCCCTCCTCCCTTCCCTATTTACAAACTATTTCCATTTTTTCATTTTCTCATATTTTTTTTTCTTTTCCCTTATTACCTTTCCCCTACCCTTCCCATTTTCCCTACACCTTTAGCCCTTTTCGTCCTATTTCACATTGTCAATTATATCATTAAGATCTTATTTACCATAATAGTTTTTCACACCAGAGAAACTATTCGGTATTTACACATGTGTGACTTATATATTTCACTTAGGCGTATATCCTCAATATGTATCCATTTTCCTAGGAATGACTCTAATTTCTCATTCTTTATGGCTGAGTAGTATTCCATTTTATAGAAAAAACACATCTTCTTTATCCAGTTTCCAACTGATGGGCAAATGGGCTGTTTCCAAGTTTTAGCTATTACAAACTGTGCCGCTATAAGCATAGGTGCACATATGTCACTATGATATGATTCTTTTAATTCTTTCGGAAGGATACCCAGCAGAGTAAGGCTTTTTAGATAAACTGCAGCTTGATGAAATATGAGAAATAACTGGCTTAGACCAGTTAAATCAGTGTCTCTGGAGGTGGTGCCTAAGTGATATTTTTAAAACGTTTTTCTGGGCAATTCAAATATGCAGCCAAGATTGGGCTATAGCTACTGAACCCAAATGCCCAGAGATGGCACTTAGTGGCTTTAAAAATTTTCAAAGGTCGGGCTGAGGGTTTAGGTCAGTGGGTCCACCACCTGCCTTGCAAGTGCAAGCCCTGAGTTCAATCCCCAGTACCAAAAATAGGTCAATTTGCAAAGGTGTCGCCAGTGTTCATGCTAGTGTTGCGTACCTCTAGTACAGAGAAAATACACTGTGGAAAATGTTGAAAAGATAAGATTTTTGTATCTGAATGTTTTTTAATACAGGAGAATGACAAGTGGATTCAATAACGATGGGACAGCAAATCATTCAACAAACATCACCTGCAAGTATCAAAAGGTGTATCAGAAAAATTCTACACCTAGGAAGCATTTGTTTCCTCTTGGCTCTCAAATACCTGTTGTGGTGTGGCTTTGTATGCAGGATTTGCCAATACACAGTCATAGTCCCTGCACTCAAGGTTTTTCTGTTCTAGCTGCAGAAGTAAGGACATATGCAAGACATAATTTCAGATTGTGATACATGCTCTGAGAAAAAAATAATAAGCCAGGTAAAAAGACAGAGATGAATTTTGAAGAAACGTTGGAATGGAAACATGAATTATATGCATCCATAACCATAAGAGGAGAATCTAAGGGAGCAACAGTAACTCAGGTGAAAAGGAAGTGGTATTGAATTAGCAGGATGGGGCAAGAGGAGTGAAAGAGGAGGATAGGTCTAAACAATTATGCTAAAAATGTAGTAGACAAAGTGCAAAGCACAAAGAGTAACTCTCACAGCAATCTCATAAGTAAGGAACTATTGTCCTCATCTTAAAATGAAGACATTTGAGACTCCTCGTGTAATTGTCCAGTGTCATCACACCTAAATGATGAAATCAGGGCTCAAAGCAGTTTGACTAACCTGAGAGCAGAAGCCCTTAACCCAAGAGTATCAGTAGCTAACCACTTCAACTCTAATGAGGGTCACACTGAAATGACTTGGTGACTGATTCCATGGGTCACTGCCTCCAGAGATAACAACTTAACTGGTCTGAGCCATGGCCCCCAGTTGATTCTCGCATTTCGTCAAGCTGTAGTATATCTAAAAAGCCTTACAGGTGATCCTGATGTGTGAAAACTAATGTTCAACAGGAACTTGGCATCTCCCAAAGTTAGATTTGAACCAATTAGCAATTAGTTAGAAAGGCTCTCTTACTTTAAACTAGCACAAGTGTATTGAGTGCCAGTTGTCTTTCCTTAATTCTTTGGGGGATTCAGGGAGGAAAGCTATCTTTATAATTCTTATGAATGTCAAAAGAAAGTATTGATAATAAAGATATAAGCAGCTATGGAAGCTTGGAAGGGAGTGGGATGGCTAGAATCTCAGAATGCTTTATAGTCAGTCTCTGGGGACTTGAGAATTGAGTCTTAGATAGGGAAAGTTTGCACAAGTGGTGACAGAGGAAAGGAGTGGATGTTTCCTAGGGAAGGAATAGCATATATAGTGCTAGAAGCAGGAAAATGCAGGTTATTTTCAAGGTTTTTAAAGTGACCTATGGCTGGCAGAACTTCCCAGACTAGTCTCCTTCTAGAGTTCCCAGGAAATGGCACAACTGCCCACCTAGTTCTTCATGCCTGGAATAGAGGGATTGCCCTTGGAACCTCCTCCTCTCTCTATACTACACATTTAAAGATGTGTAGTATACCCCTGGAATAGCTCTCAAGTCTGTCCATTTCTTTTCATGTCTCTTGCTAGCATCCTAGTCCAGGATACTGTTATCATTCCCCTAGGTATAGCAGTAACTCATAGTCTGGTTTCCTGGGTTCTTCACCAAACAGCCAGGACAGTGTTTTCAAATGCAGATTGAATCTTGCTTTTCTTGTGGGTTCTAGTTAGTCTGAAGTTAAAGTCTAAAATACTTTATCCTCAGCCCACCTCTCTCACCTTCTTTCTCTCCAGGCCCTCCACTCCCTAGATTCCTGCCACACTGGCTTTCATTCAGTCCCAAGCATCAGTCACCCTTCTTAGAGGACATATCTTTCCTCTTCCCAGAATATCTTTTCCCACCAAGACAGACATATGAATTATTTCTACTCCTATTTTTCAGATATTAGCTCAGTTGTCCCTTCCTTGAGAAAGAGTTCCTCAACCTGTCTGACTGGGTTGCTATAGTTTAATTTTACTGTTACCTCAGCGAAAGCCCTGCTTGGGGTCCTAAGCCTTATTTTCAGATAATTATCTTTGGCAGGTGTAACTTGGGATTACTTATCTGTTTCATGAAGATTGAGTGCTTCTAGGGACATTGAAATAACTGAAGTGTGTTTTCAGGTACTTTGTTAATCTTACTAATCACCTCTTGACAGAGAACTAGGAGCTGTTAATCATATCGTAAAACAGAATGTGTGTGCTACTTGGGAAATTGAGGCAGAAGGGTCACATGTTCAAGGCCAGCCCAAGGCAAATTAGAAGACCTAATTTCAAAATTAAAAAAAAGCAAAACAAAAGGGGATATATATATATATATGTATGTATGTATGTATGTATGTATGTATATACTGGTTCAATTCCCAGTATCACAAAACTAATAAACCAAAACAAAAACCAACCAGACAGACAGAACAAAAACCAAAACAAACGAACAAAAAAAACCACACCCCAAACAATGAAATGTGATTGGCCATATCATTTCTGTATGTAGGTTCCTCCTACTTAGTAGAAGATAAGCCAATTCTGTGGCATTAGGTTGAATATTATTATCTGCAATAAGACAGACCCTATCAGATTGTTATTTTAAGGGGCAAATCCTAAGTGTACAACCATTCACTTCAAACCTTATAGAAAAGCCATTATCCAGTTCTTAACAAACAGTGTGCAGATGAGCAAATTAATGTGAATCACACTTTTGGAATATGGTACCTCTGGTATAACCTGTCATGCCCTTTTTTCCTCATTTCACTGTCTTCCAAATATCATTCATCTCAGACATTAAGAAAGGCCAGGCTTCCCTGGAAGCTGCCCTTCTTTTTCTTTCCCTTGGCAGATATATGCAATCCCAGGAACCTGAGCCCTCGGGCTTTTCCTATCAGGAAGGTCTGCAGCCATCCTCATCAATAGTGCCCTATCCCTGTCTAGGTTGTGAGTTTTCTGACAAATCAGAAACTATCCAGGATCGGTATATTTTAGCATTTAGGAACCACACAGAATCTGAACAGTGGTTTGAGAAGCATCATTTGGATGCCATTTTTTCTTGTTCTTGTGTGGATGCCAGACTCACCCTCCAGCTTGAAGAAATCCTAGGAGGATTTCCATCCCGGGGTAGGTCCCCTTGGCCCAAGTACAAGAATCTTCATGGTGGCCAAGTTGGAATGTCTTGGTGAGAAGTGATTTGTTGTCCTGATTAGAATGTAAACTTTTGCTTATGTTGAGTTTTGTCTTTCATGTGAGTTTTATTATAGCCTTCTGTGTTTATAAACATGTCTCGAGCACAAGGGAAAATGTGGGAACCTTCAAGCCCTTATGAGAGTGTCCATTTTTTTTTTTTTTTCTGTCTGGGACGATGTGAGGATAACTTAGCATTCTCTTCTGAGAGCCCTGTGTCCTTCTGAATTTTACCAGCAGCCTTGTCATGGTGCCCATGTTGCCATTCCCCGATTGTTCTTCTACAAGACCCAGCGAAGTCTGTGATAAAGTATAGTTCATATTCAGTTCTCATCTACTAGGAGAGCACACAGCCTGGTAAAGGCCTCAGTTCGGTGCAACAATCAGATACTGGATTTTGTTTTTTAATGTGTTAAGCATTCTAGAAAGCTGAGTTGCTTCCCTTGTGGAGCTTGCATACATGTGAAGGAAACAGAGACATGTACACAAATAAAGCATGATGGAGACTGTCAAGTGAGAAGTAGAAATGATGTTATGTGCCCCAGAGAACACAGGTCAGACTGAGAGAACTGGGGAACACTTCATAGATGTGAGTGACTTTCAAGTGTGACTTGAAGAGTGAACTGAATTTTAATAGGCAGAAATTTGGTAAGTGAAGAGGAGAGATGGGGTCTGTTTTAGGCAGTGTGAAGAGTAGGCACGAGGGCGTGGCTCTGTAAAATATTGGGACGTGTTTGCAGGAGAGGACATAGTGCTCCGTAACCAGTAAGTACTTCAGGCACCTGAATGGGGTGGAGTCTAAGAGGGCAGGGGAGGTACCTAGTAACTAGAGAACAAGTGAGAATGGGGAAACGGGGCCATCTGAGGAAGAACCTTGAATGATATGCTGAAAAATTTGGAGAAAGTGGTGGGAGTTGGATTCAAAGTCTTTTTTGAATAGGAAAGTGGTATAGTCAGATCTATTCTGCAATATTATATTCAGTAGCAGCATAGAAGATAAATTATAGAGAGGAGAAGCTGGAGCTAGAAGACCTATTGCAAAAATTTGGTGCAAAATGATGAAGGCGGTAATGGAGGGAACAAAAAGGAGGGATAAATTTACAGTTTTATTTTTATTTTAAACAGATGATGTAAAACTTGACTGTCAATTGGATGATAGAGATGAAAGACAAGGAAGAAACGTGGGCAGTTTTACAAAATCTCTAGTCTTAGTTATTAAATGGATGATGAGCTAAGGAACACAGACGAGGAGGTTTAGGCACATATTAGTTTGAGAGCCAGTAGGATATCTAGGAGAGCTCCGAACATTAGTGCGATGCTTATAGATCTGGGAGTTTGATTATACCGTAGACATCACGTGCTAAGCATGTTCTCTCATATGTTAACTCATCCATGAAAGTGCTTCACACGTGGCGGTCATCAACTCAGAGACAGAAGCTGAAGTGGCATGAGTGACAAGCAAGAAGGTGGCTGAAAGAGTAAGGAACAGCAAGGCTGAATATGGGGACAAGCACAGGCCTGGTGGCAGCAGAGCAGATAGATCACATAGCTGGAAGACCTGTTACAAAAATTTTGTTGTAAAATATTGAGGGCAATAATGGAGGAAACAAAGAGGGGACAATAATTTGTACTTTTTGTTTTGTGTTTTTTTTTATTTTGGGTTTTTTCTTGGCTTTAAACGGTTCAATGAATTTCACCATCACTTGACTGACTGTTGAATTCAGGGTAGAAAAGACTTCCAGTGGAATGGTAGGTAAGACAAGAAAGAGGAGTTGGGGGAGACAAGCAAACCTGTGTAGAAGGTTCTTAGAGCTGGTGGTGTCTGTAGGTCTACCTGAGCTATCTGAGAAGAAGCATATTTTATCCAGGTGGAATGTTCCAGCTAGCCTTATTCTGAGTTTCCCCAGAAATCAGCCTACACATTCAGTTGCCTGGTAGCTGACTAAATAAAAGCTGACCTAAAGCCTTAAATATTTTAATTTGCAAAACTATTATAGTATTAAATCATAGATGGGAGGCAACTTTGCAATGCATTTCCAAAATTGCACTGGGCTCTGGCTATGGCTTTGAAATTTATGTGGAAAACTAACATTGAACTCTGTGGCATAAAAACAGATTGGTGATTTTGTGATTAATTTGGTCTCTAAGGCCAAGGAAACTGTTAATGCTATATATCAGTTATAAATTTCCAGAAGTATTTGTGGAATAAAATGATAAATCAATATCATAACTACAGGATAGTTCTCTTAAAATCCCACATATGTTTTGATGCAAATTGAATTTCTGGAAGAAATGGACCCTCAAAGGGACAAACTTTCACTTTTTTCACCAACCAGTGTGTATCTAGGGCAGAATAGCAAAGGAAAGGGTTGGGTATTTTTAGGATACTAGAAGAAGAATCAAGCTGTAATTTAGAGTAAAACCTTACAGATCTGTGTGTTGTAAGGCAGCCTCAAGAAGTAATCTCTAAGGATTGTGCAAAGACATAGTTCTGTGACACTTTCACCTCTGCTAATCTCATACTGGTGTCGAACTCTCTCTTGCTGATGTGTTTTGTGGTTTTATGTGTTAGCACTTCAGAGATGCATTAACATTCTTGCGTGAGAAAGAGTGTCTTCTAATACCATCATTATAAATAAGACACCCTGGGGGTTAAACTTCTTTTACTTTCTTAGAAGAGGGCATATATTTTTCTTTTATGTGTAGGCTGGTGTGCAAATTAAACCCATGGCCTTCACACTGTGCTACCAGCCCTTTGTTATTTTTTTAAAATTTGAGAGAGTCTCACTAAATTGCCTGGGCTAAACTTGAACTCCCAATCCTCCTGCCTCGGCCTCTCAGAGTTTTGGGATTATAGAAGTGCTTCCCCATTCCAGTCATATACTTTCTGTTACTGCTTTGCATTTAGGGGCAGATGCAGAGGATTCTTTTCTTGATTTTCTCTTTTATTTTGACAAAATAAATGATCTGTGTTTCCCATGGCAAAAGAATCATCATCAACAGACTGCATTAGATGCATAGAATGTGGAATCCAGAACCCATTATTAATGGAGGAGTTGGGAACTAGGACTCAGCTTGTTCCTAGATTCACTTTAGTTGGCAACAGTGTTAAGGTCAGCAGGAAAAGATTTATTCTGTGTTTTTAACTGCCCTTTTCCTAAGTATCACTTCAATTAAAGCACGATCCATGATCCACTCAAAATTTCCCATCAGCTTATGAGCCTAATAGATTCTTACGGGTCAAGCCTTCCCTTGCAGTCAGAATAGGAAGAAATGTTTGTGGAAATACTAAGAGCTCCTTCCAGTGACCGGTGCCTCAGTGGCCCTTTCCAACTGCTTCTGCTGTGTGTGACTTAGAATTCTTTGAGTGCCAGGATTAGTGGTGGGTGAACTTAGATGAATGGGCAAATGTCGTGATTTTTTTTCTTTCTTCCCTTATCTCTTTTTTTCTTCTCTCCATCATCTCATCTGAAGCAACGAATTGTGTAGTCTTTTATAATACAGAGATTAGTGCAGGCATTTTTATTCAATTTTTGTCATCTCCCCCAGGAGCTGACTCTTTGCAAAAGAAACACTTCTGTCTTGTCGGAATGACAGTGATTACTTCACAGTTTGGATAATCTCCAGCAGTGTTGTTCTCTGAAAAATGAACTTGATTTGATGAATAAAAGTTTGGTGTATTTGATGAGTCAGAGGGCAGGAAAATGTCCTTGTTTCTGATGAGGCTTTTACAGGCAGACACATTGAACATCGGGGATAAAATAAACAATCTCCGAAGGAAAAACCCTGAAGCATGAAACTGTCCCCACTAGAAATGCTGTAAATCTTGCAAACCATGTAAGTTTTCTGTTTGGGGCAACATCAAAGCCCAGTGACTTTAAAGATTAAAGTGTGCTTGACAAGCAAGACTTTCCCTATACCCTGCTCTTTATGAGATTTGGTCTGTCTCTTGCTTGTTTCACCTCCAGATGACTTCTCTCTTCCCGAGGAGTAGGAAGTATCACCTCCTCAAGCCTAGAGTGGGCTGCCATGGTTCGCTCATTTAAAGTCGATTCTAGACCTGTGCAGCAGCCGCTTCACCGTTGTCCTGTCCCATTGGAGGACAACACTTTTGCACAGCCACTTCCCAGGGGCCCTCTTATTTGTGGAAGACTTTCACAGCCTTTTGCTGACTCTTAAGATCAAACAACAGGAAGACAGTGGTTTCGCTCAGCTTGGACAAAGGACTTAGTCTTTTACCTTAAAATTTCTGTTTCTTTTAAAATTGCCCACTGTGATGTCTCAGAAGAAACACTTCTGTTTTTCATTTTTTGTAGGGTTTTTTTTTTTTTTGGCCTGTTTCTAACTGTTTGGGATGTCTAATGCTTTTCTCATTTGCAGATTGGAAATAAGTGACTGTATTTTAGTTTAAATAAAATACTTTTTTTTTTTTTATTGAGTTTATTGGTACATTTATGACAATTGACTAATAGTAGAAACTTTTCTTCAGTAACATCTTTGTTGGAAAGTAAAGTATGATAATATTTTACTTTTCAGAAAGAAATAAAAAACTATTTTAAAGGAATTATGTTCTGTAAACTCAAACATTCCTGTTTGCTGCCAAGTCCCTCTAAGATCTAGCATTGGGCTGCTTCTCAGGGTGGTCAGATAGCCAGTTGGGGACAGATTGTGAAGGCAAATGGCTTTAAGGGTAAAGCCCTCAGCGTAAAATCTCATTACTGGAAAAGCGCTTTGTGTTTGAGGATAGGTATTCCCAAGTGGAGGGATGGCGATAGTGAATGGTTAAGGGACTCACTAAAATATCTTAAATTGTCTTCGTTAAACATGTAGCATCCTTAAAGGTCAGACAGAGCTGAAGCTTGAACAGCTGTACAACAAGCATCTGAGATTGTTTTTAATTGTGTCCCCTTTCTCTAACAGCAGTAATTCTTGTTTATATTGTCAAGAACCTTTCCACCGAGCACAAGCACACCATACTTGAAGGTCAAATGCTTAACCCTTCTGCATGGTTACAATGAAAATGGACCCTTTTGTTTTCGTTAATGTATACCCCAGCCACATATACAGGAAGAATGGGAGCTCCAAGCGTTCACCAAGCTGAAGTAATTTATTGTAAAAGAGCCACAAAGAGAGCATATTTTTGTTTCCATACAACAGTTGTTTAGCCTTTGCCTTGTGCACCCAACCACAAAACAGTATGCTCATTTATCAATAGGCAGAATTTTTGGGTGCCATTTTGTTCCTCTGACCTGTGTTACATTTTACTGACCTGACCAAATTGCTTAAAAATTTTCCCTTTCTGCTGTCAGTGTTTAAAGCTGCTTAATGTCTCTGAAGTGATCCCTCCTTTCTTTTTAACACTTTACATTCCTGGTTACTGCAGCACCTGTTACTGTAGTAAACCATGAAATCACAAATGTTATGCAGCCCTTATTGACCGATAATACTTTATTAAATATAAATAGAGTATCCTCCTGTCTCGGGGGGTGTTGTATAAAGGTAGACAGGCAGATGCACAGATGTCCATGGAGACACATGTATTGATTTGTGGGGGCCAGTCAGGAAAGTAGGTTGGTATATTTGTTTGTTTGTCAAGCAAGAAATATTTCTTTTTCTGTTCCTTAAGAGTTAACAAAAACTCAAGGGGCCAGTTCAGCAAACATTAAATATGAGCCTCAAACATGAAGGCCTCTTTGTTACTGAAACAAAAATACCACAGCAGGTGGTAGACTTGAACACAGGAGGAAGGAGGAGGTTCAGTTATTGCCCATTTTTCTAATCCTTTCAGAATACCCATTGTTTAAACCCCAAAGTTGAAGTGTTCCTGCTCAGTCTCATGGAGACAATTGCAGCGTGAAAGGGCTGTGCCCATCGTGGGCTTTCTACAGCAGTTTAATCTTTGGGTATGGAATGTATAACCACCAAACAAGGCAGGGGAGGCAGTTATGTCTTTCAGATGGGCCAATAATATCTGCTTATCAAAGCATAAAACTGTTCTCAGTTAACTAGAGTTAAGTAGGAATTTGTGCCAATAGCAGTAGTAGCATGCAGATTTTATACTGCATTAATCAAGACAGAAATGTGGCTTTTGTTGTCGTTGGGGCTCTTAAAGCAATTTTGTGGTAACCACATTAGCTTCCCAAAGCTAAGGTTGAGCTCTACACAATCCATGCCTATTTATATTAAGGTGCTTCATTAGAGATGTAGCTTTTTAAGGGGATTAACAATTGAAGTTGGAATAATTTCTTTTTTCCTTAAAAATGAATAGAATGTACTTTATAACTCTAGACCTCAGAACACTCTAAAAAGGAAACCTTAAAAGATGAACTGAAGAGCAAAGATAGGCTACCAGACATATTCCTGCTGCTGCTCTTGAGCAAGGCTACCAAATATCCCATTCACATGCCAAGCCCTTCTGTGTTCTTGGTGAGCATCCAGAATTGTTTCCGTTATTCTAAAGCATAGTTGAAATAGTTGAAGAAAATTAAAACAGTGTAACAATAGTTTTATATTATAAATTTGTGTGAAGTCTAGAGTTGAAAATATTCCTTGATACAAACCTTAAATACAAATTCCGATAATTTGACAGATGCCCCTTAAATTATGTTTTTACCCTTACTGCTCCTGTGAATACTAGATATTCTTTCGTAGCAGAAAGAAGCTACTTGTCTCCTGCTTAAGCCACACATCAGGTCAATGACAGTTGCTAGCAGAGGAACTAAATGCATACACAGAATGGCATTTGCCAAATTTGAGAACTCTGTAACCTTCTTGGCAACAGGAGTTAATGTTTCCATGTGACATTCATGTTCTTTTCATATGTAATATTAACAAAGTAAAAAAAGAGTGAAAAATTCCCAAATGATTTTATCATTTCCATCTTTGACTTGAATTATCAACTTGAGTGGTTCTTCGTGGGAGGATAGCTTGGTAGATCTGAGGCTTAGCTATCATTTGGCTGTTGTCTTTCTCTATTAAAAAATTAAATTGTTGGGCAGGGATTTAGCTTAGTAGTTCCACTGCCTGCCTCAAAAGTGCGAGGTCCGAGTTCAATCCCCTATACCAAAAAAAAAAAAAAAATTAAATTGTTCACTGTGACCTCGTGTTCCCTGTCTGTGTGTCTGAGTGAAACTCCAAAAGACCAGAAAAGGAGCCACTGTCCCACTAGCACATAGTGTCTCTGAGCTCTATAAAGAGCTTAGCGTCCTTTATCCCAGTTCGGTTAACCACTTCTTCTCTGCCACCCTCTGGCAGTGAGATCCTTGGCCAGTAACTGAACAGTCCAAGCCTTGGTTCCTTTACTTGTAAAATGAGTTTGCTGATATTGGCAAGATACCTAATCAGGTTGTTGCAAGGACTAAATGAGCAGCTGTATCCCCCACTTCACAGAGAGGGCTTTGTATTTTATTGGTCACTACATAGTTTAGTGGGTGAGTGAACTCTGTTACCACACTGCTTGGATTTGAATTTTGGCCCCACTACTCACTTAGATGCTGTGGATCTGAGGCAAGTTATGTACTATCTTTGTGCTTTGATTTTCTTATCTATAAATTGGAATAATAGTAAAATCTATCTCACTGAATTTATGATTATTTCAATTCAGAATGCATGAAAAATAAATATAGTAGGATATGGCACTTGGTAAATGCCAAATAACTAATAGTTACTAACACCTTTGTAATACTGTTTTTATGTAGCTGTAGTGATGTGCTTTTATTTTCATGCTACTAGTAATGCTTTAATGATATGCATGTAAGTTGCAGATTAAAAGGTCCTGAATTCTTACTTGAGTACTATATCACAAAATTATACAAATGTGTGTGTGTGTCCATGTATGTGTCCATCCCTGTTGGTCCTCCTTCCCTTGGTAAATCTATGCCAAAGAGCAGGTTGTGCTAGCGTCAAACACTTGGTAGACAATAGTCTTTGTAGGGACTGCATTTGTCTGAGGAGATGTTACCTACCTGTGCAACTCTGCACATGTGATTTTTACCAAATTATCTTTCCTTACCACATTGTTGTTTCTTTTAGGGTTTTAGGGTTTCTGTCAATAGCTGCTTCATTGTAGTTTCGCCACAGGACTTTTAAGAAAAATAAGGTAGTTAAGAGTGGTTGCATTTTTGTGGTGATATTTATTAGTTATATCTTTGTTCTTATAGGTATACATGAAAAAGATGATAGTATTCAGCAGATGAATGTTAAATGATTCTGTTAAGGTTATGAAAGTCAGTGAACAGCACATTCTAATAGATCAGGGTAACTACTTCATAAATTAAAATCAATTCTAAGAGCTTAAATTGAAGATTTATTTTATGTAAGCCCATTGGTCGTCTTCTACCCTTTGTATGTACTTTATTTTTTAGCTCAGTTGTAAGCCACTAGTGGCTAAGTGTTGTGACCTTCTAGAAGTCTACAAAAGAGCAAAGACTCAAATATCATTGATTGACTTATCACATGGCAATTTGTTTTTGGTACTTTTTGTTCCATGTGTTCAGTATAAAATATACTTGACCTGGACTTACAACACCTGATTTTTATCTTAGCTTAACTCATTTTCTAATGTTGGGATTCAGTGAGTTATTTAATTTAGCAAATTTTCAGTTTCCTTATCTATAGAAATGTGGTTAATAATACTTGCTTTATTTAACTCATATAGGTTTTTTTGGTACTGGGATCTTGCGAGGCAGGCGCAGTGCCACTGAGCTAATCTTGGCCCCTTAACTCATATAGTTTTTTGAAGACCAAAATAGATATGTTCACAAAAGCACTTTGCGAAGTGTTAAGTCATACGTTAGCTTTCGGCATAGGAGTCTGATTGCCTGGGTTAGATTTGCTTATATTCCTTATTAATAGTATAGAATTTGTCAAATTACTTCATCTTTCTGAGTCTTTTCTTTCATATTCAAAATGAAAATCATAATACCTTTGTCTCATAGACTTAATATCAGGTTTCAGTGACATCTGCATATGAGCATCTGGCATATAGAAAGTGCTCAATAATGTTATTTGCTATATCATCATAATTATTTAAAAAGCATTCAGGTTCAGCATATCTGATATAGATACTCTATTTGCATTGAATGGATAGAGAAGGAGGAATGAAGAAAATCTTAGCATCAAAAATAATGCCTGATTTGATAACTCTAATGTGACACTAAATGACCAATACTCTAGATTTATCTTAAAGCTCAGTAGCAAAATTCTAGGGAAGAAAAGTAGCTAACACTTACTGGCTGGTTACCATGTGTCTAGTACTGTCCAGGCCTTATGTGTAAAGAACAAATCCTTTCAGCTCTCTAAAGTAGATCTATAAATACTCTCATTGTAAAGATGAGGAAACCAAGGTCCAGAGAGGATAAGTAACTCATCCGTGGCTAACTTGGTCATGAGGCTGTTGATCGTTGGAACCTTCGTTCTTCTTTTCCATACTGAAATACACAAGACAAGGGGAACCTCCTGGCTTGCCTGTCATGTTTATTTCTTTATTGCAGCTAAGAGCTAAGAATCCCACTCATCAGCTTTGCTCACATTTGAATTTTGTGCTATCTATATTCTAGTCAGAAGCAATATTTAAAATGTCCAATAGTGTGTATCTGCATGTATAATTTCCCCAAATTTTAGTTTCTAGGAATACATTTTTCTCATGTCCCAAACTCCTGACTGCCTAAATGACCCATGAGCACCTCCACCTGCACATCTCTAGAAATGAATACTTTTCCTGAGGCTTTGGGAAGTAATGTACTCACTGTACCTCAGTTTCCTCATCTATAACAAAAAATGCCACTCATATGCTGATTGCTACATTAAAAGAGACAGTGTTGATGATGAAATGCAGTATCTCTTGTTCTTAGTGCCACTGTGGAGGGGGCCAGTTCTCTAGGCCTGGGGGTAGTGGTAGGATCTCTGCTGGGCCTTCTGGCTTCACTCTCCTGAGCGGTTAGTTTGCACTAGAGCTTTCGTTTGGATGTTACTGAAAAAAGGGGTGAGTAGAAGGGGGGCAGATATACACAAAGGAGTGAATTATAACAAAGAGCCTTTTCTGCTTCAGTTCTTGTGTAGAAAACATATGTTCAGTGGTTCAGGCAGCAGTGGGTTAAAGACACACTGTAGGGCTGCAGACAAAAGGCCTGCGCTCTTCCTGCATTCACAATGTTTCCAAACATATTCACTTGTCTCACTTGTTAGGGACTGAGCTGTCAGCTGGATCCTCTTGCAAGTGTGATTTCTTTTTCCCGTTTCCTTTCAAAGGCATCCCTCCCTCCCCTCTCCCCCAATGTTTTACACTTCATATAATCCAGTGTGCATGACAGACCACTTCAGTCTTTGTGCTAGTGATGTTTGGGGGAAGGAGGGAGCTGATCTGATGGAGATCCTGGGTAACTTTTCACTTGCCCAAGGATTGGAAGGTGCTAAGCCAGTTTTCAGGCAAATATCATCAGTGGCTTGGTGGAGTTAGCTATTGCTTCACCTTCAATTAATAGTTAGGCCAATGAACAGATTAGTGCAATGAGATTCTTAGAAGTGGCAGCTGGAAATTAGTGACATGTGTGTGCTGTGGTGGGGCTGGGAAAGTTCTTGCTTTTATTTATAGGCTGAATAGTTTTTGATGAAAAAAAAGATAAGGCAAAACACAGCTAAAATAACTGGAGAGAATGATATGTCATTCTGTTATTCATTATGTGAAGTATATGGTCATTTTCATACTTAATTTTAGATCCAGATAATTTCTGTCCCATAGCTGTTGATTAAATCTTTTTATTCTCTTTAATGAGAATTTTGCAGTTCTGTTGGGTTTATTTCCATGGGTGAGATTTAAGAAAGATACTTTTATGTGCATTGATGTTTATTGTTTTTATATATAATATAAAACTTATGCATAATATTTTCATGTGTAATTTATTAGCACTACAGATGCAGTAATGAGTTAGAAATTTACAGAATTAGGATGCCACTGCTTCTGCCACTATATATGTGTCTCTCTCAGGCATTGTACCCTCCTTAAATGGGTGAATGAAAATCTGTGAAATGGGAATTACATTATCATCACACTTTATAGAGTATACCATAATTAAAATATAAACAATGTTATAGACAGTAGTCAATAAGAATACTTCTTGTTTTTGTAGATATCTTGGAGTCTGTCTTCATTGCCGTATTATTTAGTTAATTTTAGTGCTGTTACCCTTTTTACTTCCAAGAGTCTTCCTCATGCTTTCTGTGTATCACCTTGCTTATTAGTTGAGTTGCACATTCTGGAAAGTGAGCATATTCTGAAGAAGAAGAGGCAGCAGGGAGGGTGAGAATTTCCCATTGGCATGTAGCTATAAATGGGTTGTTAGCTTATTTCAGCAGTAGAGGCAATTACAGTCCTGCTAATGAATAAGCAGTCAAGTGAAATTTTCCATATATGGTGTCTTCTGGAGTGAGGATAATTGTAACACCTAAAAATCCACAGACAAAAGTACTATATAAATATTTTCTAATGGAAAGTGCCAACCAAGTCATCCCCACCAACATGTGTCACAACTGATAAACAACTGAGGGCATCATAATTTTTAATGCTGTCATTGAAAAATCCTTGAAAGGAAAATACTGTGGAGATTATACATATTCTTAACTGTAAGGATATTAGGAGTGGATGAAGCGAATAGACTGCAAGTGGAGATAGAATTGCACCAAAGGTGGCACCTTTCTCTGTGGCCTGAAATGTAGTATCACCCAGCTAACAGCACAACAGGGAAACCAATCAATATTCTTTCCCATATTGAGTGAGTTCATTTCAGAGTTATGGGAAAGAGGCATGGGTAACAAGAGCATGTTTGTGGGGCCTTCCTCCCATTGTGGAAGTTTTGTTTTCTCTTGTTTTTAAAGGAAGCTAATGTTTCAGAAGCTAGAATGATTCCTGAGATGTCTGGGTAAGAATAATTATGTTGTGTCTTTCACCTCTCCATGAATCAACTTTATTATATAGACTGCAGATAATAGTGACGAAGAGTAGACTCTGCGGAAACAAACGAATCTATTAGGCTACTTGGAAAAGAGAGGGGAAAAAAGAACAATGGTTTTGTAAACTCTATAAAGGTCAAAAAAGGCTCTCAGTAAGTATGCAGAGTCTAGAAATCAAATCCCATTTCCTATCATAAGAAGCCCGTTGTTTCAGTCACAGTAGTTAATGTACTGTATGTGAAAGATTTAAGACTAGTTGGAAAGCTTTGCTTCTGTTTTATTAGGCTGCTATTGAAAAGCCAACAGCATAACTTCGACTAGGTGCTCTGAGATTTCTTAATGGGCTGTCAGGGGCAAGACACCAGGGCTGTGCTATACTAGCTCTTTCCTGTACATTAAAAAAACAGGGGCCAAGTGATCACATACAGAAGTATGAATTACTTGATGCTTTCTCTGTTCCATATGGCCAGCCATGTCTTTGGCAATTAATCATGTACAAAATCAGTCGAGTGCTCTCTGAAGCATTGAAGTCAACATTTAGTTGTACCTGTGCCAGCGAGGGCAGTGGGGTTGCAGGCGTAAAATAGCGGGATGAGGAGCTGCTGGCGCCAAAGCCCAAGCAGCTGGCTTCTATAAACAATACTTTTTCCCCCCTCTTCACCTTTTTTTACCTTTTCTTTTTTTCTTTCTTCCTTTTTCTTTTCTTCCTTCTTGTTTCCCTTGACAAACACATGGGGTGTTTATCACCATCATCTGAAATACTGACGTTGCCAAGTAGAGCTCTGAGGTCTAGCTTTCACCCACTGCCTTCCCCCTAGCAGCCTGACTATCTCAGCGGTCATCCATGTGACCGTCCTGAGACTTCATACAGTGCCAGACAAGCTGCTGTGGCTCCATAACTTTTAGGGAAACAGATAAAGTGTAATGAACTTCTTTACTACTAAGAGGAAAAAATAGCAGATGCTGTGTATTTAGGGGAAAAAGATGTGCCAGCATTCAAAGTCATAGCTATAGTATTTTAAGACTAAAAAAAGTACCTGTATCTTTTTCTGTGATATTTTCCTTAATTTTAATATATAACAACAATTTGACCATTTATCAAGCATTTTGCGTATGCTGAGAGTTGTGATTTTGTACTTTGTATAAATTCATACTTAATAAATAAACAATCTTCACAAGAGGCTTAAGAATTGGTTGCTGTAACATATGGCACTGTACAGATGAAAAAAACTTGTCGAAGAAGCATTTTCCTGAATCCTTACCCATTGGACAGTTTTGACTGCTGTAAGATAACTCCCTTGGCTCTAGTCTACAGTGGATTTTAGGTGTAAGACCTGAAACTGTGAACTGCTAAAAACAAACAAACAAACAAACAGCAGCAAACCCCAAGACAAATAACTGAAGCCAATGGGCACAGGCAAGGAGTTCTTGAATAGCACCAAAATAATAACAAGAATCAACAAATGAGACTATATCAAATTAAAAAGTTTCTTCACAGCAAGGAAAATTATCAGCAGAGTAAGGAGACAACCTACAGAACAGGAGAAAATCTTTGCTAGTGACCCTTCCAACAGACCATTAATATCTGCAATATATAAATAACTCAGAAAACATAACATTAACAAATCATATTGCCCAGTCAATAAGTGAGCAAAAGAAATGAAAGAACACTTCTTTTAAAAAGTACAAATGGACAATAAATATATGAAAAACTGTTCAACATATTTAGCCATTAGGGAAATACAAATCAAAACTACATTGAGATTCCATCTTACCCCAGTCAAAGTGGCTGTCATAAAGAATATAAAAAGCACTTTTTATTAAGTAGTAATAAGTGCTGGTGAGGATGTGGGGAAAAGGGAACCCTTCTACACTGCTGGTGGGAATCTAAATTTGTATAGCCATTATAGAAATTAGTATGGAGGTCACTCAAAGTACTAAAAATAGTACTAGCATTTGACCCATTTATACCACACCTTGGTATGTGCCCAAAGGAGTTAAAGCCAGCCTTCCATAAAGATATCTGCATACCTGTATTTATTATGGCACAATGTACAATAGCCAAGATATAGGTCTAGCCTAGGTGTCCATCAACAGATGAACTGATAAAGAAACTGTGGTGTATACACACAGTGGAGTATCATTGAGGCACAAAAATGAAATTTTTTCATTTGCAGAAAAATGGATAAATCTGGAGATCATGTTAGCAAAATAAGATGCACTCAGAAAGACAAATATTGGGTTGGGGATTTAGCTCAGTGGTTCCGGTGCCTGTTTCGCAAATGCAAGGACCTGAGTTCGATCCCTGGTACCAAAAAAAAACAAAAACAGCAACAGAAAGACAAATATCACACATTCCCCTAATATGCGGAATCTAAAAAAGATAAGAGGGCTGGGGATTAAGCTCAGTGGTTCCACTGCCTGTCTCGAAAGCGCAAGGTCCTGAGTTCGATCTCTGGCACCAAATAAATAAATAAATATTTTAAAAAATTTTAAAAGATAGCAAGAAAGAAAAAGGAGACTATTTTAGATAAGTGAAAGGAAAGAAAGGGGGAAGAAATGGGTTGTGAGGCCATGGATATGATCAAAAAACATTATGCACATTAACCTCCCCAAGTATATGAAATTAGGGGGGTAGGGAGGAAAGGGGTTGTGGAAAGAATGATTAAGGTATGTTATATGCATGTTCAAGTCTGCCATAGTACAGCCCATTAATCTGTATAACCAATATGCACTAATAAAAATGTGGGGAAAATAATGGATGAAGGTAACACATTTTGTTATGATTTTATTGTATATTCTATTTCCCTGGAATTTTGCAAGTCAAATATTGAAAAAGAATCAACTCTGTTTGTCCTGAATTTTACTCTACAGAACAATATCATGTTACAGTTGCTTGATGCACAAGACCAAATGATTGAATAAGTACACATCCACACAGAAAACGTGGGTCTTTGAGATGAACTGACCCAAGTGTGTCTTCAGGTAGAAGTAAAAGGCTGCATTGTTGGCAGAATCTTGGAGACACCTGCCTTTGAGCCTCTCTTTCAAGACAGTCACCTTATCTCCAGCTTTCTTTCTATAGATTCTGAAGCGGGGGAAGGGAAGGAGGATGAAGACAGCAACCTCAAGTAGTCGGGTAGAAGGCACCCAGCGGTGACTTGGTGTTATCTCTTAGCCGAGGTCATCCAGGATGTGTTTTCTCAAATTCAGGAAACAGGGGAAAGAAAGTTTTAACATTGTGTAAACATTGGCACCCCCAAAACCTCCTGCTCCTGGACAGGGAGATAAGGTAGGCAAAAGGGCTGGGAGGAATGTTTATTTGTTCTGCTGAGTCGTGGATTCAGGCATGCTGGAAATCTTTGGCGGTGCCCAGTTCAGTTTAGAAAATGTGAAGGCGTCACTCAGCATTGAGCCACAGAGGCCTCACCAAAGAACCATTTTAAACTGACAATCAGTAAATGAAGGAAGACCTGAGATCGACCTTTCTTTGATGGGGCTAAGGCTATCTCAGTGGGTTCTATGTCTTTCTTCTTAAAGGGGAGGGGGAAAATAAGGAAAGAAAGAAGGAGAAAAAACGTGTTCCTGGACTTTTGAAGAGGGGAGACCTGGTTAGGTTTTTGACAGCCTGTGGCAATGTTGATGTGAGGAAATAGCTTTCCCAGCCGATAACATCTTAAACCAAGTTTCTTCACAAGTTGAACCTTAGCCTTCATTATCAGTCAGAGCATATCTTTGTAATTTGTGTGTGCAGAGGGGAAATACAACCTTAACATGAGACAGCTATGTATATAAAAAGTGTTAAGAGTGGCCTTTTTCCCATCATGACAGTGTGGTGTGGTGATGGAATGTGAGATGGGAAGGTGGGAAAGTATACAATTCCAGAATCCTGGTGTTGATATGCCCTTTGAAATTTGAAGAACAGTGTGGAAATTTTTTTTTCCTTAAATAAGTTAAGCTGAATAATTACTTGCCATAACAAGAATGCTATCTTGTTGTCCTGTGTTTCCCTAGATAAAGTTCTCTCGCTTTTAAAGGGGGAAAAGAAGATAGATTAAATCTGAGTTTTGAAATTATGGGCCTGTCAAAAGCTGTTACTCCACTTCAGAGAGGACCCCAGAGAATTTAAGACAACTAGAATTATTAGTAAATACACATTTTTTAAAAAATTGGAGTGATTCCTCTCTAAAACCTGATGTGAACAAATGCTACACTATTGCACATATGCTCATGCATGCTTTCAGTATGAAACTGTAGAAGTAAGGCACACTGAAAGTTACTGAACGTCCAACAAAAATTTGATAGATTGCTCTGTTTTAGTTGAATAAATTCAGAAGTGGGAGACCTTTTTTTTTTTTTCCTAAGAAAAATGTAACTCATAAGCTTAAAATTAAAAACTACTTAAAGCTACTATTTCCCCCCTGCCCCTTCTTGTAGAATTTTTGTTTTGGTTTTGTGCATGAAGATTGAGCCAAGAGAAACTACAGACACTGGGGAATTCTTGGGGGGTGCCCTTAGTATGCTGTATGTTACCAAAGTCCAAAGCAGTTTTCTCTATTGAAATGGAGAAAGTGGGATTTCTTCTTTTGGCTTATTAGATGTGTATACATAGATTAAATGTGATTATAGTATAGTGCAGTGATGGAGAACCTTTTAGAGTTTTCAGTGATACAAATGGCCCGCTGTGGCACACGTGGCATAGGTTCACTACACCTGGTATAATGAACCTGTGTGCTTTTAGACATCGCCATCCAATTGAGTACTGCTCTTTTAAGTAGTCACTTAGTGAGGATATAGATTTGTTTTTCCTGATTTTATGGCATAAGAATAGTTTTTACAACTTCTCTCCTAGAATTGTATTCAGGAGTAGTTCTGATCAAACCAAAGCTTGCTTCACCTATAATTTTTGACTTTGAGCGGTACTGTCTCACTTGATCACATGCCTCATTCACTAGACATGCTTCAGCATGTCATTTGTCTTCATTGATATAAAGGCATCCATCAGCAACCTATGGCAAAGGTGTGCTGCCATAGTAGGTGCCTTGGAAACGGATTGTGTGTTAGAAGAGAGCTTACCCTGTGGAGGAAACCTCTAGAAGAATACATAAGTAGAGTAGAGTGTGATGTGTTTTATTAGAAGCTGCCTAGGAAGGAGTAATCAACTGCTTAACTTGGCTCAAGGCTGTGCTTTGCCTTATAGCACACTTTACAGAGGACATACTATTGGAGATGTTTCTTGAAGAATGGAGAGTCACTAGCAAATTATGCAGGAAGGCTATAGATAATGTATAGCATAGAATAACCATGTGTTTTCAGATTGTTGCTATTACTTTTATATGAAATAGATGATGCAAGAGAGAGCAGGATTGTTATTAAAGATTTTTTTTTTGGCCTATGCTAAGGAATTTGAGGTTTTATTTTAAAAAATCACTTTTTATCCCCCAATGTCAATAAGTAAAGCATACATAAACAGAGGTACTCTGGTGTAGGTGGGGTTTTGGAGGCCAAAAGTTTTTGACTCCTTGGTGACCATGACATCCTCCTTAGAAGCACTAGGGCATCTTGCAGATGATTTTGAAACTACAGCTGTAGCTAATGCTGAATTACTTGAACCGAAGTAACATGGTCCTACTTGCACTTTTAAAAGGTCACTGAAATTCACAAAAGGGATGAGATTGATGTGAAGAAACCAGTAGAGGGATAGGTCTAAACTGAGCTGGAGACAGTGAGGAAGGGACAAGTTTGAGTCTTGTTGAGAGGGGAATGGCAAGATTTAGCGGTTAGCTGGAGAGAGTACACTGAAGGAAAGGAGACAGGGGTAATCCCCAGCGTTCTAGTTTGCGTCCTTGCCTTGATAACAGAGTTACTCACTTTAGGGAAATACAGGACAAGAACTGGTTTGAAGACGAGGAAAGAGATTGGGAAGCAAAGATAATTGGTTCAGATGTGTCCAGGTGAAGGTTGAGATATCAGATGTGAGGTGAGATGCTTAAGGAGATAGTCATTGGGGCCAGAGCTCAGTGGAGAGGTCTGCTTGAGGGTAGAAACATAGTTATTGTACTACAGAGGACTTTTGAAGCCATTGGAAGGGTGGATCACCCACAGATAGAGCAACCAGAGGGATGAGAGGAGAATAAAGGTTATTATTTTGTAATAACAGTAGTTGAGGATCCCAGAATGGTTATCACACCCGGGAGACTAAAAAGGACAGGCCAAGCTTTGGGTAGTGCTAGGAGAGAGGCATCCACTGATGGAGGGAGGGCAAGTAAAATCAGGGACTGATTCCAAACACAAAACCCACCCTCAAAGGATAGACTTTCTACCACTGGTGTTACGCAGGAGAATATACTCTGGTTCCATGTTGTATGGATGGAAGCTTTATGGTTATAATGGTTTAACACTGATGTCTTTTTGAAATTTTTAATGTTAACATAATAAACGTTGTTGCCCAGAGTCTTTTTGTTAAGCTAGAACAACCTTGCACAAGGTAGATCAATAGAGTTTAAGATGAGACCAAATAATAATAATCAGAATGGCATATGTACCAGGCAGCTCCTCCTCAGGAGAATGCATGGGAGTGTTCTTTTCTCATGGCCATTTGCAGTTGCATAAGGGACCCACAGTTAGGAGATAACAACATGTATCTGAGCAAAACTTTTAAGACGTACTTAGTCCTATGATCAGTAATTCCATCGATTTCTTGTGAAAAAAATTACTATTGAAATGAAATTTGACCTCCAGAGCATGTTTCTTAAACCTGTGTCATTCCTTCCCTATATTTTTTTAACTTTTTTCCCCCCTGTAACGGGGATCGTGGCACCACTGAGCTAAATCCCGGGCCCCATCTTTCCCTATATTTTGAGGGGAGAAGAGGGAAATTATATTTTGGTAATAGGAGATTGTTTAAAAGTTGTTATTTGTGTAAAGATAGTTCTGTGCTAGTACTGGTGGGGAAAAAAATAGCCTATTAATATTTCTGTAGGTAAAGTCAATCCAACACTGTTGAGTATTCAACACTGTTATGAAGAGAAAAATATCATTGCCAGTTGTCTTGTAAAAAGTATGATCTTTTGACCCTCTGAAATTTCCTTCTTGTGCAGTGACATTTTTTACCATAAATTTTATAAAATATTATAGTTTAGGGTCTGAATGCTGAATCAAAGCTTTTCTTTTCCAGTATTAATAAAATTTGTTTTTGTGATAGAATTTGTTTTTTATCATCCAGATATATTTCTCTGTATTTTTACCACATAGTTATTACATGTGTTTTCTTGTAAACTTGTTTTGTATTCATTCTTGTCTTGAAAATGTGATGGAGATGAATTTTTAAAAATTTTATTTGTAATTAAACTGACTTTGGGTACTGTAATTAAATGAGTTTTAACATATGTTTAAACTTAATATAACAATCACCACAATCAGGATATAGAATAGTTCTGTTAACACCAAAATACTCTCATGCCATCCCTTATCTAACCAAATCCCTAGCAACCAAATGGAGTCATGCACCATTTAACCTTTTTGAATCTGGCTTCTTTCACTGAGCATTAGCCTTTGAGATTCGTCTAAGTGGCTGCATGTATTAGTTACTTGTCACTTTTTCTTGCTGCATAATAGTCCACTGTGCTGATGTACCATAGTGTGTTTATCCATTGACCCTATTATGAATTTATCATTTATGTAACAGTAATTTTTTAAGAATCTTCCGTTGCTCTTTGGTTTTTCAGTATTTGTTTTTCAAGCTCTTTATTCACTGATTTGACAAGCATTTATTAAAAATTTTTAGGCAAACAATAGGAATATAGTGGTGGCCTGAACAGACAGCATCCTCTGCTCTCTGAAGACTTTATTCCTGTAAGTCTTTCCTCCTCAGTCTTGTAGAAGCTGCTCAGAGTCTGTGGAAAACAAGATCCTTGGTTACAATTTAAATGATATGAAAGGCAAGGAAGAGGTAATGGCTTTTAAAAATATTTTAGTGGGGTCAAAAGCAGAATAGTTTATTTTTGCCATGTTTTGGGAACCATCTAGATGTGTACTTTGTCTTCTGTTTTATACATTTTTACATCTTGGTGAAGTGTTGTGTAGCCGTGGACGTAATAATGCACTACATGACATTTTTGAGGCTCCTTCCAACTTCTCGAGAAGTAGAGTGTCGTACACAAGGAGCACTACTGTTATTAGAATACTCATTGATGTCCAGATGTCTCTGAAATTAGACAGGATTAGAAGTCACAAATTGGCTGTTGCCCAAGTCCTCTTCAGCCCATTGGTGTTTCTTGTTTGGCTCATCTCCTATTTTTAAACACTCTCAAGTGAGTTCCCAACATTTACAAAATCAGGAGTCTTTGCATTTTAAAAAATTTAGATTTCTTGTTTATATTGAAAATTCATGGATCTGGCATTGCTGAGCCAGTTTTTCTGAGCTGAGCAGAAGAGTTGGCTGGAGCTGAATAGTGGCTGCCGTTTTAGACAAAGCATGTGCTCTCTTTGGGAAGCCTCTGCTTCACTCATTCATGTTATCTGCCTGGCCCTAGCGAATATCTGTGTTTGCAATCCCTGGATGCTGGGCTTCATGTATAGGAGAAGTTGAGCATTCCTCTCCATGCTGGAGGGCTGAGGATATTCTTGTCTTGGAAACCGACTGAGTGTCCAACTGGGTACATCTCTTACTATAGTATATGTAATACTGGCACTCTTAAGAGGCAGAGATCAGGGTCATTTTCCTGACATGCTATCTTGAATCCTTCACAATGGAGATACTGTTCCCTGCCTTATCTGTGATGTCAGTTAAAGGAATTTTTGACTCTAAGCAACAGAAACAGATTTTGGTGCATTGGAACAAAATGGGACTTTATTAAAAAAGATGTTGGATAACTCAGAAGAAAAAGAGCATGATCTGAACTCAGTTTCTGAAACCTTGGATACTCCAGAAATCAGGGGTGGGAGAGATTAAGGGATTAATAAATTACGTCCAGAATTTTCCTTTCCTTTGTCATTCCTCTTAGGATTCCAAAATCCTGGAAAAGATAATCAAAGTGGCCTAACCCACATCCTGGATAGAAGAGGGCAGCACACTTTGATTGACAGTACCTCTAAGACTATAAGCAATAAGAGAGAAGATTTTCCTAAGAGGGGATCTAGGTGCTATTTTCAGACAAAAGGAAACTGGGTATAGATATAAGCAATAGAAACAACAAATAGCCACTATACTACTTCTCAAGGTGGTCATGAAAGTAGTAAATGGACACTGCAAAATGCTACAGAAGGGTAAAGAAGTGGTATTTCAAATTCCATGAGAACTAGTTACAAATGTGCTTTTTAAGTATGCAGATGTACTGGTATCCATTAGTAAGGAATATATTGAATAACAGAAAGTAACATTTCATTGCTTTCAGCCACTGCCTTGTTTATAAAATCACCCCCAAAGCCATACTAACTTTGAATTAAAATAACACTTCTAAATTCTAAAGATATTTGTTAAGATATAATGTTCTTTTTGATTTTCTCACTCTTGTTTCTTTTTTTTCCCCCCCTTGGAAGATCTTGATTTGCAACAAACAAGGAAAATGAGCACACCCCTATCAGTGATGTGGGTAGAAATTGAAAGTAATGATTCAAATAAGAGAGGCAGCAGAGAAAGCCTCAGCTGGGTGGCAGGAAACAGAACGAAAGTCAGACTGCTCTTTTTTAAAAAGGCAAAACAAACAACTCACAGTGAAGTGTACGTGAAAATCATTTCTAATAATAGCTCGTGGTAGGCAATTCCCAGGAAAAAAATCGTTGGTGTGCTGAGAAAATTAGAGTGAGAATGCAGTGTCTTGATGTGTTACTTAAGGCAATGGAGCTTTAGAGTTTACCTTATGTGCCATGTACATTGATTAAATACAAAATATATGCTGGCCATTTTTGACCATCATTTACCGTATTGATTTGTTAGCAGGGGAACTGTAATAAAAAAGCCATTGATTTACTGTCCTTATTTGCTTATGGGCTTTTTTATTATTAATTTTTCACTTTTTCTTTCTCTTTTTTGGATCATTTCTTCTAGACAAATGCTGTGCTTCAAGAGGTTAAAAGAGAGGGGCTCCCCGTGGAACAAAGGAATGAGATGCTGACTGCCACCCTTGCCTTGCTCACTACCCGCCAGAACCTGAGGAGGGAATGGCAAGCCAGGTTAGTTCTGTAATGAAATGGGATCTCTTGTCCCTGACAAACAAGAGCTATCTTTGGCTAAGCCCTCCCTTATTGCTGGTCTTGTCCCTCTCATTTAAGAGGCCATGAAAAATCAGCAAGTTTAAGATGTTTTCAGCTAGTAAGCTTTCCTCTCCACGGTAACCTACATTAATTACAGTGCTCTATGACAGTGTATGTATATATGCGTTTTTTCCTGAGTGTAACAGTTTGTATACATGTCTCCATCTTGAACATAATGTAATTTAAGTACCTGATTCTAAAGAGCCCCTTTAATTCAGCAGTCTAGGACTCTAGCACTGCCACTTAAAGCAGATGTCTGGGAAATCCACATGGTGCCCTTCTGTCCCTCCATTCAGAGAAGATTATTTGAAAGTCTATTTATCAACCCCAGTATTAGAATTGACCAAGTGGGAATGATTTTTGCTTCAATCTAGTTTCTTTCCACATGGACTTACCTGTGGTTAGAAAGCTGTTACTGGCGGAAAGTTTCAGTAAATCATCAGCTTTTATAGAAATAGTGTGTGCATAATAAATATGTTATCCTGCTCCTTCTTGAAAAACAGTTGATATGTGGAAAATTGAAACTAGTTCCTCTAATGTTAGAGTTATGCTTCACATCTGTGGTTTGTAAAAATTAATTAAATAATAATTCAGTATCATCTGTCTCTGAGCAAAAGGGAGAGGAATCAGGTCAATTATACTGTATTTTGTCTTAGAGTCTTATTTGATGGGGAGGAACTCTATGTGCCCAGGAGTTGGAAACATTTATTGATAGCTGCAATATTACTCAAGTGACTTTGTACAACAGAATTTACAGTCATTGATAGCTTTGCTAGTAATAATTATAATAAAAATAGATTTGTTTGGACAAGGCTGAACAGATGAACATTTTTCAAGAATGGAGACATATGAACTATTGATTTTGATTGGATATCAGCTGCTTTTTCAAATGTCTATTTTATCTCTAAATTTAGGCTTGCACATAAGACATTAAGAAATTCACAGTGATATTTTCCAGCTTTTTTTAGTGTGGTCATAGTAAATGGCACACATTTTCAACCACAGTAAGGATTGAATAATTTCCAATTTAACTTTTAATAATTAATTTTAAATTTTTTTCTAGTATAATTTCAATGTCATTTTCATTAAAGTTTCCATATTTTATTAAATAATGCAATATCAGTGTGGGGACATTGAAGAGCTTTCTGTCTGTGTGTTTTCTGTCTTCCAGTGGTGATTCTTATTAAATAGGAAAGAGAGGTAGAAAGAATTTCCTTGTAATCTCTCTTTCATACCCCTTCCCTCCAAAGACAGCAGGGCCCAGAGAGAGAGCATACTTTGAGATTGGACGTCTTTTGTTGAGTGCATTGAGTTTGTTAACAATAATTTCCTAATACAGCAAATCATCAGACAACATGACCAAAATGGCCTGTTTAAAAGGAGTCTGGTTTCAGCATTTCTGGCCCTGACTGCTAACAATTTAATCAGGAGCTGGAGCCAGTGTTGAAGTTGATGTAGTCTAGCATCTGAAACAAAAATTCTCAAGTTCTTTGTGGCAGGGAAGGAAGAAAGAAAACACTTAGCTGGTGATACTCTGCAGACTCCCTTAAAACCAAACACCTGAAAGAAAATTTCAGGAGGGAGAAGGCTTGAGGGTGAAGAAAGCAAAGTATCCTCAGAGTATTAAATAACCATAATCCTTCCTCCCATTTGATGTTTCTCATCTTGGTGCCCTATCTAAAAGACTCATGCATATGATCCACATAAACAGACAGTCACCATATACCTCTCTTTTCCTCATCAAAGTGTCATCTGGATGTCTGGAATCAGGCATTGCTAGAGTAGCCATCCAGCCTATGGTGGTGAAAGTTATAAAACATCCACAGCAGCGCTCACTGAGCTGGCTGTGTTGTAGCGATTGGCCTATTGTGTACTTTGGAATTACATGAGGAAAAATGTGCTTTGACAGAAAATAATTAGCACTCACCAAAGGCCAAGCAATAGGTTAGAGCATTTTACTTTCATCAAAGCTATCAGGGGATCAGTTAGATTAGATAACAGAAATTTTTTCCTCTGAAAGTTACATACAGATGACTCTAATTAACTTATATTACACGTTAGAGAATGCATTATGAACTGTACAACTTCAAGAAATTTAGGTCAGCCGAGACTCTGCAGCTGGCAATAACTTTAGCTTATGTCTACTGTAATAAACTGTCTCTTCAGCAGGTTCATTTGCAGTCATGGTATCAGGGAGAATATTTTCAGTGAAACTTGTAACTTGCTCCTAAAACATTGGTTTCTCTCTGAGGCCGGCAACTGAGCCATTGTTTGGTACTCTCTACAGTCTCTTTAAACTGAAAGCATATGTTCCCTGTAATTTAGTGTCTTGAGAAAAGTGTCAATTCTGCATGACTCAGGGTAACTGAGTTTGTCACAGTGTCACACAACCCTGCGATTCTAGAGGCACATCTGAGTGCTGTGGGTTTCCTTCCCCAAACTGAATAATCCCATAAACAGCCCTCTCCAAATAGGCTTATTAGGGCTGTCTATTCACTTCCCCAGAGTTGAATGATCCAAAGTACATCAGGAGCCGCTATGTGAATGCAGGGTAAGTGTTAACAGAAGTGGTACAGAATTTCTGAAGATTTGGCTTTGTTTATACAGTCCACTCTGCCTGATGGACAGCTTGTTATAGCTTTTAAAGAACTGGGCAAGCCCTCTGATCTGACCCCTTCTTGACCTCCACAGCCCAAAGGTCAGCCTGCAGCTAATAAACTCAGAGGTTCTTAGGGTCTACTGTAGGAAAAGGCAGAAAAAGAGCAGCTGCAAGGACTAGGTATCCCAGGATCTGCTGCTTTGGGGTCACTTTCTGATAATGAAAATGATTACCAAATTATATGGAAGTTTAACTGCAATAGTGAGTGAGAGGAGGGTGGAGCCCAGTGTATTAAGTTTGATAAATGAACTGTGAAGAGGCCCATCTGGCTCTCAACATCTCTTCTCCTCCTCTTTCCCTACCAAGGGGAAACATTTTAAAATAACAGCAGTACATATAGACTCAATGACCCATGCAAGGAGCTGGAATGGATTAAGATTTAATGGTGACAGTGGAAGAAATTATCATTTGAAAAGTGCACCAAAGAAAAGGTACAGTTCAATGTCCATGCCTGAGTTGTTTTTCTCTATAAAATATAAAAACCAGTGCCTTTGTTTATTTTATACACATCCTCAGTGTCTTACATAGATTGCTGAAAATTTTGAGGTCATTGTTTATCATGGGATAATTATTTGTGGGTCATCTTCAGGGAGGGAATATGCCTCCTTTGCTTTGAACATGTCAGAATGATAATCCAACATTTTATTTCTGCCTGCTTGCTCAGTTTCAATGATGTAGGTTAATCAAGTGTTAGAGAAAATGCTTTATAAAAAAATTGTGTCTATTTCAGCATCTGACTGTTACACATTTTTTCGATACTGGATCTACAATGACTCATGAACGGTTTTATTTCTACTATGACTTGGCACGGTTTTCTTCTGTTAAAAACTAGAAGAAAGCACATTATGTTAATTGAGCAGATTATGTTTGTTCCTTTCTTTATTTTGCTTTCAAAGAAACATCATAGTAATGGTAATTAGTGCTAACAATAGCTAGGTCACTAAAAGCTATATGTCTATTTATTGTCAATGGATAAGTGTAAGCTACTTAAAGCTTTCCCCCAGTTTCCCATGAACACGGAGTATCCTGGTTTCAGACCAGTGATGTTGGAGTCCAGAAGCTCAGTGCTTTTCTGCAGTGATGATTAGCACATGCCATGACTCTACTTTCTGAAACAAGAATGGTCTCATTCAGTAAACATCTTTTGCATATTTTGTATTCTTATTGTGAACAAAATACTGTGTGAGATGCTGTTTATATTATAAATTGTTTTAAGCAGCCAGTTTTAAGGGTTTATCTGGTGGTAAAAATGTTGGAAGTTCCTAGAAAGAGGAAGGAGAAGATATTGGAGAGGAAAGAGGTAGAGCCATCATTACCCCCAGAGTGGGGAGTTGCTCTGACCCATCCAGGAAAGTATTTAATTGTGGACGTCTTAGTAGTCTAGATTGTTATGCTATTGAAAACCTCCTATACTGGACTACATTGTCTGCATAATACAAGCCTCACTCAGATTGTAATTGTATTAAAAATAGAAGTGCAAACCTTGTAAACATTACCCAAAGTTAGCATATTTTTTTAGCTTAGGTTTTGACTTGCCTACTTATATGTGTGTGAGAAATAATGCAGAGAGATGAGGAACACTTGCAGAATAACTGTGCTTTTTAACTTTAAAGTGGAGTCTCTAAATTTTTACTATGCCATGTGCAAATAAGACAAAAGTAAGCCCATTAGAAGTTTGAAAAAAAATGAAATACAGCTAAACACAAAATTTCATGTAACATAAAATCCATCATTGTAAAGTATACAATAAGTAATTGTATAACCATCACCGCCTTCTGGATGCAGAGCATTTCCATTGCCCCAAAATGAGACCCTGAATCTGTCAATAGCCTCTCTCAATTGTCCCCTCTCCCACAGTCCCTGGCAACCACTAACTTATTTTCTATCTCTATAGATCTGCCTATTCTAGACATTTTTAGTAAATGGAATCATACACTATATGGCCTTTTGTATGTGGCTTCTTCCACTTAGCATAATGATTTCAGGGTTCATTCGTGTTATAGTATGTAAGTACTTAATTTCTTCTTACTGCTAAATAATATTCCAGTCTGTGGATGAAATTTTTATTCAGTCATCAGTTGATGGACCCTTGAGTTGCTTCCACTTTTTAACTCTTATGAATAATGCTCCTATAAATATTGGTGTACAGTGTCTTAAGAAAGCTTTTGAAACCACTTCAATGAAACGTGACTCTCCTAAAACTTAGCTTTATTGACACATCTTCTTTATATTAGGCTTGTGCTGTTTTTAAAAATGCCTGTTCAGCATTTCTCTGGATATGTAGAACAAACATCCTATTGACTATTTTCCTATTCTCCATGATCTCTACCATTATCACTTATAGGGCCCACCCTGGACGTCTTTATGAAGGCTCCAAAGTCTGGATTTGGGTTCTAAAACCAGCATACTCAGATTTTCTTCTTTGGTTCCTGGTTTCTCCTTTTGCCTTTGAAAGTCCTGGATTATATTCAGAACTGACAAAAATCTTCAGCTTTGTGATTTATTATTTAGTGAGTATTTATTATGAGGAAGTAACTGTGCTGCAAACTGTGAGGAGTATCACTGTGAGTACAACTCAGTCTCCACTCTGAACTGATTTACGGTTTCATGTGGGAGAGGGGACAGTTATCCAGAACATACTGGTTAGAATGCACATTTCCATTATGTTGTGTGTGAAGCACTGTAGGAAGCTTAAACATGGTTTAGCAGTGGTCTGCTTTAAGAAAACTTACATTTTGGTAGAAGGTTATGAAAAAGAGTAACCTGACGTTTGTTAAATGTGTGCTTGATTCTGTGTTTATGTTTTTTCTTTCCTGCCAGAATGTAAGCTTCATGAAGCCAGGGCATTTGTCTTCACCACCTGTGAAACTTGCACCCAGATTTTTATAACATTAAGCTGTCATCTGCAAGAGAATAATGCCCTGTACAACCAAAGGACCTGACTACCTTGTTCATGATGTACTCTCTGGTCTCTAGAGGCGTGCCTGGCACTCCAGTATATTGAATAACTGACTGAATGAAAGAACTTTTCCTTTACCCCATTCTTGTATTTATAAGTACTTTGTGTTTCTTCTTAATTGTGAAGGGGGTGCCTTTTTTCTTCTTTTTCTCTCATCTTGCCAGTGGTGGAAACTTTGAAATTAGAAATAAGGATAACCTTTGATACTGGAAATAAGTCTTGGTTATTCATCTAACCTTGGCAGGGGTGGAAACATTGAAACTGAAAAACAGGAGAGATCTTTAATCCACAGTTTTCTGGTGTTTAAGCCCCAAGACAGGCCTCAAGCCCTTACTGCAGCTTGAGAGGAGCCAGGGAGATAATACTGCTTTGTGCAAAGACACAAAGAGGTGCTGGAGTAAGAGAACAGCAAGAGCCTGGGCTGGGACCAGGACAGCTGCTCTCTGCACTTCCTGGAAATTAAGTAGAGTTTGGTAAGAAGAAGAACTGGGGAGAGTCAGTTCAGGTCCTCAGGGCCTCTCTAGGACAGTCCAGACCAAAGCTGAGGCAAATACAGCTTTATCTCTGTATTTCACCTGACCCAGGCAGCTACTTTTGCCTAGCTCCTTGCTGAGGCCCTGCTGTGTCTTTAGTCGTATCAGTGAAGTGATGAGCATTGGCCTTGTGACTTGGCATTTGGGCCAGAACTTGTGTTCTGCTCGAGGGAGTTGCAGTCACAAGAAGTGGAGCAATGGGCCTTGGGGATGGGCTCAGGGATGATGGGGCCAACGCAGTTATCTGCTGAGACAACCTATCTCAGCATCACCTGCCCATGTCAGCTGCTGTCATTCATGCTCGAGGGAGTGACTGCTTTTTGAGGCAGAGATAGTTGGGCTCTAGAAGTTGTTGCAGAGATAACTATAGCTGTCCATTGCAGCAAGCTGAATTTACAGTGCTACGGGTGGGCATGGGGAATAAATGAATGAGATTTGAGGGAGAAGCAGGGAGGAGTGAGCTTGCCAATTGCCATCACTGTCTTTCTTTTTTGATGCATCTGTCACTTCTCCTTTTTTTAAAAAATTTTTATTGAGTTTATTGGTACAATCTAGGTATACAATACAGTTGCATTCATTCTTCTCCTTTAATAATTGCAATCTTTGCTTTCTGCTGTCCTTAGCAGAAGAATGTCCTTTGTGTCTCTGAACCAGATTACTCCATAAAACCTGATAACTCCATAAAACCTCCTCATAAAAGTGTTGGAATTGAAGCATTATATAAGTTTAGAGCAAGGATTAAATGAGTCTAAAGATAGTGTTACCTCTTTTCCAAGAGACAGCAATTTATCTTAATAAGGCAAGTGTTAATATTATTACCATTGTTACTGCCATTATTTGAACAGTTTTATGGGGTACAAAAGCCAATTGATTTCTGTGCATCTTATTTATAAAATCAACATGTGGACTTAGTATTAGTTCTGGCAGGCTGTGCTTAGTTACTGGCTATTCTTATGGGGAGAGCTTAATTTCTTTTTAATTGGTACTGGGGATCGAACTCAGGACCTTGAAATTACTAGGCAGGCACCATGCCACTGAGCTAAATCCCCAACTCCAGCATTTAAATTGTTTTGAGAAAAATTGATTTATTATTATTCAACAGATACTCATCAAGCACCTATTGTTTTCCAAGTATTGTTACCGGTTCTAGGAATATAGCAGTGAACAAAACCAGTAGAAATTCTTCTCTTGTGGAAGTTGTATTCTAGTGGAGGGACAGAGAGAATTGTTTTCCTCAGTGGAACCCTGAAAATTTCTTCTACAAACTGTATATAGTTGCCATACCCTGCATATTGATTAGAGATGCCAATATTTTCTTTTCTGATCATCATAAAATAATCACCTGTGATAAATCTTGTACTTCTAGCTGTAATGGGTCATATCTGTGAGATCTTCATGGGATATTAGTGTTCTGAGGAACCCCATTCTAGGAAATTATTTTCTCATCCAGTTATTTTCCCATCCAGTTATTTTCCCACTTAACTTAAGCCATGTGTCACTTTAAAGTTCTTCACCTTAAGAAAGACTTAAATTTGGGCCATGTTATAGTGACAGCTCTCTCTTCAGAAAGAATTGGGAAAGCCACACCCACCTCACAGTCGTTGGACAGGGGTTACCAGTGAAAAAGCACCGAAGCACTTCATCAGTGGTGGTTATTGTTGCTGTGAGTGTTCTGTCAGTGACGAGTTGGTGCAGCAAACATTTATTGAGTGCCTGCCTGGAACTAGGCACTGTCCTCCACCCTGTGGCTATAGAGATGATGAGTAATACCTGGTTGGGAAATGTATTATACAATGTAGAGTAATGAATACTAGGAAAGAGATTCAATCGTAATTCCTTGGAAATTTTCGTCCCAGAGAAGGAAGAGGCAGGTTCTTCTTAAGTCAACTTCTGTGACTCATTGTATGCCAGCCACTGTAAAGACTACTGTTTCATTGCCAAATCGTGGTGCTTATAAGTGGCCTATTTATTTCCAAGTATAAGTGAGAACAGGAGAAATTTATATTATGGGTCATGAGATAGAGTGTGTGCTACCGTCTTTCCAGAGGGACATAGTTCTTAGTGTTGAATGGGGGGAAATGTTTTCCTGCAGAATAGATTCCCTTAATATGGCATGGTGGTTAGTTATATAGTTTCTGAATCAGACTGCCTGGATTTGAATCTTGGATCCACTTCTATATCTCCAGGCAAGTTGTGATTATAGATTGTAGCTAGACAAATTACTTAACCCCTCTGAGCCTCAAGTTTCTTGTTTGTAACTTGCCCAGGGGATGATAACAATAGAACCTACTTCATAGAGTTGATTAAGTGATTCTGTGCAAAACACCTAGAACAAGTATTGGAAACATACTAGAGGTTCAATAAAAACTACCTATCATCATCATTTTTTTAGATCCAAACAAAAAACTAAGAATAAACCCAGCTTCTCCTGTTCAAATTGGCCACTCCTTTGAGACAGTATCCCTATGTAAAATCCTGACCTCATAATAGAACCCTGATATTGCTGAATTGGTGTCAGGAGGAACTCTAGTCAGAACTCTTCCTGGGCTGGGCCCTGCATTAAGTGTTGTCACACAGACTCTACAAATACAGGGCTGGGCTCTAGATGAATCCTATCACCAGCTGACTATAGTAATCTGGGCATGTTACAAACACCTTGGATCTTAGCAACTTCACCTAGAAAAGCAGACTTGGCCCACCTGACTATGAGGGCAAAAGGCATCTTCTAGCTCTGACAATGCATGGCCCCCTATGTCATTGAACAGCTAAGGTAAGTATTATCTCTGGGTAACTTTTACCTTTCTACCTCCACTTTCCTTGAACTCTGCAGTGGAACTTATTTTAACAATAATGGTAGATAACATGTCTCAAGAATGCCATTAGTGCTAGGCAGAGTTTTAAATGCTTTCCATGATGAGAAAACAGGAGTGAGAGATTGAGAGTAACTTGCCCCAGGCAAGAGCTAGTACTGGTGGAGATGGGATTCCAGCCAGGATTGCCCAGCTCAGCGGCTGCAAGGGCAGTAAGAACTCTGTCAGCCACTCATAAGGTTCAGTAAGTAGTGTACTTTGACTCCAGGCTCACAGTCCAGGGCTTAGAGACCCAGGATCCTCTCTGGTGTGTAGCTGTAAATATTTTTGCTTCTGGTATCCAAACATATTTCACACTTTTTAGTTGTGGGTGCATCCTTCTATAGAAGGAAGTAGTTTCCAGCTCATGCTATTAAAATCTCCCTACCATAAGTCTTTTGAGGGAGAGTTATTACCTTTATAGCTATATCACTTCTTTTATATTGGTTACAATCGTTTTAGAAGATGGAAGATAGGGGTGAAGAAGAGAACATCAAAGTTTAGCCTGCAAGAATCTGTAAATCCTCCAAGTCAAGTAATTTTGGGGCTGTGTTAGTCAAGGCTGATTTGAGTAGATGCCCTTAAGGTGAAAGGGGAGCTATTTATCTACTCCATAGTGGGTTAATCACCAGCTGTATGCTATGTTTATATCTAGGAAACAATTTACTGCACATGAAGAATAGTAATTTTATGCTATCTCAGGGGTGTCCCCAGTGTATTTTACAAATTTACTGTGTAATGTGTATTCCAGGTTATAGATAAAAGTTTCACTCTGGCTTTCAGTTAAGGAACTAATAGGGAGAGGGTAGAATAGCTCTGTTAGCCTGTAGGGGACACTGTTGTATCATTTATCAGATTTTTTTCAGTATCTTGTCCCAGGACAACAAAACAAACAAATCAAAAAACAAAAATAGGTCATCCACCTTAAATTGCTCTTTAAAATTAGTTGAATGGTTCCAGTGTGTTTAGAATATTTACTGTTTTTCTGCTGTTCCTCAGGCTCTTTAGTATCCTGGTTTGAAAGGAATGGTTTAATGTTTCTGTCTGAGATAGGAATGATTGACTTCTCTAATTAGCTTTTTACATATTCTCCTCTGGACGGGTGCTCAGGAGGTTACTTTTTAATTTAATAAACCTCCAGGTTTAGTTGATCATCTTAATTGCTTACTAAGAGATGCCCATGTTCAGTTGAAATGCTTCAGTTCTCTGGTATTCTAAATAAATACTCTAATTCCTGGAAGGTCATTTTGGAAGTTCTGATTCTCTTCTTTTTATTTTTATTCATGAAGAAAGACACGTTTTTAAACTGAAAATTAAATCATGTATACTAGGAATGCTTATATAGGGCCCAGTCTGAGCTCCAGGAAGCCTAGTGCCCAATGCCTCAGTGGTTCCTTGTTCAGATACTTCTCTTTCCAGATTGCCCACAGCCTCTGTATCCCTCCAGGTGCTCAAGGATTTGTCAGCCAAACCTCCTCCTCCCTGCCCACCTCTGGCCTCTTCTCTACCAGAACCTAAGCCCTGCAAGGTGATTGTAATTAACCCTCGGAAAGCAGAGTTTTTGCTAAGGCAGTGGGCGCAGTAATGATATTGTTAGCTTGCTTCATTTCCAGTTTCACCATCAATTATACCATGTGTTTCATCCAGTTGGAGCTACCCTCCCAGTGTTAATTATAACCTACAAGACTGTTACAGTTAATTTTATGGCAAGCATATTGTCTCTTCAAGGCTCCAGAGCAGCTCATAAATTATCTTGAAGGTAAAATGTAACTTGGGGAACTAGTTATGAAAATTCCATCCATCTCGCTTAGGAGCTGCAGCTGCTACTGTCAGCTGCCTCGCTGCTACATTGTGAAGGAATTATGGTGGGTCAAGTTTAAGAGGGTAGGCCCAGGCTGTCACTGAGGAGAAAGGCTGTCCTGGCCCTGTCAGACGAGTACCTTCTGCCAATCCCTGGTGGTTTCACTTTGCAGGCAGGACGAGGCAGGCAGGCAGCGCAGGTGGATGGTCCCCAAGCTGTCTGTATTCATTACTTTACAGAAACTTGTTGTAGGTAGGCAGGTCCAGAGACCTTTCCTCTTCTCTCTTGTCATGATGTTAGGCATCATCTGCAAAGTAAGAGAGAGATAACTCTATAACTTAACTCTGGGCTTGGTTCAGGAGATCCAGAGAGTAAGTAGAATGTTTTACTGGCAGTACCTCCCAGCAGTCCCTCGCTGGCCTCCCACACTGTGATTTTGTCTTGCAAAAGCCATTGGCTTGAACGAGCATTTTATTTGTGGTTGTTATTTTTCACCTAATCTGATAAAGTGAGATTTCACTGTGAACGAGTGTACTCTGAAATTGCCTACTAAATAAATTAGCAGGTTATCTTATTGGGATAATAAACACACTCCTTTCTGTTTCCTCACACGAAGTATAAGCTTTACATTTCGGCCCTCGGGGCTTTAGCATTATTATTTTTGATGACTGAACACAAGTCTTTCATTTAGCTTGTTTGTATAGTTACTGTAAATGATCTTTCTGCTGTTGGTTCTTCATTTGAAATTCTGCATGTTATGCCAGCTTTTAAAGCTTTGAGGGGGCCTCTGAGAATTGGGAGCTGTATTAAGCGCAGCATCTTCCAGAGCATTGGAAACAGGCAGTGGCAGGAAAGTCAGAGACACCACATTAAGAAAGTATGCCTGTGTGTGTGTATCTAAGTGTGAGTTTGAGTGAACAGTTCTGGCTTGGGTGGCAGTTTGAGAGCTCTCTGTATTGTAAAGGAAAACAGCCGTTCTCTGAGCCAAGAATTTTTTTGTGTTTCTGGGCATTTTGGTTATATTTAGACATTGACTAGCTCTTGTATGAAGGGTACCTAGGACCCAACACCTAGGCCAGTGATGGCAAACCTTTTAGAGTTTTCAATGATGCAAACAGCCTGCTGTGACACATTTGCCATAGGTTCACCACGACTGACCCAGGCTACGTAAACAAGAGAATGAGACCTGGTTTTGAGGGATTACCAACACATGGAAAGGTGAGATCATGCCCAAAGTGTCGCAGAGCTTTTCTAGTGAATACTAATGAATGCAGACCAGGGCTTGCAAATTCATCCATCTATAGGGCCTGGCAATAACCAGGACAAATAAAACCAGAGGTGGGACTGAGATTGAATGGGGGAATTCACACCCTATATGAAATAGGAAGTTGCTTTTCAGCCTTGTAAGGAGATGGGATCCATGTTACTGGGGCTTCCACATTTTCAAGAGAAATGAAAAATTGGAAAATTCAGACTGTGTGTATGCTTATGAAGTCTCCCAACTATTTAAATGTTAATGCCTATTTCAAACATTTGTAACTACTATTCAGGCTAATCAAAACATGTCTGGAGCCAATTGGTGTGTATAGGGCTCTGGTATAGAATGGAAATCTGTCAGCTTTGAATTAAAAGGCTTCTCAACCATCTCACACTTCTCTGGTATAGAGAAGTGACCCTGGCCAAGAAGCCAGAATGCAATCACCTGGGTATTGCCTCTGTGAACTTGCAACATTATTCTACACTATGTAGGTTCTGGTCTGGGGCAGATATTTTTGTAGGGTTTTTTATTTGTTTGTTTGTTTGCTTGCTTGTTTTGTTTTGTTTTTGCCCTGAACTTGGCAGCTTTCATCTTACCTTTTCCAGAGAAAGTATATGAGAATTTTAACCTGTGAACAAGGTGTATTTGGTGCTCATTGTCACCATAAAATGGGTGTCTGCAAAAACTATTGGCAGTTTTTAATCAATAAAGAGCTTAATTCTCAGAAAGAGAGAGTCAGGACTTCGTTGCCAGCAAATCACCATTTCTCCTGTTATACCCTTAAAGCTCCTGCCTTATCCACAGCTCCTCTATGAGGAAACCCAGCTGTTCCTTCAGGGCACAAGTGAAGCTCTCACAAAGATTTCATGTGGTCAGAATAATCTTTTTGTCTCACTGCTCTAGTCTGATGGCCACATAGAGGTATGATTTCAGAAATTTGTTAAATACATGTGGGTTTGATCTTCTAGAGCAGAGGAAAATATAAAAACAATTGCTTTCCTTTAATAAAGAATAACAGTGTGCCTAAACCATGGCTGCCTAAAGTCAGCTGTTACACATGCATGGTTAAATTTCATTGTAAATATTTCATAAGGGTTATTAGAATGGGTCCAGGTTGACATCACAGCCTCAACTATACCAAAGGAACCATTTCATTAAAATAGACCAACGTTTCCAGAGAAATATGAATTTCTATGGCAGAGCTAACATAAGGTCAGAAAACCCTTTGAAAAAAAGTCTTTATCAATGTTTACAATCTCTGCATTTATGGATTTGCAGTTTGTGCAAAAATGCTCCCAAAGTGACTTTATTTTGGTTAAATAAGGCTAGCTTGTGAAATAGTCTGTGTATCCAGATCTGCCCAACCCGATGTCTTGGCAGCCACTTGGATAAATAATGTCTTTTCTAAAATATGTGTATTTGAAGAAGGAAGAGGAAAATTAAGAGGGAAACTGTCTCTGAGTTGCCATAAACTGACAGAATCCTAGAAACAGCAAAGACTGACAGTTCATTCTTTGAGCAAATGAGTTTGTAGATTTATTTTTAATTCATCGAAGGTTATAGTAAAGAGCAAAATATTTACTCTCACTGCCCTCCCCCTTTAGAGTAAAAATTTAAATGCCTTTTTTGTGTCATGCAAATGTATATGAGGTTTTAAAGGCATGTAGCAAAAAAAAAAAGATATTCATATTTTGTGAAAAACTTAATCCATGTTCACAGATGGTCCTGTTTAGGTGCTATTTTAATTATGAGGTTAAAAACAGCCCCACACAGTAGGAAGTCGTCTTAATAAATGGAGTGGAGCTTTTGTCTTTAAGCATCAAAAGACCCTTATTACTGAGAAATTTAAATACTTGTGTTATAGGAGAGAATCTCAAAATGACCATGATTATTTGGAGAAAGCAGAATGATAGATTCTTCTAAGGATCAAATGAGTATACTAGGAGTGTTTTACCAGTATACAGCTTTGCACTTCCTTTTGTATTGGTAATTATAGAGATGGTGTTTCAGTAACAAATGTCCACCATAGATATGATTATGGAGTCAAAGGGGCAATAAACAGAGCACATTACAAATACATTTTATAAGATTTTTAAATGCTAAATGGAAGTATTTCTTTACCCTTCTTAAACTCAAAGAGCTACTTTGTCCTTCAAGTGATAAGGTATCTTGAAGGATTAATAATAATTTAGAGAGTGCTATAACTAGAGAATGCATTAATAACACACAAATAGAACAGTCTTCTTATTAAATATTAGTAATGTATTATAATAACATTTTACTCTCTTTCCCTTAGTGGGGAATTATGAGGACCTCATGTAAGGACCTCAATGTCCTGACATAGTTAATTGTCCGTGGATAATGGTTTTCAGCCATTGCTGTTCTGAGTGATACAGCTTTGTTGTTGGGGGCTTATTAAGCATTTGCAGGCTCAGTTGTGGTGCACCTAGGCACTTTTCCTACAGAAGCAAACAGCTGTGTTTTTCTAACTATATTATACATCACATAGAACGTCTCATTTATTATAGCTAGGCTAATGATGCAAGTGCAAACCTTTATGTCCTGCTTTATATGGTGATAATATATTTGCTGTAGCGATGTTAGCTTGTTTTCATAAGTAATTAATCTTTACTTATGCCAAATGCATCACATGAAAATGGGTTAGCACAAGGGTCAAAATACATTTAAACCAGTCTGCAGAGATTGGATGAGACTGCTCAACAGCGGGTCAGTTTTACTCTTTCACAGGGGCCTCATCTTGTCTCCGAGCTGCCTATCAACACAATGTTCACATTACTAGCAACTTTGGCTGGTAAGAGGGAATTGTTTTTAGTCCTTAGTGTTGAGACAAGATTTAAACCTGAATGTCTCCTGGGCATGGTGGCATATGCCTGTAATCCTAGCACTTGAAAGGCTGATACAGGAGGGTCACTGTGAATTTGACACCAGCCTGGGCTACATGGTGATTTCAAGACTAGCCTAAATTACACAATAAGACCCTGTCTCAAAAAACAAAACAAAATAACGAATGAAGCCTTAAACATGTGCTAAGCAAAGTTTAGTGACAGTCATCCACACTCCATTCCTTCACAAGGCTATTATTAGCCACAAGGAAAAATGTGGTGGTAGATGTCTGTGGCTCTAAACTGTCTCCAAGGTCGTGTATAGGCAGGCCTTTCTGGAAGCATAAGTCCAGTGCCCAGACCCAGCCTGGAGCCTCCTGGAGTATAATATTCACATTCCTGGTGGCATAAAAGATGATTTACAAATATGACTAAAAATCATGATGGTGGATTACATTATCAAAGTTTAGGAATTACTGGCCTTACAAACTGGAGGGGTCTGGAGACATGTGTCTCATAATTATGCTATTGATTATAAAGATGATCGTTATAATAATTCCTAGTAGCCTCTAACTTCTACTGGGCCTTTACTGTGTAACAGGTACTGTTCTAAATGTTTCATCCATATTTCCTTATCTTCTCTTCACACCAACCTCATGAAGGTACTATTTTTTGTTTCCACTTTACAGGTAAAGTAGTTAAAACCTAGGGAATTTATCTTAGGAAAGCACAGATTGTAAATGGCCAAGCTAGGATGTGAGCCCTGCAGTCAGGCTCTGGTATCTTTTAATCACTTCATTTTTCTATATCTTGATGGATTAAGAATATTATCTCCTGTCTGATGGCTAAAGAAGAGAAGTGGAGAAACATGAAAATATGTCGTACTATATATAATAATACTGTAATCAACCATATTTTGCATGAATTTAGAAGTCTTTAGAGAATTCAGAGAGAGAAAGAGAAATGAATAACCTTGTTGTTTTGACTTATTACCATTGCATCCTTTGAGTATGTATTATTAGGAGATAAGTAGTGTACTTCTTGCTATACAAAGGTCTAGGCTACAAAAAAAAATTGGCAACTTTCTCTATTTCTGTACTTAGACAAGTATCCTAATTCTTTTCTCTGCCATGTTTAATCCAGTGGGAAACTTAAAGTGAGACTCTCTAGCTAATAGCATGGTTATATTCCCAAAAAGAAAAATGGAATTAACCTGTGAGAATTAATTTTGGCTGTTAAGAAATGTGCTGAAATGACTGTAAGAGCACAGCCCACAATAATGAATTGCATTTGAGAATGTAGGTCTTCAAGGTCTCAGAGCCAGACCTAATGTACACACAGTTGTTTTGATGTTGTTGCTGTTGACTTTTGCTTTGCTTTGCTATATAAAGTCCCAGGGAAATGCTCAAATAGACAAGAATTCTCCTACAGTCCTTCTCATCTGATATTTTTCTGAGCCAAAGTATGCCATTTTTGTAAGTGGTATTTATGACTAGTTACACTGCATAGGGAAACCTGACTTGGGTGAAATATTAAGGTATAGAGAAATGGGTAATTGGGGTATTTAAAAAGAAAACTGTTCGATGAATGTTTCAAATCTACCTCCCCTGTGGGCCCAGAGTCATCATGAACAATTACTTGAGAATTGTGTGATGCTCAAAGAAGAAAATTGCAGAACAAAGTGAGTTGAAAGAATTTATATTTTTGTCCTTTCCACATAGAGCCAGGGGCTGCAACTCATGTCTTGCACCGTTGTAATCTACAACCATTTAATTTGCTAACAAGACTTAACTGATCAGGATCTGCAACCTCGTCCTTCACTATAATCAAAACAAGAAGCATTTGGCTCTGGAGAGTAAATGTTGTGCATCTATTATTGTCTCGCCCCACCATTTTCTTTCTGGCAGGCTGAGATGAAACAGAAAGCTGATATTTGGAGCCACTGGAATTGTAGGCCTTGTAATTTAGAAATATCCATTTTATCCCATGTAATTTCTTCCCTAAGATTCTTCAGTCTAAATCTGATACAGGTAGGAGCCAAGACAAACAGTAACCATTTATAGTCACCCAGACCAGTTTGAGTTTCACTCTAATGTAAAGCAAAGAGAGTTTTTGGCTTCATTTCAGGTGTGTAACAGGGGTAGAAAATGCATTTAAAATTTAGCAGCAAATGTTACCATATGTTTCCATAACAACTGCAAACTTTTATGTTAGAAAAGCAATAATATAAACATGTAGGAATCTTGGAACAGTAAACTATTAATTTACCACATATAAAAAATTCAGCAGGAAGGGGCTTTTATAGCCACAGAAGCCATGAGGGGCCCAGCATCCTGTGAATTTCTCTATTATGTGGCAGAAAATACTGCTGGTTGGTTTAAATGAGTAAATCTTTTAAAATTATAGGTGCATGTCAATTCTCTAAGAGTATTTTTCTAAAACAATGTATGGTGGTGCCAGCTATGGCTGCTTTCTTTTACCGTATTGAACTAGTAAAATAGCCTTTAGTAGCTTCCCCCAGTGCACATCTGTAAAATAATTATATTTTCTTTTCTTCACCCATAGCTTCAAACTTAATGATGAATGAGTGATCCTGCAGAAAGTGCTGGCCAGTAGCTGACTGTAGTGCTTGGCAAGAATAGATAGATGTTCATAGAGAGTTGATGTATATAAAGAAATTTCAGTTTTCTCTCCTTTTTCCACTTTGACATATAAAGAGTGAAGGGGAGAACAGGAAAAAATGGATCTACTTAACCAGAAGTTAAGAATGAGGAGTTAGTAAATAGAGTTGTTAAAATCGCCACCAAGGGAAATTTAGTGATCTGATTTCTCTGTGAGTGAAAGAGATATATCTTCTTTCAAGGGAAATGTTGGAAATATGTTTGGATAGGTCTTTTATTTATTTGAAAGGAGGCATAGGTTTATGCCTTTTCCTTAAATTCATAGCATTCTCTTTTCCTAGAAAACAACCAACAATATTACCTCGTCCTTTAAAGTTTGACGATGCCCCCCGACTCATCGTGAAACATAACTGTCATCAAACATACTAATCAATAAAGGTTAAAATAAAAAAGAAAAGAAGGTCAAAGGAAAGCGGCTGACCCCAAAATTGGGTGCAGAATTTCAGAAAGGGTGTGCCTTCAGGAAAGGCTCTCACATTAATACATGGTGGGCAGATATCAGAGCCTGAAAATCTCACCATGTCAAGTGAGGAGATGAGTGTTTCAGCTGGAGTAGGGCATACTCTGGGTTCCCTTTTGCCTTCATGGTAGAGCTCCCAGGACTCTGAGCCCAGAGAGACAGCAGAGACATTGATTAAGCAAGCTACAGTCTTAGTGACGTCAAGGAGAAGACAGAAGCTAAGGTTTAAGGAACCTGGTCAGCTGAGAAAACCTGGCAGAATAGGAGTTAAGAGTAGGAGTCATGATTTAGGACAGCAGAGATGAGATTGGTAAAAGAAGAGATGCATTGTGCAGACCTGATTCGCCCTTGAGTCTTTGTAGAGAAGTCTAATTTCACCCAAGTTTTCACCTTTTCTATTAAGAAAGATGCATAAGACTAATAGGAAAAGTTTTAATGTTCCCACAGATGCTTGATTAGCACTGTATCAGGAATGCTTTATGCTCTTTCTAAAGTGTCTTATGAAGTGTTAGTGTCCAATATTGGAGACCAGCATTGATCCTTTGGCTCTTTAATTTGTGTTTGACCATCCCGTAGCGTGAAGATGGATTGTTAAGAAGAGAGCAAAGTGCCACGCATTCATTCTATAAATATTTATCCAACACCAAACAATGTACTTGGCCTTGGGAATAGAAGGGTGAACAAAAACCGCAGCTGTTTCTTGTGGAATTTATAGTTGTAGTGAACCTATGCCATGTGTGCTGCAGTGGGCCTTTTCTTATCACTGAAAGTTCTAAGGTTTGCCATCACCAGTAGGGGCAGTGAACAAACTAAGAACATGTAAACAAATAAACCAGAAGCATAACAATACATTCTGCGGAGAAAAGGAAACAGGTGCACAACTGGAAAGAGGCATGGAATTTTTCAGGAAAGCCTTTGGAGGATCTTTGAGGAAATGATTTTTTGAGCTGAGCTGAACTGAGAGGGAGGAGAAGGAATTAGTATGACTGAAGCAGAGGGACTGACTGGGACAAGTAAGATGGCCTCAAGGAGGCAGGAGATGGGCAAGGACTTGTTTCAATGGTGTTTGCTGACTGGGATTAAAATTAAACCAAATTTCACTTAAAAAAGGATTGTAAAAGTTTCCACTCTGTGCTGTGGAAAACACAGTCCTTCTAATCAAGGCTATCGTTTAATTATAGGAAAACAGACATAACTAATTGTGAGATAAATGACAAATTAAATGATAGTAACCATAAGTCAATCATGAACGCTTTGAAACAAGGAGTCATTAAGAGCTGGAAAGGTTTTGATAGCAAGAGGGACTCTCAATGGAACCCAAAAGTGAATGAGCAACTTATGTCAGAACGTCATATGTAGTTTCGCTTTTTCCTTACAATAATCATACAAATGTATTTTCCCCATTTTATAGATATGAAACTTAACTTGGAGAAAAATAAGATGATAACTGTCAAAATTTCAACTCAAACCCATTTCGCATCTTGAAAGGGAAGTAAAATGTCAGTCACTGACTGCTAATGAAAGTATAGGTGTTGGAATATCCCTATTATCTGTCTACATATATATGAATATATACATATATATATATATATTTCTGCTGAAATATCAGAACACAAAGGATCTATGTGCTTGTTTTTAAGACCATAGGGAAGAATGAGGACACTAGGGAGATTGTGGCCTTTTAGGAAGCCAGCATTGGGAGAAGGGCCTCTCAAATCAAGCAGGTAATAGCAGCTACTGAGTGATAAGGAAAGCAAGACCTAGTCCTTGTAGGAACAAATTAATGGAAGATGTAGGTGCCAGGTGTGACCCTGCAGGGTTGAGGCTGACACCAGACTGAAAAATCTTGAAGATGCTGCAATGTAGAACATATCATGACCAGTGTGTTTTCTGGAGAAATGCTATAAAAGAAGGATCATAGAGCCACATATAAAACACCAGTACTTTTCACCTTAGAACTAAGACTACCCTATTTAAAATTTGTTTCTATAATATTTAGATGTTTGCTTCAGAGATCTTTGCTTCAAATTATCTTTTTGAGGGATGGCCCTAGGTGTACATAGGCCAACTTTCAGGTGACCTTTTCCCAACTGAGGGCATAGCCCACTAAGAGTTTTTGTATCCCCTGACTTCTGCTGGGCGGGTACTTCTGACAGACGTGTAAACAGATGTATGCATTGTTGCTAATGACAGGTGATTATAAGAGGCATGGAGGCCAAGGTAATTAAACCGTGATTTGACAGGAACATTTGGCAATGTAATATTTCAGCATTAGAAATATCTTTGCAACATGCTTTTCCCACGTGGCTTGGTGAAGATCATTCCATTTTTATTCTTTAGAGTATATTTTGAAGTCTTAAACTGTCCTAATGCAATTATTTTCATGACTCATTATAGAGCTGCAGAAAATTGTGGCCACTGCACTGTGTGGGGATCTAGCCAGATTCTGAGACTTATCCAAGGTCTGCTCTAGTGTACTAGTGGGATAAGGTCAGTGACCCTATTGCTGGCATTGTATTTGGCATGTTATTATGTCCAATTTAATCATGATAGTAATGCCTTTGAGAGAAACATGAATTATTTTCATACCCCTGCAATTTATCTCTGTCTGTACTTACCTGACATTGTTCCCATGCATCCCAAGATAGCTTACTTAGTTTTTTTGTTCCCTAAATTCCCACTATTGGAAATAGGGGAAAAAAAATCACATTACCAGAAATGGTTGTGAGGATGTGTAATTTTTTGTAGATTAAAATGTAATATTAAAAACAGTACATTCTTTTTTCTATCAGGTTAGTTAGCAATGCCTATTTAGATATTTATAGCCTACCTTCTGCTAACTGCTAATGGTGACTAATTAAGTGCTAATAGTTGCTATGATTATATCTGTGGGGAAAATCATATCTTCTATTAGATAAATAGCAGACACTTATGGAGTTATATTTATAGGATTCTTTGAGATGTGCGTGTGTGTGAGTGTGTATGGTAATGCAGTTGAACCCAGGACCTTTGCACTGAGCTACATTCCCAGCCTCTTTTCATTTTTTTATTTTGAGGGAGGGTCTCAATAAGTCACTAAGTTGTCTAGGCTGGGCTGAACTTGAGATCCTCCTGCCTTGGCCTTCCAAAGTGCTTGGATTACAGCTGTGCACCACCATGCCTAGCTATATTTATAGTTTTGACTGTTGACTAGCTGAGTGAGTCTTGTTTAGAGTAAATGGCACAGCATAGTTTCATAGAATAACAAACAGCATTTACAATTTATTATGACTCTGGCATTTGTCTAAAATGGGAACTTTTCCCAAGCAGGTTTGTTCATTTCTTCCTGTAAAATCAGCCTTTTAATGCTCTTTTTACAGAGTATACTTGGTTATTTTATGAGATCATTGAAGCAGACTATCCTGAGGAAGCTGGATTGCTATTTCTTTTCCTCAGCCAATTTTAATTTTCTCTAGGAAGTGCTATAGAAGGAAATGCACTTGTGAAAACCATTTGGCTTATGCCAGAGGAGTGACAAGGGACCATGGTTCTTTGTGGGGCTGCTCGCTCCCTGGCAGAAAACTCAGGGCCAGCTTTTACATTCAGCTTCAGGCTGCAGTCAGTTTCTAAGCAGAGGCTTTTAAAGCTTTGTCAGATAGGTTAAAAGGTGTCCCACCTCCAGTGTATAAAAGAGAGAGAGAGATTAAACTCAATAAGCCTGCCATGTTCCCTGTAAAATATCAAGTCAAAATGATTTTTAAATCCAAAGTTACTAGGCTTAGGGGGTGTGACCTTGAGTGAAAGTAGCCTTGGTACTGGGGAAGAGAGATCTGTGCACAAGACAACTGCCCCACAGGCTGATGGCCTCAGGAAAGCTGCTGACGCCAAAGAGAATTGCTTGTTTCTCTGCCTTCTTGCCAACAGAGCACTAACCCCAGATAATAACCAGCCTGACTCCTGGGCCCCTGGATTCCAGAGGGTTCTAGCAGCAGCCCCTTTTTTAGAATGACTGTTTAGTCAAATCTGGAGCTAAGCCCCTTTTGGAAATACGAAGACATTTTAACCCTCAGGAGGCTTAAAATCCAGTGAATACTACTAATAATTTAACATTCTCATTAAACCAGTGCTCAGGCATTTGAGTGCTTTACATGTACCATGAACTCTTAATCCTAAATGTTGACGGTACTGACTAGTCCTTATTGTTTCTCTGGGCCTGGTTGTTTTAAATTTGCTGTTATAATACTAGGTGTTTTTATTAACCCTAATTTTAAGGAAAAAAACCTGAGTCAGAAAAAAAAAGCTATATTAAGTAACCAGCATCCCCAGAGTACAATGTTAGGAGGTAGGAGCGCTGACATTCCAAGGCAAGAGGTCTACCTTCCTGGTGCACACCCTAGGCCAGTGGTTGGCCCTCCAGTTTTGGTGTCAGAATCACCTGTGGACTTGTGAGGTAGATTGCATGTTCTTCCTTGATGGGGCTGGTAAGTTCTGCATTTCTAACACATCCTCAGGTGAAGCAGATGCCCACAGCTGCTTGTCTTTCCAGGCGGGAAGGACACTGGAAACTTGCCAGTATAAAATAAGGAGAAGCAAGGTATCCTATTAATATAAATGAGAGTGCTTGAAGTATACCAGTGCCAGCAACAGCAGTAATATTATTTGTTCATATTATTATATCTGGTATTTACTGAGTGCTTCCTCTGAACTGGACACTGTTTTGTAACCATGTAACCACTGTAACTATTATCACGAGCCACCTCATTCACCCATTATTACAACCACATGAGATAGATGGCTACCGTTAGCCTTGTTTTACTGCTAAATAAACTAGAGCAGTTTTTTAAATTGCCTAGTTGATAGATAGAAGATTCAAACTCCTTCCACCTGATTTCATAGTTTAAGCCAGTGGTTGCAAACCTATGGCAGCTGTTCGTTAACATCGAAAGTTCTGAAAGGTTCACCATAACTTCATAAGCTATTAACCACTAAGAGATCAGTGAATAGCCAAAGAGAATGAGAGTCACATCTCTAGAACAGCTAGTTCCTGAGCTGGGCCCTGAAGGAGGAGGCAGCTGAGGAAAAGCTTTCTGAATGGAGTGGGTCTGTGCAAAGGCCCAGCGGCATGAAGGCCCAAGTTGTGCCAAGGAATGAATCATATGGAGACTTCCAGGTAAACCTCTGACAAGAAATGAAGGACAGTAAAGCTGGAAAAATAGATTGAGCAGCGTTGAAAATGAGGAGACTGACTTTGAGCTTTAAGCATCTGTCAAAGGCACGGTGACTCTTCTTCGGAAGTTATCTTTGGACAGTTACAAATAGAACGATGGATTCTTTTTTGTTGAAGATGCTTCCAGGCCTTCTCTTTTCTACCTTGTACAGTTTGAGAGTCTCTGAATATGTTCGGAAAGGAGTTGATTTCTAAGGTTAGTGATCTTATAATATTGCGCTGTCCAGGAAAAAGTGTTTTGTAAACACACACATCAAAAACAAATGGGAATATGTGCATGCATCTGAATGTGTCTGTGTATAAATCCATGTACTACACTTAGGAAATGCTTGCCATGGCGCGAGAACACTGGTATCGTTGGAGCTGCCAACTTGTTTTATTTCTGATATTGCCTGGCAGCCCCTGAAGGAGGGAAAGTATGAATTTTTATCTCCCATTTACTAGACTTTCATTATATTGTGCTTACAGACACAGTGTCAGCACATAAAATGTTAAACATCACTGGTCTGAAAGAGGCTCCCATTGTCTTACCTCTGGTGCTGGGGGAATCTTGCGAGCTTTGCTGTAGTGGTTCTGTCAGTGTAATATGACATGAAGCATTTCTGGGTAATGACAGACATTGAATATGAGTGACAGGAACTCTGACCGCAAGGAGTGGGCTCAATTACCAGAGAAGGGAGGCTACCTGAGATAAAACCAAAGGGCCCAATTGTGCTTGCTTTTGACCCCTTGACTCTCAGACCCACAGCAGCAAAGACAAATGGCTGATTAACTAGCCACTAACCCTCTTTTTCAGTGATAAACTTCTTTGGATTTCCTCATCCGAAAAAAGAAAAATTCTATGGGTGGCATGTTTCTAAAGGTAATGTGATCAGAAAACAGTAGGGGTTGTGCTTGGTCACTTTTTTGTCTCTCGAAAGCACGAGACTGAAACTGTCTTTCCATCTTTGAAGGGATCTAGGACAGTGTCCAGGAATCAATACAAGATAAATGATTGCTCTCTTAACCCCACTTTTCTTCTGCTACCGTAGTTACATTGCTCTAGTTCACCTGTAGCCAACCCGACGCCAGTGTAAATGAGAGATCCTGCCTTCAGAAGCTCTCCCTCTCCCTCCCTGCAGGCTGTTTTGCTGAGCGCCCAGTGCAGCTTTCTGCCTGTTTATAGTCCACTGCTCAGAGCCCCAGATAGAGTTATAGCAAGCAGCCCAATTAAACTGTCGCAGGCTGCCCTCACTTGACTAGCTCTGCAGAGTCATTTAGCCAACAGACATTCCTGACTATTAAAGCTAGTAGCAGCATGTCTCCAGTACTGGAGATAAAATGAATGAAATTTGTTATTCTGGGCTGACACTTGATCCCTGCTGTTGAACTAATGCTGCTACACCTGAAGTTTTTCTTTATGGTAATTGCTGCCTGTGTTATTATTTCATATACTAAATTGGAGAAAATTGCAACAGGTATTAAATTCTTTGAGCTAATTCATGGGGATTCTATTGTGCATTCTTTCAGGGTAGATTCCAACTTCTGTTCAAGGCCAGGAAGATGGATTTTGCTAGCCAGATGCACTGGCTTGAGTTTCATTATTATCAGAGACGTTCCAATTTTAGGTCTGGTCAGGCATTTATCAGCTTTTCTGAAATCCTTTTGCGAGTCCACTTTTCCTCCTAATTTAGTAAGCATGTATTGGGACCTGCCCTAGGGAATTCTGTTATGATGACCAACACTGACAGTGATTAGCACTAGCCTAGTTGATCCTTGCTGCTTACTTGGTGGTATTGGTAAATCTCTGGCACTTTTTTAATCTTTAGCTCTAATGGGGAGTCCTTGAACACCTCAATAAATAGCACATCAGTGGAATCTCACTGAAACAAGTGTGCTGAGACTATAGCATATTCTCCAAAAGCATCTGGATTATAGTGACTCACTGCCCATGAAGGTTTACTGTGTTCCAATCTCTGTTAACCTCTTTCACCAGGTCTGTTCCCACAGTTGGAGGAGATCACTGTAGAATCTCTATAGTAACACATAAACCATATTCACATTTTAGTGCAGTCTCCCGGGTCTCCATTCAGTCTTATGCTTGACTTGTAGCCAGGACCCAGAATGAAAGTTCAGGTCTGGTTAATGTGGCATATATTTTGTTTGCCTTTAAGTTAATGCTTTAGGGAGACAGTCATAATGGTACTTTAATTTCTCACTGTAGACCACACCTAACTGATGTAACAGGGTTCTGTTGCAGGGCCATACTAAAATATCTAGAAATCTAAGTCTCCTCGATGTTGCTCCTGGGAAGCAGTAGACAGGCTCTAGCCCATATTTTGATTAGAAGTAAATGTGAGAAGCTTGATTCTTAAGTGTAATGGAAGTTAGACATAGGGACTTGCGATTATGTTTGCTTCCTCATTCTACCCCCATGCTTAGTGACAGCCTACAATCTACTTCATGGGTCCTTTAATCAAGGGTACTTGGGAAGTGCATAAAATGTCAATGGAAACAGCCATTCAGGTGCTTTCTCTCTGTACTTTGTAGACATCTGTACTTTGAATGCCAGTGGTTGGTCTTAGGTTATCTATGGTGTAGGACTTGTAAGTTGAATTCTATACAGTTTGTGAGGCCTCAAACATATTGACTATATGGTGGTCTGCATTATTTTTGATATTCATAAGCTTTTGTTTAAATATATTGTTTCAAAAACTCAAATCTGCTGAAATTGAATTACTATAATTTGCAGCATGAGAAATGTATGTTTTCTTCCCCCACTGAGAAAATGAAAGAAGCATTAGTCTCTCATCTTTACATGATATGTATAGAATAGAGAGGGTATCAAGTATAGAATATATTTTAAAATCTTAGTAGATTTATTTTCCCACCCTCAAATCCAGTAGGCGAATCTGGCATTTTTATTAAAACCAAGACTAATCTTTGTTGTATTTTCTGCAGTTACCAAATGTACACCAGTTTCAAGTATTTTAAAACAATATATTCAAGGTGAACATTGACTTGCTCCCAGAGGTCCTTCAGGTGCACATTCATTCTTGTGTTTGGTATTTGAAGAACCTAATGTATCATAATAAGACAAGTAGAAGTTGCCATGTAATAACTGCATGTGTGTATTGCAGATGCAGGTCTAATTCTTCATGTTTCTGTCTCTGTATCTCTCAGATAGCGGTGGTATCTCTACTCCAAATCTTCCCTGGAGTTATTCTATACATTCTGAGTTGTCATTGGGGTCCTTTATCATTTGACCTATGGAGATCATAGTAAAGACCTTAGCATATAAGCCTATCCAGTATGGGAGCTTGTTTGGAAGCTAGTTATTTTAATAGTATATTTAAAATAAGAGACAGAATTTGGAAGATTCCTGAGACAGGGACAACAGATAACATGATGAAGTTTTGGGCTCTCTAAATGCAAAATTAGAGAAAAGCAGAGAGTTTTCTCCATGGTGCTAGAAATTCAAACACCTATAGTAAAAAGATCCCTAAGATGGCAAATATTTGGATGAGGTGAGGAAAATGCATAAAGGGGAAGGACTCCTAAAAGTTTATCCTGCAAATCTTGAAATAATTCCCTTCTTTTGTAAAATACTCAGTTTTAGACAGCCTCAGGCCTTGCATTAAGTGCTTTACATTCATGTAACATTTCATCTCATTCCTTCATTTATTGAGGTGGAATATCCTCATTTTAGCAGCGAAGAAACAACCTCTGAAAGCTAAAGTATGGTTCTCACCAACCATTGATTAAGAAAATTTGTGAGGTGGGAATTGAACCTGAGTCTGTTGCTTTTAAAGTCACATCACCACTTTGGGATGCCTAGAAGTTTGTGCCTCTGTGAAATTACTTGCTCTTATCTTGGAAAGTAGTAGAACATCCAGCAAAACATTTCAGGCACAGGGCTAAAATTTCTCATTGCTGTTCCTGATAATAATGCCAACTCAGTACAAAGCTTTTCAGTCAGTGTTGTGAATATGAGCTCCTGCCCTGTATTTTTAAACTTTAAACCAGTTTCCCTAACTGTGAATTGTTCAGTACTGGTTGAGCAGACATGCTCCTTGTCATATGGATTATAGTAGGTCTTTGTCCAGATCAGAGGCTGGCAAACTTTTTCTTTAAAAGTCAACAGTAAATATTTTGGGCTTTGTAGTCCATACAGCCTGTCACAACTATTCTACTGAATTGTCATGCAAAAGTACTCATAGTCAATATGTAAAGAAATATGTGACTGTGTTCCAATAAAACTTTATTTACTAAAACAAGTGGCAGGATGTGGTCTTTGACCATAACTTACGAACTTATTGGTTTGGGCTATAAGGAAGAGTTATATTTAAGGGAACTGAAACGTACCAAATACTTTATTCTCCTCTCGTTCATTAGTTCTTTATGTAGATTCTGGTGAAAGAGATGACCTCTCAGCATGAGTTGTAACTCTTCATTGGGTTGGCTTTTAAAGATTTTTGTTTTAGTTTTCTTTTCCTTTTAAATCCCTTAGTTAAGCCATGTTAAATATGTCCATGTTCTTTCTATTAAATATCTTGGTTGCCTTCCCAGACTTCAAATTACAGTGAATTTATCCCCAGAAGATGTTTGGTATCAATTCTCAAGATGTAGTATAGTCTGCGTCTATAATGGAAACAGAATTCTAAATCTTTATTATTTAAGTTCCATAGAAAATAATGAATCATTGAATTGACTCTTATTCAGCACTAAATCCTTTGTTTTCTTGTCTCATATAGCTTTATATAAGCTCAAATGATAAAATACTGTGAAGATTTTCATTTTAAGGCCACATGTGAGGCATTATATTTTGATTTTCTAGCTAAACTGAGGTAAATGTGTATTATATTATAATGAAGCAATTTTTTTGTTACAATAAGCATTTTTTAGTAGGAAAAACCCAGAGTAAACCACCAAAATTTTTTAAACTCCTGGAATAATTTATCCTCACAATTGTAATAGCTTCTTGTTACTCCATTTCTGTAGAACAACCCCTTTTGTAAAACACCCCATTGTGTTGTCACCATGTATTAAGGATTAGTGGAATCATCTTCTCCTATAAAGGGAATTAGTGGTGGTATTTAGAGTAATATTTAACTAGAGTAATTGTTAACTGGGTAACATGTCTGAGTACTTAACTTTTCTCTTTAAAATTCCTTTAAAGACATAACTCGGATGCTCCCTTTCCCACCCAAGGGCAACTGTGTTGATGGTGTGATGCGGGACACAGGTATTAGCAGAAATTACATTCTCAGTCCTCAACTTTCTTGTTCCTGTCCTTCATGCTGCCTGCTGATCCCTAGTGTTCCTGTAACTAAAGTACTTGTGTTCTCTTGATTTATCCAGTGCTGTATCTGTGCAGTATTCAGTTTCCTTCACTCTGTCTCTCCCCTGTATTTTCTAGGGCAACAACAGAGGACAGTAGAGAAAGTATGTGTTTTGCAGTCAAACGCCCTGTTACCTTAGAGGGGCTGTTTTTGCTTCTTGACCTTCAGCCTCTTGTGTACACAAATCAAAAGAATGGTATCAACCCTTTATTATAAAGTACTTTTGAAACTTAATGATGATGTATTTTTAAGTACCTTGCAAATTGTGCTAATCACACATGAGTTAATTTTACTGTTTAACTGTCTGGCCCTGCCTTGTTCAGGAGAATCCTCTACCATTATCAAAATAACTAAATCTATAGTTCTATTTATCTTGGAGTAGAGTTGCCCATGTGAAAAGCAGCTTAATTATGACAGAATGCCAGGGGCACTGCTCCATTGTGTTGAATAAATGGCACCCCTGAAAACACAATTTCAAATACTAAAATTGGTGAGTAAAATTTAAAGCAGCTATCTTTGTAACTTCTGATTTGGGGCTCATTTTTGAAACTGCCATTTTCTCAATGTACATTTCATACACTGGTTGGAACTTTATTAGCACTCTGTCAAGATCTTTTGTTGATCTGGAGAACAGCTGCCTTCCAAAGCTCTCTAAAGCAAATTTTGTATTTGCCATTAGCCTATATTTAGCTTTGGAGGAAACCAAGAATAGTCTGTACATTTGGTGATGGGCTTTGCTTATGATGCAATCACAGAAAGAAAGAGAATTTTATATAGATTATATGAGATATAAGTGTAAGCTTCTAGCACCTTCTGCCTTGTTAAATAAACTAAATCTTGCCCAAAAAGCCAGCCAGGAAAACATATGATACTATTTGCAGTGGTAGAATGTTGCATGCTGCTCTTCTGTAATTATAATGGCCTGATCCATGTGGGGTGGTTGAGTCTTACTTAGCAATCATTAATCTAGAGTCTTAGTATCAGCGTCCCATCTTGAGGAGCAGCAGTACTTGGCTAGATGAGTAGCGCTTTGATTTCATTGTAATAAGGACAGCTTTGTTAAAATTCTGCTGCGCTGTAGTGCCTAAGGATTCTGGGAAGAGAAGGTTTTTCTTTCTTCTTTCTGTTTTTACGCGGTGGGGATGAATTGTTTCTCTCTTTCCCATCCCCTAGGTTACTATTTGTGCTCTCCCTTGATCTCCTGCTTGTCCCTTTATTTGCCCTCATTGTGAAAGTTTCTTTCTGTGTGACCAGGAATCTGTTTAGCAGACCATATTGTGAGTGAAGGGCCAGCGTTTGTTGCCTGATTTTGGCAACGCAGGGCAGTCAGCTGGGATGTAATTAAGACTCTGAGAACAGGCTGTCTTCTCCATGGGAAGGGCATGTTAGATGGTGCTGGGATTTGGGGCTGTCAGTTTGGCCAAGGCTAGAGACAGAGAGCGAGGGACAGAGAAATTTCCTTTCATTTCTAATCCCTTTATGTACAGCATATGAATTTGGTAAAATGTACATATAACCTAGTAGCTAGAGTTTACAAGCCAATGCAGTGAAATTAGCATATGTTACATGTATATTTTAGTAATATTTTAAAGCAAGTGAATATTTCCAAAGTGAATTATGCATGGATGACAGTGATAGGGTTGTGTTGCACTGGGTGTCAAATCCCACAACTTTTTGTCGAGACTCTGGATTTTACACTAAAAAGGCAGAAAGACTAAACGAAGTAAAACAGTTTTAATTTTTAACAGTTTGGTTCAGCCCAAGGAGCCAGCCTGTGACAGATATAACTGACATTTGAATAATTGGATTAATTTAGAGAAGGGCAAATCCGGTTGTGATGGTTGTGCTTGTGTGTATGTCTTTTTTTTTTTTTTTTTTTTTTTTTTGCAGGAATGGAGTTGTGTGGGTTAAATATGCACTTTATGTGATGCCAAGCAAAGCTTGTGGAAATATCTTTTTATTAGTTTGTTTTAATGTGCATATATGTGTGTGCATTTTCATATAGTATTACATTCTTTATACTTTGTATAAAATAAAGTCACCGTGTATACTTTGTTCACCTTTTTCATTGTCAAATGTGTATGTAGCATGCATACATCAACATAGTGTCTGTGCGTTTCGTAATTTAGTAAGTCCAGTTTGAGGATAATGTACAGGCCATGTGGAAAATGTGCTGACAAGGAAGCTCACTATCACACCAACAAGCCCTTTTCTCCAAGTTCAGGGCATTGTAAAGCATCACAGTGTAGCAGAAGAAACACTTAATTTTGTATCTGGGACATCAGTAGCCAAATTCCACATGCTTTATTCCTCAGCCCTAAATTCTTTCAGATTTGTATGGCTCTTTTAGCTCCTTACATGAAGATAATCTCTGCAACATAAATCCAAGTACAATAGTGTAACATCACCCTTCTCCAGAAATTGTTAATAAAATGTGCCATCTAAAATCGGCAGGCCAAGACCAGAATGTTGTGGCAGCCAGTCTTGAATTGTGGCTCTGGGCTGGCTCTCAGAGCCTTTTCCTCAGCAGGACATTAATAGACATTAACACTTGGGCAAGAAGTGTTGATGTGTGGTTTATAATGTTAGCACCCAGTTAGGCAGGTATAACACATGCGCTAGGAATCTTGTACCAACACATGTGTTTGTTGAGTCAGATTAATGAGAACCATAAAAGGAGAGACATTCCGCCCAAGCTGGGGACTGCATCCTATCTACCCTCCTCTTACCAAGCAAATCCAATGCCCAGCTGGCTGGGAAGGTCCTGGTGGGATGTTTTCAATATTAGCATAAGGAGGATGTCTGAAAGTTTTATTCTGCTATGTTGTTATGTGATCATGAAGTCCAGAGTGTTAGTACTTCATATTAAAACTCCTTTTCAGCTACTGCCATTCAGGCTAAGAGGGAAGGAAACTTTTATAACACCCACTACTAGACTGTGAGGCAACAGTATTATTGTATTCTTCTGTCAGATTTACCTGGCTCTTCTTCAAATGTTTCTGAATAGTTCAGAGACACTTTCTGGTTTACTTTGTAAATGGGGCAGTGAAGCATTCTTGTCTCCTGACTGGCTCTCCTTAGAGGATTCTCAAAGCCTTTTAAAATTGTGTGTTTTTCTGGGGCAGCCTTGAAAGTCCCAGGGGTGAAGTTGCCATCTGTCCTTTATATTAAAAGAATCTTCTGTGTTGTATACCTGATGTGCTTTTCCCAGAGATAGATGTTGTTAATTAAAGGACAGCATTTGTCCTTTATCTGAAATAAATCTTCTTCCTTGCCGGAAGAACAGTGTTCTGAGCCTTAGGAGGCAGGTAAGGTATTCTACCTAATGGTCTGGTGTTTATGAACGGTCCTAGATCCAGTATCTGTCACTCAGCATTCACTAGATCAGACCTGCAGACTACGAACACATTTGCCTTATTTTTGCTTGTTTTCTATTAATTATTTTGCCAAGATTATGGCCTTTTGTAGGGATGTATATAAATAAATTTAACTTATACTGGGGATGGTAATTGGTGACCATTTTTGAGGAGATTGATAAACATCAAGTTTTTTTCATGGGGGGCGTTGAGACAGGGTCTCACTATGTAGTTGAGACTCACCTGGAACTCACTATGTAGCCCAGGCTGGTCTCAAACTCACAGCAATCCTCCTGTCTCAGCCTCCGGAGTGTTGGGACTAAAGGCGTGCGCTACTACACCTGGCTCATAAACATCACGTTTGCAGCCATTCTCCCCACCCTGCATCTTTATCCATTAGATGTGGCAGCACCTATATCCTCCAGGGCCTCCTCTCCACTTTGCTACTGCACAGCCTCTGTTCCTATACCTTCCACCCCTGGGAAAAGAAAAAAATGCAAACATCTTTCTTCAGCAAACAGAGCCAGGGTTCTGCTGGAATATACACGAGGAGAGAGGAAGCATCTTCCTTAACCTGTTCAATAACTGTCTTGAGAAACTTAGAAAATAATTTGAATGTGCGATGTGGAAAAAAACTAGGGTAATGTGGCTGTGAACTCCCTTGAAAGCATGTTCACCTCTGTAGTTCTGTTGAGCCCTGAAAGAGGGTGCAGGGCCCTTACCATGGACTAGCTTCAGGAGGACCTGAAGCAGCACCCGTAGAGACTGTTCACTCAGGAACCGTCCTTTCTGTTGGTAGTAAATATCCCAGAAATGCCTGTGACATGGTGAGAAAAATAGTGGATTGATTGGACCATGATTTTTTGGTGGCCTATTATCTAAACTAAAGCTTGTGTTTGATGTGCAGTTCTTTACCTCTAAAAGGGTATGCAAAGTAGGTACAATTTTCCATCTTTTTTGCTCTTTGTCATATAGATTTCAAATTGGGTTTGTGACATAAAAGAGTGCATTGTTTGGGTTAGAAGACAAGAAGGAATAGCTGCAGCTGTGTCAGACCATTGCGGTCTACAAGGGGATGTTGCCTGCTAACTCCAAACACTTGTTACATTGTGGGGCTGTGGGCCCAGCATTGGAAGTCCTCCGATTTTTCAGTACAGTAGTCACTATCAATGTGAAACTTCATGAGTTTTCAGATAATTCACTTTTTAAAAATAGAACAGGGCATGTAAAGCTTACCTATAGTGGGATGTCATTTATGAGCTGCTAATTTGTACACCCTGAGCTACATAATGCAGTAAGATTTCCTAAGTGGGGGGGTATTCTGAATAATAAATTCACAGTGTAGAAATACAGAAAAAAATCTTAGTCTCAATATTTTTGGATATATCCCTTTGAGTCTTTGTTTACTGCTTATGCATTTTGTATGCATGTTTTAAAAGATTTATAATCATAGGTGCCTGCAATTTTTCACTTACTGTTATAGGCAATTTCCTTATGGAATTTATAATCACTATAGGATATTCCATCAAAGGGATGTATTACAATATACAAAATCATTTCCTTATTGTTGGACATTTAAATTGCTTTTGATTTGACACCACTGTAAGTAATGTTGCAATTACATGTTTGCTCATACTGTTTTTCTCCTCACTTTGGATTAGTTCCTTAGAATCTGAAAGGATTTCTAAGTCAAAAGGCATGAAAGCTTTTATGGCTTTCAGCATATTTTGTCAAATTACTTTGCAAAAGTGTTGTACCAATTTAAATTGTGATCAGCCAAGTATATGCATTTTCAGCATATCTCTGCCAGCGTTATTGTAGAGACACCCACCCAAGTCATAGTTGAAAATTAGACCACATTGATGTTTGAGTTTGCAGACTTTTTAGGTTTTTCCCTAAATCTCTTGACTAATTGCATTTGTTCTTATAACATCTGTATTTTCTAAGGCCAAATTTTGTAGAATTTTTTTTTCTTTTTCTGTGTGTGCTTTTTAAAGTTCTCTCTGCTAATAATTGTTCAATAATTTGGGAAGAGCCTCTTTGGCAAAACCTTCCTGCAGGGGACTCTTTCTCAGCATTGCTGCAGCTGCTACTTTTAACTGTGCATTAACTTGGAGTTGGGCCAGGACCCAAGCAGGATCTCCTTCTTGCAGAGGAGCTCTTGTGTGTCTGGTGAACCACAAGCTCAGGGCTGGGCTGTATCTGCCAATACTTTTTTGGCAGAGCTGTCTAATAAAATCCCATCCACACTGTTCTATGAAATGCAGTCACAAATTTGGATGATGACTACCTGATGCCATTTTTTTGTAACAACTAATCTCCATGTCTTAAATGGTTTTTGTCTATTGCCTCTGCCTTTCCCTCCGTCACTGCTCTGCTTGGTGCATGTTCTAACTACAAACAATACATAATCTCAGTTTCTTGTAGCATGGTCTAATGAAAAGGGCACTGAGCCAGTAATATGGAGGCAGGGGGTTCGATTATTGGCTCTGCCCTTTGTTTAATAATAGCTTAACAACAACAACAGATACATATCCAGCACTGAAATGCCTTATAGCATTTTTTCATTTATTCTTGAATCTTCATAACAATCCAGTGAAGTAGCCAATATTATTATTCCCATTTAAGTGAGAAAACTAAGGCTCAGAGAGATGAAATACTTGTTTAATATCTCACTTCATCTTCCTGAACTAGAGTGAATTTGTCATTTATCTAACTTTATCTCCCATCTGCAAAATGAAATTACTTCTCTTTAACTCACTGTGGTGGCCTAAGACTGAAGTGATGTCATTTATGTGTTAAGTTACACTGAGTATTAAAACTAAACACATGTAATAAATTGTAGCTATTAACTAGCTTGCCTCTCTGGCTCTCATTTGCTTCATTCATAGAACATGGCAACTGAACAGATTTGTTTCATTGGTTACTTTTCACTAGAACATTTCCTTATTGGCTGAAGATTTAAAAACATGGTGAGAAAAAGCCTCTGGTTCCCAGAGGCTGTGCAGACTCTCTACCAGCTCTATACTTTGAGTACATTTGTTACCCTCAGCCAGTTTTTTTGTGGGGGAGGGTTGGAGAATTGGAAAGAGGAATTCTACTCTTTATTGTGCACATAGAGGGAAATTCTCATAATGGAGTAGTTGGGATACCAGTGCCTAATGGCTACTTTAAAGCCACATGGAACTGCTTACTGTGTTTCTGAGGATACTATGACCCTTTAAAATGTAGAAAAGGGAATTTACTTTATTTCTGTTTTTCCTTATACCTCACCAGCAGGTGGAAACTCATCCAAGATAGTTAATGGAGAAATAAGATACTGAGTTATAGTCATAGAAAGGCCTATGTTTTTAAAAAGTAGGCGGAGGGTGTTTAAGATCCCATATGGCACTTGGTCTCCTAAAAAAGGATCATCAGGCATAGACGAGAAGCAGGTGGCCTGGCACAGAGTAGAAGTTATTTTTGCTGCTTGGCTCTGGCCATTTCAGAGTTTAACAGTGGCAAGACTGCTCGGCAGGAGGCTGACCCCAGATGCTCTCCCTGTGATGGTGGTGGAGTATTCTCACCTCTGCTGCTGGGAATCAAACCTAGGTCACAGTTACATTCCCAAAAAGTCTCATTTTAAACTTATTCCTATTTACTACTTAATTGCTTCCAGATCTGATTATTTAGAGTGAAATAGTAGACTTTATTGGTCACCCATCCTAGGTACCTATTCAAAGCCTACAATGATGGTATCTTGACATTTTCTTTTGGGTCAACCCTAGGGCAACAGGGTACCCATTCATATCCTTTTTCTTTTACTGTGCAGTACAGTATCTTACTTTTGAGGATGGCATTATAGAGTAGAAGTTTGGAAACTGGGATTCTACCTCTGTCTGTGCCTTGCCCTAGGATTCAGTTTTACTGTTTGTAAAATGCAGAGATTTAGACTAGGTTATGGATTTCAAATTCAAATGTTATAGGACAAGTAATAAAAATTAATGAAAAGGGAAAAAGAAAAAAGGGACAGTAATGAGAAGGGGCAAGAGGGAATTTTAGAAGAAAGGCATAAAAATGCATCTTGACGGGGTGATATACATATACATTTTTCAAAACATTTAAAATGTATTCTTAAGATACATCAATTTCACCATATGTAAAGTAAGTATAAAAATGAAATAGACTAGGTAATAAATAGCAGAGCATATGTTAAAGGGGGCAATGATAAACTCTAGCAACTGATTTCTCTATAAAATGTGGGCCTAGTACTACTACATTTTAAAGAAAAGCCAGAAGTTCCTATATTTTATATGAAATCTCAGAATTTCCAGGCCTATGGGTCCTACCTGTTTGGTCAAATAGAACATCAGTTTGTTATCTCTGAAGTAAGCCTTATTAATTTGACCATAAGGATCATTTCTGTTTCAACATTTGATGATTCTTGCTTGCCTCAAGACTTTAGACCAAAAAATTAAACTTGCCTACATCTCAGCTTTTGCCACCTGTAAAATGTTGATGACGCATGACTAATCTTACAGGGGTCTGACGAGCACAGGAGGCACCTTGTATAAAAACCACTTTGAAATAAGTAATGTATAAATGCAAGTCACTATTACCTTATAATGGTCATAAAGAATTATTTAAATTCTTAGAACTATTCAAAATTATTCTTAGAATTATTATTCAGAATTAAAACACTAAGCACTTTCAGGATGGCTAATAAAAACATCAGGAATTCATGAGTAAATTACTTGCCTGCAGATATGCAGACTTTTCATTATCTTTGGAGGGGAGTGTTTCTGTTCTGTGTGGGAAAAGAAGACATTTCATTTGTATAGCTGCTCATATAAATCGCAGAAAAACTGGGAGCTGAAATCTGAACTACAGTAATATCATATAAGGAAATGAAGTTGATGCTATATTAAAGATTCCTTGTCAGATGCATTCACTGCCTAGGAATCAGAATGCTCCAGCCTTGTCACTGACATTTTGTGAACAAGCAGCCTGTATTGGATGGTGATAAATGGATTATCTTAAATGTCATTCTGCACTGTTTTAGAGAGTTGCAAGGAGAGTTTTGATATTGAGTTGTTGGTTAGGATATTCTATACCAATCCTTTATGATGAAATAATCTCCTCACGTTACATACAGAAATGTCAAAGTTGCTTATTTTTCAGTCACCCGTAGCAATGTTTCCATTACAGGATATGCAGAGAAGACTGTGTAATAATATCAAACTATTTATAGAAACAGTTCCTATGAATCTCTATTCTCCTTGAGTTGTTTGTGTATTTAATACAGAGATTTGTTTTTATATCTCTATGTGTTTTTCTATTTCTAAATTGACATCATTTGAAGATGTTGCAATTTAATTTTTCTATGGAGCACATTTAAAAATTGATTAACATTAGCAATGAAAAATTAAAAATAAGGTCAGTCTAATTTTTTTTTAAAGTATGGATCTGTTTAATTTGGCTTCAAGCATTATAATTTTCTGGTGTTATACCTATATCCTAGATGTTAAAAGGCAACATACTTAAGCATAACATATTTAAAACCTATTTATTTAATATGAGGTAGTATATAATATATGCCAAAATAAATTTTATTCTTTATTTTATGCAAATTTATGCGTGATTTTTTCTTTAATATTTCTTTGAACATTTCACATTTAATAAATATTCCCCTTACACAAAATTAGTCATTTGTATACTGATTTGGTCATGTGAATTTGTTTTGCTTTGGTTTTGCTTGATTTTTTTGAGACAAGGGCTTAATGTATAGCCCAGCCTGACATCAGACTCACTACATAGCCTGGGCTGGCCTCATAGGCATATGTCAGCAAGCCTGTGAGTCTCGTGGATTTATATGGAAATAAATACAAGTGATTTTGAAAGCATGTCTTAAGTTTTGCTTTGCAAAATTATTCTAAATGTTGGCTTTCTTCTCCAAAGACGAAATATTTTTACACACAGATATTGAAAATATTTAATTTGTCTGTACATAGTCCAGCTCTCTCAACTCTACTGTTCTTACCTTCATACTTTCCATTGTACAATCCTTTTAAAAAGTATGTAACTTGTACTTTAAAAAATCAAGACTATCAATAAAAACATGAGATTGAACCATATATATTACTGTTTTTGTAAATCAAAACAGTCACACTTCAGCAATTTTTACAGCTCATTCTAACAGCTAATATTTGTATTGCATTTACTGTATGCCAAACATGCACTTGATGTATATGAACTCATTTACCAATTACACCAACTCTATGAATCAACACTATTATTACCACCTAGATAACTCACTGGCAGAACCAGTCAGCTACTTCCAGAGTGTTTGTCCCTACTCTCAGCTGCCTCTGCAGAAAAGCAAAGTTCTCTGCTCTCTCACCCAAATGTACAGTATTGCTCTCTACTGCAGAAAGTATGTAATGAAATCAGCTTGCTCTTTAATCTTTTAGATCTTCCTCTTACTCATTTACACATATTTCTATGTGCACCAATAGAATATATTTTGTCCTTTTTATTCTTTTTCCTAAGTAGTATCTTATTTTCATTTCTTCCTTTCCTCATTTAATCTTTCTTTCCTTCTCTCATTTATAAAATGGTTCAAGCCATACAGTCCTATCACTTTACTGATTCACTGACTTAGAAAGCTATTCATGTTAATACGTAGAGGTTAATTCATTCCTTTTGACTGTTGCATGTTATTCCATGATATGGATGGTAAGTATACCCTGCTTGATTGAACTACCTTGTTAATGGTGATGTTTGAATTCCATCACTGTTTTTGCTCTTTTAATCCATATTACAATGAATACCTGTTCTCCTGCTTCTGTGTTTCTCTAGGATAGTTACCAAGAAATGGTATTAGTAGGTTACAGTCTATGCACATGAAAATTTTGCCAAGTTTCCTATAGCTCTGTAAAAATGGTATTCATTTTCATCAACTCTGGATGAATAATTGATTTAAATTTGTAGGTCTTACTTTTACCACTTTGATAGGTAAGAAAATGCTCTCTTATGGTTGAATTTGCCTATCATTAATTAGTGGTGAGCCTTTTCACATTTTTATCTTCTCAAATTGCCTGTTTATGTTTTCTGTTAAGTTGTTTATCTTTCTCTTATTGACATATAGTTCTTTTTATTTTTAAGACTACCTTTTTTTTTCCTCATTGAGTTTATTGGTACATTTTAGGTATACAGTACAGTTACATTCGTTGTTGGGATCTTGTACCTCTACATGACAGGTCTTGGTTCTCATTTTTTCCCCTTGTCCCTTCCCTCCCTTCCCCATTTACAAACATTTTATTTCCATTTTTTCATTTTATCCTATTTTTTTCTTTCCCTTATTACCTTTCCCCTACCCTTCCCACTTTCCCTACACTTTTAGCCCTTTTCTTCCCATTTCACATTGTCAGTTATCTCATTAGAAGACTACCCTTTTACTTCGTGACTTTACATATGTATATATATATATATATATACTTTTATTATATTCCAATATTTTTCTAATTTTATTTCTAATGTTTACTTCTTTAATCTACCTACTTTACCTTTTTGACTGTCATTAGTAGAGATTAACATTATTATTTAAATCAGTTGGCACAGCATCATTTATTAAAAAAATTCTGGCATTCACTGATTTGAAAAGACGTGTATCACACAGTAGATTCTCAGAAATTTATGTACTGGTTTTTGTATTCTGAATTCTGAGATATATTTATTTGCCTAACCATCAGAATTTTAAACTTGAAGATATTATAGGGCCTGCCCCTGTCTTTTGTTTTTCTTTTCTTTTCTTTTTATAATTTTGTTAACTGCTTTTATTCATTTTTTCAGAAAATTTTAAAATCAGGTATTCAAATTTTATTTTAAAAATCCTCAGTACTTTTCTCATAAATCCATTGACTATATAGATTGATATATTGGAGACTTAAAAAAATGTCTCCTCATCCATTAATATATCTGTTCATTTGTGTCATTTTTGGTGTCCTTGGTGAGTGAAAAATGTTTTTCTTCACTTCCTCTTAAATTTTTTCAGAATATTTAATAATGTTTGTTCCTAGTATAGTGGTATTACAAGAATATTACATATCTTTAGTTTTTACATTTGTCTGTTTACCTTTGTTCCAGTATTTTTTCCTTCAATTTCCTTGGGATTTTTAGAATAATGTTGAATAGTAGTAGGGATAGTTGGCATGTCTTTATTTTTTCCAGTTGCTAGAATAGTTATAATGTTTTACAGTTAATCTTGAAACTTGCTGAGATTTCTGGTGAATGCCTTTTTTTCCATTAAGTTTATTGGCACAATTTAGGTATACAGTATAGTTACATTCATCATTGGGATCTTGTACCTTTATATAACATATTTTGCTTCTTATTTTTCCCCATTCTCCTGCCCCCCCTTCACTCTCTCAGCCCTACCTATTTACAAAGATGTTGTTTCCATAGTTTACTTTTTTCATATTTTTTCTTTTCCCTTCTTATCTTTCCCCTACCCCTCTCACTTCCCCTACTCCTTTAAAACTTTTCTTCCTATTGTACCATATCAGTTTGGATCCTCATTTATACTTTTAGATTTTCACACCAGAGAAACTATTTGGTATTTACACGTGTCCTATTAATTTCACGTAAGAGTATGCCTCAGTGTGAAATAGACAAAGTCTGATTCTTTTTTTTTTTTTGATACTGGGGATTGAACTCAGGTCCTTGTTGCTTGTGAGGTAGGCAGCAGAACCACTGAGCTAAATCCCTGGCCCAAAATATTTATTTTTATTATTTATCTACTTTTGGTTTTTTGAGACAGGGTCTTGATTTGTAGAGCAGGCTGGCCTTAAACTCACTACGTAGCCCAAGCTGGCCTTGAACTCATTACAATCCTCAGGCTTCAGCATCTCAACTGCTGGGATTACAGGCATGCACCATGATGCCTGGCTCATTCTTTTTAATATGTGGCGACAGACTTTATTTTAGGAGAGGCAGGGATCTACTGAGATAACATGGCTTTCTCCTTTAATCTTTAAATGTGAAATATTGCATTATTAGATCCTTTATTCATGAACAAACCATCCTTGCATACCTGACATAAAACTTATTTGACCCTGATGTTACATAATCAGGGACTTGGTGTTTTATTTACAGTTTACATAGGTGAGATTTCTTTATAGAGGTATTTTCTAGTGTCCTCTGATTCTCCTTAACAGCTCTCCATAAAACTCTCTCATTCTTAACTTTCCCAAAATACTGACCTTTTTGAAAGTTGCACAAGGCTGTATTAACTTTTGGCCATTTAAGCATCCAGTCTTTTTTGAATGCAAGTTCCCTTAATTATTTGCAGTATCTTTCTATTTACAACTTTCCAGAGGAAAGCCATGAATTTGCCCTTCATTTTTTGTTCTTCCTCTTGTCAAAGAATATAAATGGGCAGAGAGTATAAATTTTTTGTTGAAACATCATGCTACATCTTAATGAAACCTGTAATTACCTTCTTTCAATTGGAAAATGGAAACTTTTCTTTTTCTTTATTCTCTGTTCATTGAAGCTATGGTTTGTTAATCCTAATTTATACCAAATGTTCCCCTAAAATAGATACTATTTTATAGTGAGAAATACTGGGTTTGGAGAAGGCAAAATTGTATACTTTTATGCAGGTATGTTGCCCATTGCAAATCACTAATCACCACACAGATGTTTTTTCCTGGGCTAGTGTATAACTTTCTCAGTACAGCCCATCAAATAGCTACCATACAATTTAAATAAAACTCATTCGCAGTCCATTATGTTATGGAAACAGCATAGATTGGGAGCCAGGAGACCTTGGCTTTTTGTCTCTATCTTGCAATGCCGCATCAGACATTGCATAACTAATTCTTAGTTTCCACACTATATAAGGAGGATATTAAACTGGGTGCTAGTGAATGGAGCTTCTCTTTCGAACATTATTTTCATTCACTCATATGTGTTCTCTTCAACATTATTTTAAGGCCCAGCAGTTTTCAAGAATTTTATATCTACACCAAATTGGGTATTTGTAATTTCTTATTGTCACAATTTTTTATTTTCTTGCTTACTTACATGTTTTTGACATTTTAAATATATTTGTCCTTTAACTATTTTCTCTTTTGTTGCTCAGAACTTTACTTTTAAAATTAATAAATGTTGGCCGGGCATGGTGGCGCATGCCTGTAATCCCAGCACTCGGGAGGCTAAGGCAGGAGGATCACTGTGAGTTCGAGACCAGCCTGGGCTACATAGTGAGTTCAAGGTCAGTGTCAACTACATAGTGAGACCCTGCCTCAAAAAGCCAAACATAAATAAATAAATAAATAAATAAATAAATAAAATTAATAAATGTTCACTGTAGAAAAGTTGAAAATTATAGAAAAATGTAAGAAGGAAGTAAAAATTATCCATAATTTTACTACCAAGACTATTAACATTGGTATTTGAGGTATTTTTGTATTTGAAATTTTTAGACTTTTTCACAGAATATTCTTTTACCATTTTCTCATTTATTACATATCATTTAAAGATAGGGCTGGGGGACTGGGGATTTAGCTCAGTGGTTCTGCCGCCTGCCTCTCAAGCACAAAGACCTGAGTTCGATCCCTGGTACCACACACAAAAAAAAAAAAAAAAAAAAAGAAAAGAAAAGAAAAAAATAATAAAGATAGTTTCTCTCAAAATATATAATTAATTTTTACTTTATCTCTTGCTTTTTACTTCTAAATATTATTGCAGACATGTTTCAATAAGGATTTTCAATACTTTTTGGACATATTCCAACATACTGAATTACTGGGTGAAAGAGAATGTATATTTTAAGTACCTAACAATTTTAGATAATCAATATGCGTAGCATGAATGTTTGAATGCAACATTGCTAATTTGTTTTCTAGAAAGATGTCTTAATTTTATAATTTTACTAGTATTTTTTGAGAGATCCTGTCTCTTTACGTGTTTGTAGCATGGAATATTACCATGAAATAAAAAACATTTTTTTCTGATTTTATGGGCAAAGTATGGCATCTCACTTCTTTCTTCATCATTAAGATAGTTGAACATTTTTCATGTTTATAGATGTGTCTGTATGTGTATTGAGTTTCTTGTTTTCCACTGATTTCCCCCCCTTTATTGAGACATACATGTCGATTATTATTAGCTGCATTGGCTTTGAGCTCATCAGAAAGGTGTTGCTATATAATTTATAGTTATACCTAAGTCTTGGTAGGGAAGGTCCCAACTTATCAGCAAGAGACAACAATTCTCTTTATATCAGATATGACTTTAGTTACCTTAACTCTGCTTTCCTAAATCACAGTCTGTGGTTAGAAAGTATTTATCTCCTAGCCAACTCTTTTTTTGTTTGTTTGTTTTTTGAGACAGGGTCTAACTATGTCCTTGAGACTGCCCTGAAACTCACTATGTAGCCCAGGCTGGTCTCGAACTCATAGCGACCCTCCTGCCTCAGCCTCCCGAGTGCTGGGATTACAGGAGTGTGCCACCACACCCAGCGCCAACTCTTAACTATTATTTTTGAAGTTCCTTCAGTGCTTGCATCTTTCCTGGGAGGTCAGCACTTTGCGGTCTTTCCTGAGAGCTTGCTGACTGCCTCAGGCAGACTTAAGTCACAGAATGTTGGTTCCCTAAGTCTGATCTCTGGATATTAAAATCCAGTGTCTTCATTTGTGATGTTGACTAGTTGCGCACTCATGGTTCTTTGAGCCCCTGAAAGTACCAGGCTTGCTGGTCCCAGCTCCCTGTGTGTCATAAATCAAAATAGAAGGACAGAAGCAATCCCACTTTTCAGTCGGGAGCACTTGTTACTCATGAGGAAAACCACATGGCTTTGTTCTCTTCTTCCATTATGTCTCCTAATTATTTCAGGCTATGGAATTCCTTGATTCTTCTTTCTTTTTCTTTTTTATTGTTAGTATATGTTTATGATATATAACAATTACATTCACCTTGGAAGGGGGGAAATATATATATGTCGCATACACAGACATATAAATATATACATACATGTACACGTGTGTGTGTGTGTGTGTGTGTGTGTGAGACATCTTGATCATTTCCCCTTTGATGCTTCTGACTTGATGCCCTAGGGTCATTTTACCAAGCAGTTGTGAAATTAGTAACTCAACTGCTTTCTGGTGAGATTGCTTGACATCCTTGATTCCTGGAAACCAGAGTGACTAAAAAAAAACTCCTACTTTAATCCTTTCTTCATGTTTAGTCCTGGCAAACAGATTACACCCTGTAAGGGGGATTGACAAGAGGGATTGAGATGCTGAAGTCCCCTCTTCAACCTGGAAGACACTGTTGGCCCTCAGGAGACATCATGTTTATTTTATTTTATTTTATTTTTTTCCATTTGCCGAAAGGTGCTGGAAAGGGGAGGCAAAGCCCTGATCTACAGCTCGTACAACTTACAGAAGTGCCTGTTCTCTCAGCACATTGAAATCCAAAAAGCTGTCTGTAAAACTTCTCATTTGTAAATCCAAGGTGGCATTAAGCAGTCACTAGCAGTATAATCTGTTGGGTGTGTATACCTTTGCTCTTGTGTTTGTTCTTATCAGGGAGACTAAAATATAAAGTCCTTAAGTAGAGAACCTGCCATATTTAAATAGATCAATATATAACTTTTTTTAAAAAGAAGACGATTGAAAGTAGGGAAGAGGGGGAAGAGCGAGAGAGGTGGCAGACAATCTGGAGGAGTAGGGAGTATTTGAAAGGGAAATACTTCAACATTTTAACATTGTCCCCTCTCTAAGCAACCAAAACTGCTGTATCAGTTACATGCAGTCCTGATACAGCTTACAATTCCAGTTTCTACATTTCCACAGATTTACATGGTGTACACGTCTGACCCAAGGGTGTAGCCAGTTTCCCTCACAGATCTAGTCCCCGTTCCTCTATGGCCGTCCTGGAGAACCTGTGGTAAGCATGACAAAGTTGACTCTTTATTTTCACTGAAAGGTCTGAAATGTTTGCCGTGACTTCTCTATGGTATTTTAAGTCTCACAAGCCATTATTAAGACCCAACACATCTGAACGTAGGGGCCCATATTCCCTGATGTTCCCCCAAATCATCACACCTTATATATATTTACCCCCTAAGTAATGACAGTTGGCATAAAAGGAAACCTGCAGTTGTTCTGTGTGTTAAGACCCTTTCAGAGTCTAATTTCAATACCTTGATCCTGGGCCTCAGAGAAAAATTGAGCAATGATTCACTCACCTCCTTACCCCTCTCCATTATTAGAAATCATTATGGAGGAGGTATTGGGGTTAATCTCAATGTTATTGTGGATGAAGGTTGAGGGTCACACCCTTATAAAAGGGCAGTATAACTCTTTTCTTTTGCTCACCCAAATTTTTGAATTTGATGTAGTATGAAGCACTTCAAGATTTAGATTTTTCTTTTTCAGGCTATAAATTAAACACTAAGTAATTTTTATTAGACTTTTTTGTCCCCAAAACATAGCCAGTGAACAGATGAAGAAAACAGAAGAATACTCATGTGCTCTAATGTTGCCATCATAGTTGTTCTGTGAAGTAGTTTATCTTTAGGATTTCCAGAGGCTTCAGGCTCTTCCCTACCAGGTCTGATAGTGACCATTATAATGCCCACTTTCAAGAACTTGCTCATCCCGGCTGGCACAAATTCATCTTGTCAAGCAACAGAAAGCTCAGAAGTATTATCTTGGAAGAAATGCCCAAGAAACTTAGTTTCCTAACTGGGCTCTGCAGCTCTTGAAACTTTGTCACCTTTCACCTGAATCTCTGCTGTATTTTGCAAATGAGGAGTTAGTGTGAAAAATATGCAGCTGGAAGCTGGCAAGGTTTTAAGTGAGTAAAGCTTGTAGTGTTAAGATCATAGCCCCAAATTACTGAAGGGCTTCTGCTAACATGGAAATAAGAGTCTTTACTGCAGAGAGATTGGATATTCAGATAGATTTTTTATGAAGGAAATAAATATTTCAACATGCAAACACTACCCAAGCGGGTAGGGATGCTTCAAAACAAGGTCAGAGGTCATGGTTTTTCTGTTTGTTTTTTGGGATGGCTCCAAGTTTAAAGGTATTCCACATTACTACCTACCCTGAGCCTCACATGGTAAAGTAATTACTGCTAGCTAGTGCAAAATATGTACATTCATTTTATTTCCAAAGATCCTGAGATTTCGCTCTGCTTTTTTTTGTGGTCCTCATTATAAAAAATATATCATGAGGAATGATGATTTTTCTCCATCATAAGTGTAAAAGAGTCAAGCTGAGAATGTTTAATGGCTTAACTTTTTAGCAAACTTAATTTTGGAGAAGTAAAATAAGAATAAGACTGGAATTTTTTTTCCCCAGAGAATAATACAGTCCATTTTCATAGTTTTCCTTTAAAACATGCAACAGCCCCCTAAGGTGTTAGATAGTTTTTAGAGGAGACGCTGACCTAGTGGTCAGCCAGGGTGAGTGCACCAGGGCCCAGGATGTCTGCAGGGGAGCCTCTGGATGCCTGGCATGCATTGTTCTGAAACACACATATGCACTCTCTCAGTAGGGTGCAGTTTTGGTGATTTTTGGGATTGCTACACAAGATTTAGAGCTTTTGAAACCTTTTTTTATCTGCATTCAAGTAGGGAAAATAATCATTTTCTGGGCAGTTAATTAATAATCACAAAAAATTCCACCAAAAATGGTAAGCTCAGAGCTCACAGGAGCCAGTGGGTCATGCCACAACTGAAGCAGGCAAGGTGTGATACAGTAGGGAGTTGGGCAGACAAGAACTTTGAAGCACACCTCAGGCTAAAAGGACTAGCCACTACTCTGCTTCAGCCAGCGGTCACTGTGGGGGAATGTGGGTCCACTGCTGCAGACTGCTCAGGTTTTTTCCCCTCAGCAAGGAGCCAGGAATCTAGAGCTTTAAATGAAATGTACTTAGAGAAACACTTGATGACATGTTTGAGGGCTTTCTTTGGCCTATGGAGCACACATTTGTGATTTCAACTTTCAAAAAATTTGCAAAAGATGTTATCTTCCCATTCTGCAAGGGAGGTGATACACAGCCTGGTGCATTCTGAACAACTGATGTTCCCCTTTTTTTCGGTACTGGTGATCGAACTCTGGCCCTTGTGCTTGTGAGGCAGGCCACGGAACCACTGAACTAAATCCCTGGCCCAAAACCCTATTATGGAAAACAGAGTCACCCTAAAATCTAGGGCATCTTGTATCACCTATTTATTTTTAGTGACATAGACTTTTTGTTAAGACTAAGTTTTAAGGGAACAGAATTCTAGAAAAGCTTATAGGGCAAAGTCACCCTCAGCTTACTTTTCTTACTGACTTTTAACTTGTCACAAAGTGATTATTTTCTCTTTCTCTGCTGGCCTCCCTTAATCAATTGGGCTTTGAAATGTGAGTAAAGTGCATTCTGAGGCTGGACAGTATTCCCGGTTCCTTTCCCCTGAGCTCCAAAGTATCACCAGAAGAGAGTTAGCTCCTGTGTCAAGCAGAGAAACCATCACTTTAATGTGCAGTTAGAACTTATGTCTGGTTTCATACTGATCAGGTAGATAAGAAAAGACCTTGACTAAGTCATGATACTGTAATATGATTATTTTAGTATTGATTCTTTCGGTTTCTTTTGAGTTGCCTAGCTGTCACCTCTTCTCCTGGCATCTGAGCGTCTTGGGCAGATTGTTATGATAGAAATGTGTTTGTTTTCCAGGGCAGAGAGATGCATTGGTGAGTAGCAAAATTACAGTGTGTCCTCAGCTGCCATTGATGTCCTTCCAAATAGGTGAAGTTGAGTTTAAAACCTGCCATTAATTCCTGGCCTCTGGCAAGTGTGGTACAAGGTTGCCTGTTTGTTCCAGTGTGTGTAGGGAGGGGCTAAAGGGAAGAGGGAGAAGGGTGGCAATTAGTCAATGACATTTATGACCCATTTATAAAATACAAATGAAATAATTGGTTACAAAACCATGACAAGCCTTTACTTGTCTTTTACAAACATGTTCTCAACACATTGTGAAACTTTATGAATACTTTTTGCAGAAGGTGAACAGCAGCCAGTCTAAAGAGACCAAGCCAAGGCACTCAACCTAGGAATAGCTCTGTTTTAGCAGAGATTGTCTCTTTAGCTTTTGTTTTTGTTTTTGTTTTTTTCCTCTTTAGTTTTTTTTAATTCTTAAACACTTCAGGCTGCTGATCAAAAATGGCCACCTGGAGTTAAGGCCTCAATTTTCTACACTGCTGAGCAAAATTCAGAAAAACTGGCTGGTCTGGTTTAGAGAAGAAAAGTGGTGTGGGAGTATTTCCATCATGCTTTCCTACTCTGACTCTTCTTTGTTTAGTGAGAGTCTATTAGATAGGCTATTCTTATTTTCAAATAAGTTTATATCACTGACACGCCACTCCAATTCTGTTTAAAATGAAACCACTCTCACCAAATGCCTGAAGTTCACTTTAGTTAAAAATGTGATTGAAGTAGAAAAGGAACAAGTAGGAATGTACGTTACCTAGAAAATCTAAGTTAAACAAGGTTCAAGTTTGTCCAGAGCACTCTGTTTGGGATTTCAGCTTCCCATGCAGTGATCTGACTGGCAGCATGGTGTTTCCCCTGCTCCTTTGTGAGCACTGGCCATGTGTCCCCTTCCCAGTGCACTAAGGCTGAATGTCGTCCCAAATGCTCTGAATCCCTCTGCTGGGCCTTTGTGTGGCACACGGGAAAGGATGGGTCATGAATATGCAATCAGTGACATGCACCGTTGTCTTCTGCTAAAAGTACAGAAAGGGTGCTCTGATCTCCGAGTTGGGAACTGATTTCTGATTTCAGCCTAGACAGGTCTGTTTAAAACTATAATCAAGCTGATTGTATTGGCCTGGAATTCTGATCTCCAATTTAGGGTTGTGCTATATAATCTCTGGTAGAGTATGTCTAATCTTCATGAAACCTAGAGTCTTTCTATAAACTCTATGATAGATTTTCTTCCCTGTGTCTAAGCTGAGCCAAGCTGCGTCTTTAGCCTGAGCTGTAGAGACATTAAATTACTGGGTAAATGAAGATTGTATTGTTATGTCACTGTCTTTTTGAAAGACCAACTCAAATTCTGACTGCTGTAGCTTTGATCCTTTTCATTTAATTCTAAGTACACTTGTTATTATAGTAACTGTTGTTTGTATGTTATTTTAGCTTTTTACTTAAGTAGCTATTTAGCAATTTAAATGAAAATGTAATTAGGTTACATCTGTTTTACATGCATGTAATACCACACAGATGTAAACTTCTATTAAAGCCATATTTCTCTTTGGCAAGAAAAGGCAAAAACAAAATTGCACCAATCATTGGAGTATGTCTTACTTTTTAAATTAAAAAAAAAAAAGCCAAAGCAGTATATACCAAGTGCAGTGCCATTATTTGTGGTGGTAAAGAGTACATCACTTCTATATTTTGAAAAAGTAAAAAAGAAAAAATTAAAAGAAAACAAATCCATCCTTTATTATGTATCCAGCACAGTATTTAAAATGACAGTAGAGCTTCCCCCACACTGTGGGTTTGTACACACAGAGACATACCCATGTCTGCATCACAAGCACTGGCTCTTACACTCACACGAAGTGGGAAGAGTTAAGCAACAGCCAAGATTCTGACCTAGCTCTGTTTTAAACTGACTTCAGTAAGAAGCCACTGTGCCCTTCTCTGTTATTTAAAACAAAATACAACAACAGAATCACCCAAGAGTAATAGTATTTGTTCACCTTGTCTCATAGGCATTTGTGAGGATCAAGGGAGATAATGAGTGGTACAGGTACACTGAAAAGTATGCGATGTGATTATTAGAGGCTAGGATTAGTATATTAGTCTGAAAGCAGTATGAACAATAAGCCGCCTAGATACCCCCACAGGTTTGCATGTTCAATGGGGATTGAACTCAGAAAATTAATTCTCCTGTTTAGAGAACCATTGCCTCCCTCAGAGCCCATTAATGGGATTTATAAAACATCATTTCAGATGAAGTCATTTATCTTATTTGCTAATGAGACTCAAAATTTGGACTGTCTGGAACCAGGTAACATTTTAAGAGTTGCCCATTTGTTTCATACATGTTCAGCTTTTCAATGCAGTCATTTTAATGGTGGCTTTTATAGCATCAATAAAAATATTTTCATATAATTCTTCCTTGTAAATATGGTTAAACTTTCAGCTTTCTGCTACTTGGTGACCTGTTAAATACATTAATGTACTTTCAAATTGCTTGTTCACTGCCAAAACAACACAAAGCCAGGAGGAGCCAGCTTTATGGTACCTCACTCTTTTACCTTAGGGCCTCATACTGAGTGATGAAGAAAATATTCCAGCAAGGTTTTGGCAACATTGCAGGGTTTTTGGGTTTCTTCCTGTCTGATTCTGAAAGAGGGGGCATGGACATAATTCTTACATCTCTTTGGTACCACTTTTAAGAAATCGGTATTTTAGATGGCAAGAAAAGGAAACAGCCTACCCATGTGATAACATATTTACCATTTATTGCACTTCTCATGTACCAGTTCCTATTTTAAATGCTTCCATACTATCTTGTTTAATCCTTTATGGAAAATTCATGGGGCAGATACTATTACTACCCTCTATTTTATTGGTGAAGAATTTGAAGCCCAGAGAAATTAAAAACAATCTTCCCAAGGCAGTATAACTAGTAAATGGTAGAGGTGGGGTGTTAGTCCTGGAAATCTGGCCTAGATTTTTACCCACTATCTTTCGCCGTACCTCTTATAATATTGAGATTGTTATTCATTATTTCTGTTAATTTGTCACCTGCATCAGATATCTGCAGTATGGAAGGAAACCAAATGTTCCTATTTCTCCCCTCTTTCCTTTTTCCCAATTTAGGAAACAGTATTTAGAAGGCCTGCATACCATAGAAATAAAAAGACAGAATTCATGGTACTTAGAGTTTCATTATTAGGATTGGTGGTGGTGGTGGTGGGAGAGCAAGGATGCCAAGGAGGAGCTGATTTGCTAATAAAGACACGCTAATGATGGTTTGGCAGTGTTTACTAGGAACACAGAAGAGAGCAATCAGTGTCAAGGCATCTCCCTTTGAGCTGGGCAGGCAGGAGTGTATAGTATTGTGAGAGGCAAAGGTGGAAGGTGGCATTTAGGCTTTAGAGTAGAATGAGCAAAGACTTGGAGGAAAGAAAATGCAGTAGTAAAGCAGGAGATGGTGAAATCTTCAACTTGGGTAGAGCAGAGAGAACACAGAGCAGGAGGTAGAAGAACACCAAAAATATGGGGTGATAGGTTTTGATAATAGATTAGCCATAGGAAGGACGAGAGAGGATTTGAGGAGGGTAGTGAGATCTCTAGTTCAGTTGTCTAGGAGTGTTGATCTTAAAAAACAACTAGATTCTTGCAGATTATTCACACCAGAGAAACTATTTGGTATTTACACATGTGTGAATAATCTGCAATAATACACAAGATCCTAATAAGATTACTGACATTTCGAAAAGGGAAGAAAGGAGCTAAAGGTGTAGGGAAGGTGGGATGAGTAGGGGAAGGGTAATAAGGGAAAAGAAAAAAATGTGAGATAATGAAAAGATGGAAATAAAGTATTTATAGATGGGAAGGGGAGGAGGGGGTGAAGGGAGGGCAGGGGTAAGGGAAAAAAATGAGAATCAAGACTTGTCATGTGGAGGTACAAGATCCCAACAATGAATGTAACTGTACTGTATCCCTAAAATGTACCAATAAACTCAATTAAAGCTGAAAAAAAAAAAACTAGATTCAAGAGCTGTAGAAGGTAAAGACATGGACCTCTGTTCAGACACTTATTTGACTTTCAGCAAGTCATTTGTTTAAACCCTAGTTTCCTCATCTGTAAATTAGGAATAACTTTGGAGATAAATTGATACCAGTAGACTCCGACTCAGCACAGTGCCTCATGGCACATGGAGCGAGTAAGCTTTTATCCTCATTTTATACATGAGGGCTCTGCAGTTTGGGTGGGTAGAGTAATTTTCCAAAGTTCTTTCTCCAACAGTGAGGACTTGCAGGGGTAAGTAGAGCTCCAGGCCCGTGCTTCCAGAAGGGGTCACTGTTTTGCTCAGTCTTAGGTACCTCACTGCCCTCCCCTGAGTCAGTGTCAGGCTGAGTCTGATGATGGAGTTGTTTTGACCTGACTTCTTCTGTGGAGGTGGACGTAGTAGAAGCCAGTGATTTCTCCTCTTACCTCTGTGGCCATTTATGGAGCACATATTCCATGTGTAGCATATATTATATGCTTTATGTATATTTCTAATGACTGAATGTAGGTTTTCATTTTTCTCCCTTTACTTTATTCCTATAAAAATAGACATTCATTTTCCAGAGTCCTTCTGGGCACACTGGAGGGAGTTGTACCCTTTTGCATGTGTCCTGTAGAATTTTCATGACAATATAGAGTGTATTTCTTCTTGACTTGCCGCTACACGAAGGCCTCCCAAACAGGCCCTCTTCTGTAACCTGTGTCTCAATGTGTGTTCTTGTTTCCCTCCTTTTTCATGTGTCCGGGTCCTACTATTGAGTGGACAATACACTATTAAGCCCAGATCATAGTACTTGGGAAAACAACACAGAAGACTTGTGATTCGTACACAATGTTAATTGTCAAGCTGAGTGGCAGGATTTGTGGTGCGACAGCTCTTTTGCATGGGTGAGGCGCATGAGTGTCTACGGTGATGGTGGGAGACCCTGGGACACAGTATCGGATTGTGTTTCACCAGGAGAACAAGCTTGATTTATTGTTTTACACAAGGGTGAAGAGGACCCGGCACCAGTGCACCACATGCTTCCCCCCGCCTTGTCTGCTAAGTATGCGAGTACAAACAGTTTTAACACAATTTTTTACCTAGAAAGGAGCCTGGGGCTGCGTCCAAGTATATTTAACATATGAAAATTGAGCTGCTTTGAACTTGTATGTTTTTGATAACTGCTTGGTATGCTTCCTGGAGGATCACCTGTAGGCTTTTCTTTCCAAATCCTAATCCCTTTGATTGAGTGCCAGGACAGATAGCTCTCATTGAATAGCTCCAGTCTCATAATTCTTCCTTCATTCAGAGTTGAAAGGGAGCAGCTCCAGATTCAATAGGCAAATCCTCAGATTTAGCTAAAGCAATTCAAACACTTTAAAACTGAAATTGTTTTGTTCTAAAATAAGGTTCAGATGGGCTACTGAATGTTTACGCAAGTGAGATGGTGCCAGGTACTGCAGGAGGGGGAAGAAAATCTGCACTTTCCACACCTCCCCTTTTGCTTTCCTCCCTGCTGTCCCTGAGACCAGGAAGGATAAAAAGGACAAGTTTCAGAGAAGTTTCAAAGCAACCTTGCATGCTCATTTTAAACGTGGCCTTAAGAACATGCCTGACTCTTCTTGTTCGCTCTCCTCTGTGCAACCAGCCTGAACATTCCTGTCCTCTCCTCCCAACCCCCTTTTGGAGGAAGGAAAACAACCATGTTCTTTTTATCTTTACAAATGTGCCTGGTGGGGACGAATCTAAACCAGTTCAAGATGCTTTGATTTAAACTGCAGAGGAGCGGAAGGTGCTGCAGTATTAGAAATCAAGTGGCATGTGGGCCTCTTTGCCATCCTGCTCTGAGCTGACTGCCTCTTTTTTTGTTTGTTTTCTTGCAGCTACCTGGATTTCTGCCGAGATCTCTGTTTCAGAGCTTTTCAGAGATCATGTTTACTAAAAGATGGTCCCTTTCTACAGAACATCCTGTGTCTGTCCTATTTGGCCAGATAGCACCTCTGTTGAGAAAAGCCATCTGGTTTCTCTTTGTGCCTGGTGCCCCATTTCAGAAGGAAGTCTGAAAAGCCATTTCCATGTTCTGTGTAGGATTGGGCCCGGCACTGCTTATCAGGTTGGTCCCCCCACCCCCGTGAACAACGCCTACCTTCCTCTTGGCCACCAGATCAAGAGAACTGTGACTGATTTTTAGGCTATTGGAGACCCGAGTGCCTCACTTAGGAGCAACTTGAAACAAGACGAGGAGATTTATTTCCCCCCACAACCCCTGCCACTAGTTTCTTACTTATAAAATGGGGCTGTTTTACTAGTCATTGGTGCCAAAGCTTTGTAAAGAACATATTGTATTAGTAAATGAATGATGCTATGTGCTCGTGAAAGAGGATCAAGACTAAAATCTACCCCATAAGGGAGAACACAGGATGATTCATAGAGATCCATACAAATCTCATCTGAGCACATTTTATAAACTCCTATTTAACTAAAAGTTTTATCTAGGTCTCTATTAGGACCGATTTGGGCCTGCTTAGCTTGTGAATTTTAACCCATTGATGGTATAAATTTATTAACAGCCTTGTTCATTAGATCCTTCTCCTGTTTCTCCTTTTCTGTTTCTATCCCTGGAAGGTTTTTAATGGCATAATAACCATTTATAATTTTAAAATACCTTCAGTAATGCTTAAAAACAGTGCTTGATTTTAATGGAGCTGATTAAACCATTGAAGAATTGTGTCTATATCACTATCAGTTCTTACAACAATACTTTGGAATTAAAGTAGAAAGTTTATGGCACATTTTATTATATTCTTAAATGTGAAGGAGGATTCTAATTTAAAAATAAGTGGCTATACTTTTTAATTCTCATTTAGCCTCTGTAACTGTTTTAATATCCCTTTTATGGTCAACTGGCTGATGTTTTAAAACAAGTTCTTCAGGGACTCTATGCCCATTAGTCCATGGCAATAAAATCTGAACTTTACTAAAATAAAACATGATGCCGTGGAGCAATTAAGAGGGGAACTTTCAGAGATGACTGTGAATATGAAATACTGTGATTTATATTATTAATGGATATGGGAGAAACCAACCCACCTCTTTTAAGATCACATATATGTATTTGAGGGTTTTTATATTTTTTAATTATTTCTTTGTTTCTCTCAAGACAGTAGGGGGTTCCATACCAGGCTCTTAGGGTTCACCAATCCTTCTTTGTAGCTTTCTATTTCTGAATATGAGCCTTTATTTCTTTATTTTATTCAGAAAATGGGGTGATGTCACTTAGGAAAGCATTTTTCCCCAAAGTGGTTTTGGGAACTAGAATCTGGTGAAGTGTTATTTAAAAGTGATAACATAGTCAAGCTGTGCTTTGTGCTTTAAATAATTGTGGGATTTACAGGCTATATCCCTAACCTGTTCAGTTTTATGGAAGGACAAAGTACAGGGATTCATTTTATCATGGTTTCTTTAAAAACTTAGAAACACAGTTGACAGTTATTTCTCTAACATTATAATAAGTTCTTTGTCTTTATTAAGCTTAGTGTGTAATAGTTCAGGAGTGCTGCAATTTAGTAGTTATTTCATTTGCAAGTGGGATTGGCCTCCATAACCTCTGAAGGAAGGAGTGACTTTTAGTGCTTTAAAACTTTCATTGACTCTCCATTGCCAGCTATGGGATAAAGTCAGATTTTAACGAGTTTTCCACTGCCTTTCAGCCTTCTCTTCTGTTTCCTCTACTAACTACCCCTTCCTGCCTCCATCTCTCCACAGCAAATCTGCGCCATGACATATATTGTACCACCAGACTTCCTATATACTGTGTATTCTCCTAAGCCCCGGCACCCCTGCTCATGTGGTTTTCTCTCTGCCAGTTTCCTCTGTAGCTCATCATGTCTTCCCACACTGCACTCTTTCTTTGCCTCTAACTAACTCAGATATTTCTTGTAAGAGACTTTTTGACTCAGTATCCAGACCTTTCTCACATATAATAAATATATGGGCAAGTGTCTCTAAAGCTGTGTGCAACAGCCCAGTTGGTATCTTTCTACTGCATCCAGCAGACTGGCCCTCCTCTCTTGTCCATGGCACTGTCTACACTTGTGTACTTGCCTTGTGAAACCTTGATATGAGCATATATGTTTGTCTTATTTACCCTATGAGTCTCTTAAGGACAGAAGTTATTTAAATTACCTTTTTTCCCCAAACTGCCACAAGGGACATGCACTGTGACTGTGAAATGAATGCATGAATGAATGATTTCTTGCCCTTAAAGGTGCCAGGAAATGCCTAACATAAGAAGCTTTTTTACTGTCTTCCAAGTCATCAGTCATTCTGCACGATACCACTGGAGAAACCTCATGATAGGGCTAGTGAACATTATACTCAGACCATCAGGAGCTGACCAAAGAGACCTGGGTCTGGAAACGTGATCTTCACTTTCACACCCAGGTACCTGGCAACCATACCGGTGTTATTCTGACAGGCACACGTTGACAGGCTGCTACCCAGCAGCCAGCCCCTATTCTCACCCTGCCTTCTTCACTTGTGCTAACAGAATTTGATTTTTGTTCAACTGGTAGGCAGCTTGATTTCAGGGGTTATGGGCCCTTCTGCCAGCCTAGGTGGAAAAGTATGGTTGCATTAAGCCCAGCCAGTGTCTTTATTCCCCTTTGCTAGATGCTCCCTTTCTTAGCTTCCCTTGCAAGTGTGTGTATATGGGGGGATAAGGCAGGTTGGGGAGGGGAGACTGACAACTTCTGGCCTGTGAAATACAATGCGAAGGCTTCTAGGGAGCTTCTGGGAAGGATTTTTCTCCTGGTAAAAAGGCAGAGCCTCATGTTGTTAAAAGAGCCTTGTTCTCTGCCCTTTCAGAGGTTCTTGCTTTTGCACATAGAGAGAAAACTTGATGCTGGAGTTTAGCAGCCAACTTTCAACCGGGAGATGACAAGTCCGAGGACAAAAGGCTATTACAGTCGTATTGGTAGAACAGGACAGAAAGAGTCTAGGACCACGGTGACCATCCTTTAAAACTACAGACTTGTTGTTAAATAAATAATAAGTGCCCTGATGGTTTAAGCTTTTGATAGTTGGTTTTGTGCTGCTGGAAACAGAATACATCCTAACAGTCAGTTGCTTTTAGAGGGAAAAATAAAAATGCAGCCAGCATCCTAACAGTAATAGTGGCACCTGGTTAAAATATATGGAAGAAAGGCCAGGGGTTTGGCTCAGTGGCACCCACACCTGCCTTGCAAGCACAAGGTCCTGAGTTCGATCCTTGGTACCAAAAAATTGAATAAAAATAAAACAAAATATATGGAAAGCTTTACAACATAATACAGGAGAAATGTGGTGCCTGACCTCTGTCCTTCTAAGTGTAGGGCAGACCCTTTGCATCACCCTGAGTCAGGGATCATTCAAGACACATTAAATTTTTATCTCTGATATTTTTAGCACCTCAGGATTCTGAGATACAGAACTGAAAAATGGTTTTTGTCCCTAAGGAACTTGGAATCTAATAAGGCAGACCAGTGAGTGAAGAGACAATTAACTAAGGGTACAAGGGTTACATCTTTTGATATGGTGTGTCAAATTAGTGAATTTTCAGTGAAATCCTGGGTAGGCTGAGGAATAGGAAGAATCAGGAAAAGTTCCCCAGTAAAGAGAGGAGATACCAAGGCAGAGGGAATATGTCCTAAGGCCAAGAGATACTAAAAACAACAAAAAAAGAAGATTCAGAAATTGTGAATCATAAGATTTTCCATATTTAACTTAAATCCTTTTTGTTAAGATTTGGCAAAGCTTATGGTAGCTACAGATATGCTTATTATTTTATCCTGTATTTTATTTTTAAAATGTTTTATAATTTTAAATGAATAAATGAAAGGTGAGAAATGAGAGACAATGAATATAAACCATTTTATGCAAAGTGTGTTTCCTCAGAGCCCTAGGTCCATGAGGTGTTAAATGATGCAACTAGAATAAAAGAGGGAGTTTGTTTCTATGATCAAGGGATAACAATGGGTTAAATAGAATTTCCAGAGCCTTTAATGCTCTCATGTTGAATGTTACCATCCAGGAGGATGTTACCGATGTAACTCCTGGAGCGTTTCCCAAAATTTCTCTCTTTCTCTCTGACTGACACTCTCTCTCTCTCTCTCTCTCTCTCTCTCTCTC
>NW_022900944.1:12316404-12355832 GCF_012274545.1 Fukomys damarensis | reverse complement strand
ACACACACACACACACACACACACACACACACTTTTTTTAATGAAACAAAATGCAGCACTGAGCTGTTAGGCAGGTTTGAGTAGAGTACTTCTTCAAAATCGTGACTGTGCAGGGAAGTGTAGTTATAGTGATCAGCAGAACAGAACATGGACAAAGGGAGACAGTTCATAAGATGAAAGCATCGAGACCATGTTGATAGGGCGTGAGTGAAAAACAGTATAGAGGCAAAACACAAAAAGTGGTGATTGATAAGGTAAGCAAAGGTGTATGAGGTGACAAAAGGGATAAAATATGAAAGGATTGCTAGAGTCTCTGTTCAAGATGTGAAGCATTTTATAAAATTGTGTTTCTGTGCTCTAGGGGGAGGGCAAGACTTTAGATCAGAAACTTAATGTATTTACCAGGAATCTATTTAACCTAGCTGTCTCTTCCCTTAGAAGAGACAGAAATCCCACCTCAGATTAACTTAGTTAAAAAGAATTTATTCATTAGTGTAAATTAAAAGTACATGATTAACTAGCTTCAGGAATAGCTTGATCCAGCTATTAAACCATATTACCAGGACCCATCTCTCTGCTCTTAGACTCTTTTTAGTTGGTTTCATTCTTATGTTTCTCATGGCTGCAGAAGCTATAACCTCTTCTGTCCTGCTTTGTAAGATGCTTGTGTCTCCCAGTTTCACACCTACTACTTATATCACCAGTCCTAGAAAAGAGGCAACAATTCTGTTTCTCAGAAATCCCAGTTTCTTACCACCATGTGTCTTCCCTAGTCTAATTGAATTATATGACCCAATTCATGTGACTAAGAGATGTGGCACATGTTGATTGGTTTAAATCAGTTAGTTTCCATGCACACATAATCCTTGCTCTGAGTTGTGGAAATTCCCAAAGGAAAACCACAAATACTCTTATCTAAAGACTAATGAAGTAAGAACTCTACCCAGAGCCCTTACATTTTACCCAACATAATTTGAAGTTCTAAATGTTGGGATATTTAGGATACCATGTCTGACAGCATGAATTTGGAGCACCCAAATAAGTCAAAGGTGTTGACAGCCATCACGGGGAATGTGGATGCTCACAGAAGAAGTCATGCAGTAAATCCTCTTTGGAAATAAGCAAAAAACAGCCTTGGAAAACGCAGCTTCTACCCAGGACCAGAACCTGTCAGCCACAGGCAGAAGTCATTAGCAGGATTTATACATGCCTGTATCCAACATCAAGTCAAAAGGAGATCCACAGAAGGGATTTCTCTCTTCCGGAAACCCTGCAGAGGAATGGGGAAGACTTTCTGGGTAAAGTTTCAGAGAACCTAATGCATAAATCCCCTTAACAAACACTGGGATTTGGGTTTGTAACTCATCCCTCTCAGCTGAGGGCCTTAGCAGACAAGCTGCCATAGGGCTAAGGCCGCCAAACCAAGCGGGGAAAAGGGAGAGTCTATGGTGAAAATTGGAAAACTATGTAAAAGACTGAGTTTTCATAACTTGGCATGTTGTGCATTTTTGCTTGGTAGTCCCTGTGAAAGATCCCATGAAAGCAGTTGGTTGCTGGCTGGCAGACCTTGTCTTCTCTTTTCCATTTACAACTCCATGGAACTTCCTTTTGCCCATCATACAGATTTGCTTTAATTGTCCAGAATCTCCCACACTTTGTGGCAAGTTAGAATGGAAAAGTCTCGATTCTGTCCAGAATACATTGCAGAGGAGCTCATTGATTTACTGTTTCTACCTCTCGGGAAATTTTTAAAAATCGACGTACCTGGTCTTTTCCCCCTCTGGATTAACAGATATTCCTTTTTATCTGTACATCTGGCTTTGAGAAATGTAGCCAGGGTTTATAGCCAGTGTGCTATGGACTCTCTTTACCTACTTGATGCAGTCGATAGAAAGTCGGGGCAATGGTGAATCCCAAAGAAAAGGATCTAGCATGCCAATTGCTGAATAAGAAATCAGGAATGATCTTGTCTGATGATAAATGTTTTTGCTCTGTTAGTGCTGTGGCCATTTGGCCAATATTCAACGAACTCTACAGCTGGCTTTTTATAAGTTTTTTTTTTTTTCCTCCTCCTCCTGTTTGACTGCAAACTTATTTTGACTGAGGATTTACTTGTCACCTCATGTTGACATTTCAAGTTATTGCATTAAGAAAAACGTAGGCGAAAGCAAACAAGCAAGTATATTCTAACAGGTCAGCAGGCATAGGAGTCCTACTCAAATTTCAAAGAAAAGGAAGGGGGTTAGGGTGAAGAATGGAGAACAGATATATTTATGAGGGAAAAATCCCCTTGGTGTTTTGGTCCTAAATCAGATCCTGGATTGTAGATATTTTTCTCAGCTACTGGTAATTCCTAAGACGGCTGAGGGGGAGAGATTCTGGTCCATCTGAAGCTACCGTATAATTCTGTAGAATCATGCTAACATTCTGATTTCTCTGATTACAAGTGATTGCAACAACAAACAGAATAACTCTGCTTTAAGAATTGTTGCCACAGTGTCTGTAGGGGACAGGTTTGCTTTGGTCTGTAAATTCCCCAAAGGCAAGCTGAGCCTATGTAAATTAAAGAAATAGAGCCAGTGACAACCAACTCTGTGGTTTTATTTGACTTTCCAAAACACATGTCCATCAGCATGTCTTAGACAACACAATATGATTAAAGCACAGCGATAATCACCCTTATATTGCCTTTTAACTGGTATAATGTGTGATGAATGGTAGAGTTGGAACCACTAGGTATACTTTTACCTTTGAGCTGTTTCTTTGATTTATTATGATTCCTAACAACAAAAAATAGGAGTCAAGAAGTGCGTACTGTGAGCTGAACCCTGCCACTCATCTGCATGTGACCTTGGGTAAATCACTCTATTTCTTTGAACCCATTTCCACAGCTATAAAATAAGGGATTTCAACTGGATAAGATCCAGTTCTCTTCTTCTGAGTTTGACCTTTCCAGGGTCTTTCCTAGTTTCTTGAATGCATTTTTATCAAATTTCGAGCAAAGATGTATGTGTTCTACTTTATCTCATTGTCTTTATTTTCTGCTTGGCAGTTTCATAACAGAGATCTCTACTTCCCTTGCTACAACATTATCCTTTAGAATTCCAGTAACTTCAGGTCTTCAGAGCTCTTAATAAGCAAATCAATTTTTATAATTATTTTTAAAACATTGATAACTTTGAAAAAATTTTAAGTGTTGTCTTAAAAATTTAGGCCTACAAAAAGACAGGTATTAACAAGTCTTGATCAGAAGGGAGAGAACTGGAACTCTCATGCATTGCTGGTAAGGATGTAAAATGGTACACTTTGAAATACAGTCTGGACGTTCTTAAAAAGGCTACACATAGAATTACCATATGACTCAGCAGTTTCACTCCTAGTTACCTAAGAGAAATGGAAACCTGTGTTTATACAAAATTTGTACACAATTTTCCAAACAGCATTATTAATACTAGCCAAAGAGTAGAACCAACCTAAATGTCCAGTTAGTGATGAATGGCTAATCCAAATGGGCTATATTCCAGGCATGGTGGGGCACACTTATAATCCTAGCACTCTGGGAAGCTGAAACAGGAGGATCACAAGCTCAAGCCCAACCTGAGTAACTTAGTGTGACCCTGTCCCAAAATAAAATAAATAGTCCTAGGGTTGTAACTCAGGGTGAAGGCCCTGGGTTTAGTCCTTAGTACTGGGGGAAAAATGTGATACATGCATGCTACTTAGCAATAAAATAATGAGGTACTAAATCATGATGCAACATAGATGAGCATTAACAACATGGAGATAAGTAAAAGCCAGTCACAAAATACTTTTAATTCCATTAATATGAAATGTCTAGAAGCTGGGTGTGATGCTGCATGCCTGTAATCCCAGCATTTGGGAGGCTAAGGCAGGAGAATTGCAGTGAGTTTGACACCAGCCTAGGCTACGTAATGAGTTCAGGGCTAGCCTGAACTAATAGTGAAACCCTGCCTAAAAAAAAAGAAAAGAAATGTCCAGAAGAGTCAGAAATTAATGGAGACACAAAGTAGATGGATTGGTGGTTGTCGGGGGCTGGAGTGAGCAGGGAGGAATATACTTAGACACACTGAAGGGTATTCTTGAAATAAGTGAATCATATGGCATGCGAATTATACTTAATTCATTTCTAAACAAAATAATATAACTTTTAAAAATTTATGTCAGACCATGCCATTACCCTATCACACCAGAAGCAAAACAGGTCTTCTTATCATCATCGGTGCTGCTGCCACTATGCATGCTCAGCCCTGTTCATCCTGCCACCCTGGGCTCTGTTCCTAAGCCTTTGCACTTGCTGTGCCTAAAATGCTCTCTGCTCCTCTCACCTCGGATTTTTTATTTCTCAAACGTCACCTCCTTGGAGAGCCCTGTCCTCACCGTCCTCAGTAAAGCTATCTACCTTCCCTCTCAAACCGTCAGACAGTCCTGTCATCCTGCTCCTTTTCCCTCCAAGCATTCAGCTGGACCTGAAAGACCCATTTGTTTCCTTGCTGATTTATCCTGCATCTCCCCCTAAGATGAACTCTGCCCAAGAGTAAGAACCATGGCTGTCCTGTCCACTGTTACATCTCCAGGGCCCAGCTCAGGGCTGGGCAACTGTGCACTCACTGCCTGTGTTGAGTGAGTCAGTGAGCCTTACTGATGTTCTGCCTGTCAGCTGAGCATCTGCTTTCTAGCGCTGTGCTGTGAGATCAGCACCCTTATTGGGAATTTCGGTGAGCCTCCTATCTTGGAGCCTCTGAAATATCCTGAGATGTAGGAAACACTGAGGTGTATTGCCCTTAATTGCCAAGGGGGCCCAGAAGCATTGAAAAACTGGACTTTGAAACTGATCTAATTGGGAATTTGTAAACTGTTGTTTGTAATTAAGTTTACTCGGGTCCATCTATTCAGTCTCTGAAGTACTTCTTCCTTTTACAATTTTGTAATTATACCCTATTTCTGTTGACTGGGGGTGGGGTTGCTAATATCATATTGGAAGCTCCTTGAAGGCAGGAAATGTGATTTTTTTTCCTTAGTTCTCCAAAATGTGTATAATGTCATGTGTCTCACAAACATACCAGACATATGGGACTTTTACTCAAGTCACTTAGTCCCCAAGTGCCAAAGAGTGAGTAATTCACCCCCTCCCCCCTCTCTCCTTCCTTTCTTTCTTTTTGTTTTGTATTTTTTTTATTAGCCAGCCTTCCTTCCTTCCTTCCTTCATTCATTCCTTCCTTCCTGTTTTGTATTTTTTATTACTGCATTTGGTTATGCAGATTGACAGGCTTTGTTCCGGAAGATTTGTATGTGCATGTAACATACTTTGATCATTTTTACCTCCCTTCACCCTCTTTGCCCTACCCTCCTCTCTGCATCCACATTTCTTGGAGGGAGTGTTTAATGCATATAATATATTTTGGTCATATTCATCCTTTCATTACCTCCCTTATACCACTTTTTTACTCCTTTTTATTCTCTTCCTCTTGTCTAATAGTAGTCTCCCTTCTTTCATGTTATCTCTTTTAGATTCCACGTATCAGGGAGAACATGTAATATTTATCTTTCTGAGTCTGACTAATTTTGCTCAGTGTAATGATCTGCAGATCCAACCATATGTCTGCACATCACAAAATTTCACTTTTTAATGGCTATCTAGTACTCCACTGTATACGCACACACACATTTTCTTTGTCCTTTCATCTATTGATAGACATCTCAGCTGATTTATTGTGAATTGTGCCACATTCAACATGAGTATGCAGGTATCTCTATAGTATGTTGACCTTATAAGGATGATTCTACTTTACGTTGATCTCAGAGGTGCTAACAAGAGTTGTGAGGTTACCTTTCTAGCACCTGACCCACTCAAGATATGGAGAAAGCAGCACAGCTTCTATTGACTCCCTTCTGGAAGCAGGCAGGTTCTCTTTGGTGGTTCCTCCCTTGGATGGTTCTGGGCCAGCTCGCTTACCATTCCACAGGCAGCCTTGTCTGGGATCTGGCTGAAGGGAAAATACTGTGAAATAGATGATTCTCCTTTCCCAGACATATCCACTCACACTTTCCAGTGTTGAGATCTTGGAATTGTGAGAAAAATCTAAGAAATACTGGTAGCCTTTCCCACCTTACATCAACTCTGAATAGCAGGGGAGATTGTGGGGCTTGTGCCTGGCTATGCTGAGGAGTTGTTGGATTTCTGCTAAGCCAGGGTATAGACATTTGTGAGAAAGAAGACCTCTTCGAGGAGTTGTTGATATGAGCCCCAAATTGCATCATGAGACCCTAGGTAATGGATTTGTGGGAAGAAGAAAGGATCCAATAAGAATGTTACTGTTTAAAAGTTTATTTATATTCCTTGTCATCCTTACCCTCTTAGCATTCAATTAACTCTTAAGCACATATGGCAAAATCAGGTTCATGTAGATTTTCCTGAGGTTGCATCTATGTCTCCGTCATCCAGAATTTCTCTCTTTGAGTTTTCTTGAGAGATATTGTCCTAGGAAATTAAGATAGAAATAGTTCCAGTTTTAATAAGGAAGGTGCTGTGTCTTCTCAGTATATGCATAACCTGTGGCTGACAGCTTTGCTATATAAGAGAGATCTGAAGTCATTTTAAATTTTATATTCTTTCTTTAAAAGATGGTAAAATATCTCTTCTGTAACTGCGTGTTTAATATTGTTCCATCCTAAGAATAAACATAATTTCTGTTAAAATATTAAACTGTAGTACACTGAAGCAGAGAACATTAGCCTCTGTCCTTTCTCAATTCTTGATAGGGAAAATACTGTATGATTCATACCTACCTTCTATTCGTACTACACTTAATATGTTTTCAGTGACTTCCCTCCCAACTTTTTGTTAAAATGTGGAAGACATTGTACCATAATTAATTTTTCTTTTAATTTTGGACAGTAGATAATTGGTTTTGCACTATACCTTTTGGGAAATAATTAAGAAATAGATATTTAAATATTTGGTGATCTTTATTAGAATGTTATATTTTTAGAGAAAAGACCCTATTAAAAATTTACCAAGTAAACCAACAGGATAGCCAGTATTGTGTTATTTAGGTTGATATTTGCTTATCCTTATCATGAACTAAGCTACTCCATGAAACTAGTGTATATCTACTGTATCAAGTATGATCCATATTAAGCATCACAAACCATTAATGAGTTTATGTCCTTAAAAAGAGAGGAAAGATTCAAAATGAGACACCTCATACATATACATGAGAATTTCCCAAATGCCGGATAACCCTTTTTTAATTTTGAATATAAGCCACCAATTCTCATTTGATAAAATTCTGTAGCCTGATGAAGTGGAAATACAACCAAGTACCTTTGTGTTATAGGCTATCTCTAGGCAGTATCCAGTCTCTTGCCTTTACATCAAGGTAGATCTAAAAGGGAGGAGAACCATCTCATTTTCTAGAAATCATTCACAAGTCTTAGCTATGTATATGATTATTATATTATTATGTGTATTGATATATTAATAACAACAGTGTAACATTGCTATGTTTCAAACACTGTGCTAATATAATGCATGTAATAAACGTCACCTGTATTATCTCATTTAATCCTCATGAGCTTTTTTTGAGGAAGACATCATTACCATTTTACAAATGAGAAAACCAGAAGAGAATAGAAGTTAAGTAGCTTGCAAAGCTTGCTCAGCAGCTCTCATTCATTCATTGATGATTCATGAAGCATTTATTAAACACTAGCTTTAAATGGATCAAACTCCCTGTCCTCAAAGAAGCTACAATCTAGGATTAATAACTACAGCTGGAGCAGAATTTGGTGGTAGCATTTCACTGGTAAATGCACCAAGATTGAGAAGTTTGCTGACAGCTGCCTTTGTACTCTTTGGCCAAGATTAATGTCATATGTAAATGTAAGCAACAGTGTAATGATGGGAAGACATGTCCCAGAAAAGCATTTTTTAAAAATGTATGGAGGACCCTTGAGAACTACTGGTTCATTATTAAGTTCTAAGTGACACAGACCATTGCCCAGAAGTTTCTTCCAAGAGGAATGTATAAATATCAAATAATTTTTGATGGATAGTTCCAGAAAGGGTTAAAGTTATTTTCTCTGGAACACATAATGGGAAAGTAGCTGAACATGATTTCAAAGGGATTTTTTAGGACAGAATTCCAATTAGAAGTAATTTCTCTTTCTAGCTTACTAAGCTCTATTTCGGACTTATGCAGTTTCAAGATCCATATTCCTTCTCCCCTTATTTCAACAGATATTTTGAATATGAAAATCCTATGTCAAAACTTTGCTGAAGCCTTCATCAGCCTTTTGAAAAGCTAAGTAAGAATTCTGTTTCTAGGAATAAAAAAGATTTGGATCAGAAAGATTCTTTGCTGGTTGTAGTTCCTTTTTGGATAAGTAGTTCAAGCAGTCTTTAATCATATTTTTGTTGATTATTTATTAGTTTCTCTGGGAAATCAAAGACTCAGTAACGTAAAATGTGTTTTTCTTAAAATACTTTATGAATCAGAATCCATAGTAAAGAAATAATGGAAAATACATTTCCTTTGCTGATACAGACTAATTGGGAATTAAAATACCTTTCTCTAGTCGGTGTCCCACATCGAAATGCTAAATGACCCAACTGGTGATTGTACCAACCGCAATATCTGCCTAGACAAAACCCTTATGCCGCTAGCAGATAAAGAGAATGCTTTGTCAGTAAATCAGAGCAGTAGAGAAGTAGAACTAATTTAAGTGAACGGATAGGCTCCCAGGCAGCTGTTTGGGTAAACCCACACTGAACCAAATGGAGGGTTGATGAAACTTAATACATGTGTATTCCCGTCATCAGCCTAAAAGATATGTAATGCAAGCCAGTGATGTTTGTCACTGTGAGAAGTGTGAAGGCAGACTTCCACCCTTCACTGTGTGGGGCTGCCAGCTTATGGCAGCTTTGGTCAATATTGGACTTGCTTCTGGGGAGCCAGACTTTGGCTAGTTTCCTGGTGTGGTTAGGGGTATTATGAAATGTGTTTACTTATGCAGCTACTCCTGATCAATTGAATCAAAAAGGTATTTGGGGGAAAATATGCTAAGTAAAATATAAAGGAAATATGATACATTTCATTCCTTTGAAGCCATTATGGTTTGGGGGGGTGCAAGATGTTCATACATGAAAAATTTGGAAGCAATTCAGGTTGTCTCTGTTATAGTCATATAGCAAGAGACAGCAGGCCATGGTGTTGAAGGGCACTAGTCTGGAGCCAGATCGTCTGAGTTCCAAACCCACCATATCACTTACCAAATACGAGAATTCTGGAGCAAGTTATTTACGCTTCGTCTGTTTGGTTCCTCTGTAAAATGGATTGTTGTGAGTTGATAGATACAAAGGGGTTTGGAATTATTATCATTAACTATTATTATAGATCACAAGCTCAAATGCCTACTATGCCCAGGAGCACCCGCGCGAAGATCACTGGTAACCAAAACATGACCCAAGTGGCATAGAGTGGTAGGGACACTGATAGGCTCCTCCTCAGCCACGTCTTTTTTATCTGCAAGGACTGTAGCCTTATGGGAATACTGACCTGGTAATGTTGCCTAATCTTCTGATATTTAAGAAGCAACTTGAAATCTGGATTTTGTCAGAAATCTCCCAACTCCTGAATGTTACTGATTTATTTTAAAATACTCTGTATTTTAAATAAGACATTGTCTGCAGGCTATGGGTCACCAGCTAATGACTTCTTTGGTCTAATAATGAAACACATGTAGGTAATGAAACATAGCTTATAGGAATTCATCTGATTAATTTGTTATCACTCTATAAAATGGGTTCATTTTCATTCCAGAACTAAGCAAGCTCCTACTATGTATCAGTCCCTATGCTAGTGCTGAGGATACAGTAGAGAACAAGACAAGTTTCACCTAAGGAACCACCTGCTTATGTTACAGGGTTTTTAAAAATAAGCCAACAACTAGCACTTACTAGACACTCAATAAAAGTAGGTCCCTGGCTCCTTCTGTTATCTTTGATAAGTCCAGACTTGACACAGTGAGTATTTGGGAGCTAATTTAGATTTCTGACTATTAATAGTGATGCAGCTAAAAACTAGTGAATGTACACTGCTAAAGCTCTGCTTTTTCTATTATTAATCATCTTACCTGTTTTATTTGGTATCTACCGAGCACTTGTAGACTCGGGCTGTAGTGTTTTGTGGTTATTTGCATGTTGTTTCAGATAATTCTAGTTTCTTTCTTTGAGAATGTAAAGTTCCTTCAAACTTCCAAAGTATGTCCTGTGAGCTAATCCAGTGTCATTTGGGAAATGGAGAATATTTTATGTCCTCTCTTTGGAGATTCACAAAACCCTTTAGCAGAGACCATTAAAGGCTCTAGGGAAAAACTGGAGTTCAGAAAGCTGCTATTGATAAACTTTGTCTAAATAAACACAATACTCCCCAAATGTATTTAACCAAGGAAGATCCTCACCTTCTTTCCCCAATTCAGTATACCTTAATATGCTGAGTTACCATTATAATTGGACCTTTTTGGAGAAATGTTGGATTGCTAAAGTGTCTTTCCTGCTATAAACAATAATTTCTTCTCTGTGCTGGCATCCACAGACAAGCATATTTCCAAAGGCTCAGACTTCATTTTCAAGTAATCTAGTAAGTGGAGTGCAGCAGTGGCCAGCTTATTGGCACCTACCAGTTGGATTATAATTCTTTAAGGTAAGGGACTGTCATTCTTTTACCCTGAATGGAACCAAGCACTGGGTCCTTATACAGTGGGTATCAGTAAATGGCATTGAATGCTGCCAGCCTCCTTTGTCAGTGTTATAACTGTAGTGGTTTACCGAGTGAGAAGTGGATGGCCTCAGCAAAAAAATATTTCAAGACATGTTAACAGTACATGAAATTTTAAAAAATAAATTTCACTTCATCGGACTGAACATAGGAGATTAAACCTCAATTAAAAAATATGGGGGGCAAGGATTTAGCTCAGTGGTTCTGCCCCCTGCCTTGCAAGCGCAAGGAGCTGAGTTTGATCCCTGGTAACAAAAAATAAAAATAAAAAATAAAAAAAAAAATGTATGGATATATTTCGCCAATCTTGGCAGTCTGAAAGATAGGAGGCAAAAAAGACAAGTGGAACATGCTCATAAACAGGTCAAGAAGAGGGAATGAGAACTTACCAGGAGGAAGAATAAATGGGCAACAAAATCTACAGGTTAAAGTTTTCACAAAGATTGTGCCTTTCACTGATTCCGTGGTGATTACCTCCCAGGAGTCCAGTTCCCAGACCACATTCCACAGTGAATCTGCCCGAGTCTCCTACCACTTGTGTCAGGGGGATTTGCTAGCACATTCTGCCTTCATATGCTGGCACCTCTACCACCACCCTTTTCCATCTGCCTCCAAGATGCACATGTGGCTTTCTGTTTTGAATCCAGCCCAGTAATCTCCCCTACTATCATGTAGCTTCCTCTTTGTCTTACCCCACCCATCCACACTCCTCAGTGCTTCGTGGCAAGACTCAACCTGACCTTTCTTGGGAGAATGAATTACTGTCATACTTGAAGGTTCGGCTGTAAAGTGATGTTTTCTATTCATAAGCTTGCATGCAGGTGAGGAAGTTGACTCTATTTCTGACTTGTTATTGTGAGCTTTGGGCAGATCTCAAAGCTGTGGGAACACTGAGTAAATGTAACCACTGCAGGAAGCCTTACTACCTCTAATTTACCTTATTGGTTATAGCAGAGTACTAACTCTTTGGCTTTGATAAAGTTCCTTCCCCTGGCCTTTCACATTTATTAATCTTAAGTGCAATCTACATGGCAACTCAGTGCAACATGCTCCAATACAGTTGTTGGGGAAGATCATCGACCTTTAGAATCAGTCCATTGACACCAGTATTGTTACAGTCACAGTCCTTCCTCACCCTTCTCCATCTCCTGCTTTTTATGAAGGCAAGCAGTTCAGGACAGTGAGAGTCATAGAATTTTAACTGACTTAATTCCTAGGTGTGTTTGCTATGGAAACAAAGATAACCCTGTTCCATAGTGAATTTGTGCCCCTGGGTGGATGGCCAGGTGTTCTTTCAACTGAACTGTGAGACTAATTTCTTCCTGGCCTCTGGAAACCAGCTGAAGCAGTGGGCCAGCTGGTATATCTTCAATCTTGCATACCAACATCTTTCTCTGATTCACAGATTTCCTTTATCCCCAGCACTTCCTCTGGTATGTGCATCCCCGACAGTAAATGATATCTCTTATTGCATTTGGGCATTTTTAAATTGTGAGTCTTGTGGAGGGGAGGGGATGGGAAGGGGGTAGTCGGTTACATTAAAATATTTCCAGAGGAACCTCACTTCAATCTCAGCTGCCCTGACTCCTGAGCATCTAATGACCCCCATACTCACAAGGTGATGACACTGAAGTGATGAGGGTGGCATTGTAAACATTACTCTTTTTAATATTTAAATGATGTCCAATTAATCTGAGAGAAAACAAAATTAATTTACATGTAGTTGTATGCATGACTAGGAGCATAAAATAAGAAGAAGTGGAGATTCTTATCAGGAGGAAAAATTTCTTTTGCAAAGTTCCTGATGACTTTTATCTGCAAAGCACAGCTCTTTCATATTTATTGACTTGTTTTCAGTGATTTGAGATTCAGAGAAAGCCAACCAGAGACTTACCTGGTAAATTACAGAGTAAAACTAGACATGAGAAAGCAGGAGCCTATACATGACAGTCTGGTGGTTCTCCAAATAACAGATCATATCTATAATTTCTTTTCCCAAATGGCTGTAACATAGAAGATTCTCTATGCACTAGAAAGGGTATTTGAAAATCATAAGTAAGTGACAGAGGACCTGTGTTGTCTTGAAGCATGTCCACTCTCAGCAGTGTGCGCCTCTTGACACTTGTAGTGTAATTGGTATCTTCCCTCCCTTGTGGAGTGTTTTATGGGAAATGGGTTTGCCTTGGCTAGTGTTAGGTGTGCTGTGGTTTTCAGGAGCCCCCAGTCCTTTCATTGAAGCTCTCTATCGGTTTCAAAGAGAAGACTTTGAAGGCTCTCAATCTGAACCTGTATCGTGAGTCAGACTGGGGAACTTCCTTTAGTTTTGTGTGCAAGAAAACTTTGGTTAACTGCACAAAGGACTCACCCTCTTTGCTCCACTGGAGAAAGTCATTTTATGCACACAAGCCTAACTGGCCTAAATTGTATTTTCTAAAAAGTATGTGTATTTTCAGGCCTTTATTAATGGAGAGAGGAATCTTGGGTATTTCATCTATATACTCCCTTAAACTGATGTTATTAGGTATTTACAGATTATAAAAAAATTATGGCAGCTAGGTATGGTGGTGTGTGCCTGTAACTCCAGCACTCCAGGAGGCTGAGGCAAGAGCACAGCAAGTTCAAGTCCCATTACAGCAACTTGGCAAGACCCTGTCTCAAAATAAAAAATAAAAAGGGCTGGGGATGTAGCTCAGTGCAGACGTGTGTGTGTGTGTTTCATGTTAAGTAGTAGACATCAACATGACATCACCCCAGAGGATGGCTATGGGCAGCACTCACTCCTAAGATGGTAGAGTGAAGGACACATCCAGGCAGAGTAGCTTGTTTGCAGCAGCTCTTTGCACTTAGGAGCAGTTGAAACAGTTGACGAAGTTCCCTAAGAAGCAATTCTCAGATGAATAGATCAGTTTTCAAAAGTGAATTCCTTGTGGTAATCATAATGCTATGCCATGGCACAGATACCTGTGGCAGAAATGAGACAAAAGCAGAAAATTTAGACCATCTTCGACAAATAGATTTAAAAATTCAAGGGCTTGGGAAACAATAAAAATGACAATATGAGTAATGACTACAAATACTTACTGAGTGTTTTATCCTGTGCCAAACACTGTGATATCTGGTTCATATAAATTTCATCCTTGGCATTCTATGAGGAGGTGCTCTTTATTCCCATTTGCTAGATGAGAAAGCTAAGATTTCACAAAGTGACTTACAAAGTCAGACAGCCTCCAGCAAGTAGAGAAAATAGGATTTGAATCCACATAATTTGCCTCAAACCAATATTTTTGACCAATTCTGTATCCTGCCTTCTATATGTCATTTTGTCTATATAGCACAAGTCACAAATTAAGTGCCAGCAGATCATACCTAATCTTAGGCAACAATAATAGCCACTGGCATTTACTGTGTCATTAATTCTTTTAAAAATTCCTTCTTTTAATCTTCAAAACAATTTGATGAGCTAGATGAGTTATTATGAATTAGTAACACGTCCCAGATGTTAGCAGATCCAAACCTAGCCAATCTTCTGCCAACCTAGATATTTTGCATAAAAACAAAGACTTCTGCCTTCTTGAAGAAAACAGAACAGACAGTGTCCTCTTTGACATGGCAACAGTCTCTTAGCCACAAAAGGATAGCTAACCCATTTTGGTGGGTATCTCTTGCCTATTTGCTGCTACCCCTCATACAGGCTGCTTTGCTGTGGTTGCCTGCCTGGACTTTGGGACAGGATCTCTTAATCCTGGAGCTCCATCTGTACCAGGGTAAATTTTTGTATGTTTTATTATAGTACAAGTTGTTTAGTGCTCCCTGAAAGCATTCCCCACAAGGCATACAAACTCCTCCCCTCTGCCTTCCTCATTTTCCCCTTCCTCCAGAGAAAGACAATTTTGCAGAACTGGTATTTGTGCCCAATTAGGTGGGAACATCTGAAATATATTGCCTTTTATCCCTTATCCTTGTTGGTTGCACTCTGGTAGTGCTGGATTGGCAATCAACAAAGTGCTGACAGCACTCTCGGGCTTTGGCACACAGAGGTTTGTAGGCTGTTTGTGACATAGAGACAGACACCCTCCTGCTGTACACACCAGGACAGAATGCAGCTTTAACATCCAGAAATGGAGAGCAGGATATTAGCAGGTACATGACTCCTCTGTGAACTGGAGATTTATATATTTAAAAAGGGCTTTCCTAAGAACTCAGCCTTGATTATTTCTTCCATGTTGGGCCAAACCAGCCCATGATTGGGAAGATAATGAGTGGCATTCACCCCAGGGTAATCCTTTCAGGGCTTTTGATGATGCAGTAAATCATGAGTGTAAAGCCTGAGTGGTTTATGCCATTAAAACCTCAAGATAGAATTAGACTTGTAATCACCACTTGCCCATGTTTTGTCATTTATGATAATTATAGTAGTAATAATCCATGTATTGTTGGGAAGTAGCAGAAGCATCTATCAATTTTTTATCGACACCAAATCAAGTTGATACTTCATCTTTGCTGCAAAAATGTAGATTGCACCAATTAGTCTAAAGAAATTGGGCAGTCATTAGCAATGAAGCAAGCACTTAATCTACAGAACATTTCTGTTCCCTCTGATGCCAACAATCCCTCTTAATTATGTGGAATATTGTGAGCTTCTCTGGGACTTTGTCAACATGCCTTTGTTGGCTTAGATTAGAAGAAGCACCTATGTCCTTACATTTATTTGGAAGAATTCACTAATAGCTCCCAGCCCCCACTGTGCACCCTTCCAGGCAAATTTATTCTGAAGCAGAATCCTTGAATCAAGGCAGCTGACATTTTCTTTCTACTTAGAAATAGTAATTTCCCCAATGGGCTTCTTTCAGTGGTAGTGTATTAGCTCACCACCCACTATATGTTAACTGTTATCATTTACCTTACCCAAATTATGGAATAATTATCGGCTTTAAAAAATGAGAGAAAGAAGAAAGAATAAATGGAAAGAATAGTCAGAGTTTAGAAGAAGAATCCAAGAAATGTTAAGAAATCCTGGTGCTAATGAGCTTTCGGCATTAGCCTCCAGTATTTTCCCCAGGCTAGCCCAGCCTCCCTCTCTAGACAGTTTCAATCAGCCTTGTCCACAAATTGTACTAAGCAGCTAAATAATGCAAGGGGGATTTCAAATATATATGTGTTTTTGTCTATTTAGGAAATTTGAAAAAGAAAGCAGGAAAAAACAACACCCCTCAGTCTCACATTTTGAAAACATACCTATACTGTAATCGTCTTGCTGGATATTCTTCTAAGCTCATAAACACACTCATGTTGAGTTTTGTGTTATTACCATTTTGTGTGTGTTGTTATTATTGTATGCTGCTTTTCACTTAAAATATTTTTCTCTTTTTTAACAGTTGTAATTGCCATTTTAATGCATACATAATACTCTATCAAGTATTCAGAATAAAATGCCTAGTGTTTGGGGTTCTTTTCTTAGAATAGATTCCTCAGTGTGACATGGGACAAAATTCACAAGCCTTTTATAACTCTTGATACATATTGATAAACTACCATCCAAAATGATTGTTCTAATTTAAAAAATTCTACCAATAGTGCATGCAAGTACCCGTTTAATTTTAATGTGCAAGTTTAATTTAGTTGTGCTGGCATGCTTATGGTTAAGCTAAAAATACATTGCTGCTCCATAATGGGTAAATGGGCACAGTATCAACTTATGCCCTGACTCATATTGGCTTAAACAGGGAAAATTATTATCTCATATTACAGGAAGTTCAAAACTAGGCCAGCTGTAGGTACAATATGATCATAGCCCCAGTGACATCACTGAATACTTGGGTTCTTCTCTTCAAGCCGGCCATTACCCCCTTCACCCTCATGCTGCCTTCTTTCATGTTTCCAATGGCTACAGTATCTCTGAGCATCACATACGTATGTAGAAACAACAGACATGAAAGGAAGTCGACTCCTGTGGTGTCTCCTTCTCAAGAGTGAGGAAATCATTCCTAGGAGCTTCCACTTACCCTTCCTCTGGTCCTTCTGTCTGGATCTGAACTTCATGCCAACTCTTAAACCAACAGCTGTCAAGGGAAATGAAAGCACTATTATTGGATGATTAACCAAGATTTACTTTTGAGCTGGCAATGAAGTCAACCTTCTCTGAGTGCTGTATACCTAAATAAAATGCCTAAGTAAATAAAAGTGTTCGGTTAGCAAGGGGTTGCTTGTTGGGGTGGTAATGAATAGTGCCTCCCTTGGGCAGCATGGTTTTCTTTTTCAATCTCTGGTATACCTTTAGAATTTTTGAATAACAATTTATACATCTAATGGATATGTGCAGAAGCAATGACAGATCTTCCAAACACAGGACTTTTCCTACCTTTATCCCTTTCTGAATACCAACCTCAGTGCTGACCCCCTAATGTAGAAACCAGGATCCCCCTCACTATATCTATATACTGCTGGCTCCTAGGACTCTTATGGAAGAGACTGAAAAACTGGGTTCCCTTTCAGAGGATTTCCCTCTGGATGGCAATCTGACATCTAGTACTGTGACATCATTAGGGCTTCTGCTGAAATAAAGGTTTACAACCTAATGAAACAAGCCTCACTTTCCAGTCTGGATTGTGCAGACTCTGAGCATCTTATTCCACTGCACAGCCCAGAGCTTTGAGCATCTCACCACTCATTAGCATCCCTGGTGAAAGGCCAGAAAAGAATAAGAAGATTGAGAAATGCAGGTCAAGCACTTCTTTCTCTATCTAGACGGAGAAATACCTATAATTACTGTCTCAAAAGATATTGGAAAATTATCTAGTGTATTTCTATATTTATTTTCCTAATAATAGAATCAATTAATAGTATTATATTTTAAAGTAAAATAAATAACAAAAAGCATTGACAGGATAAAACATGTTTCTAGATTGAAGAAATCAGCCTAGATATTATATTTTATGCCTTAGAAATTCAGTATCATTTTGCATTATATATATGGTTGGTTTATAGGGTATAGATATTATTCCTTTCTTATTACCTGGACATATAAAAATTATGTGACTAGGACTATCAAGATTTTGGACCAAGGCTACCCATCCCTTTGCCCTGATAAACAAGAGCCCCCTAATGCACCCATTTCTTACCAGACCTTGAAAAGTCATTACTTCTGCTGCTTTTCTGGGTGGAAACTGAGGGACAATAGAACCACCAAGTATACTAGTGCACTTTCTGTTTTACAATTTTATAAGGATTTTTACAACATAATTACCTGTCCTAATTATGAGATTACATACACTTCCACCACTTATATAATCAAGTGTAATTAGACTGACTACTTGAATAGAGGATGGTAAAAATTACTTGAAGCAAAAATTACACCACAAAATGCTATTTCAGACAAGCTTTTGGAATATCTGCTCCACAGACCTCCAAAAGAGGTAGCTGGAGATGATTATAATGGCCTTCACATAGGTAGTAGAATTCTCTTAAGTTATGGTGCCATGAATGACTTGTATCATTTTGGAATATTCGTTATTTGAAAACTTTTTCAAACATAGCATTCATCATAGAGATAGATAGATGTACATAGATCAATAGATAGATCTATCTATCGATCTATCTATCTATATATATTGTGACCTGTACAGAAGCCCCTTGTGTTGTGGTTTTGGCCCACATCCAGACTTTCTTTCCTTCTTCTATACTTTCTCCTCTTTTCCCTTTCTATCTTCTTTGTCCCTCCTTGCCCTTTTCTTCCTTGTAGGGCCTGGGAAGAATTTAAAAGAGTAAGTAATGGAGAGAAGAAGAGTAGACTTTATTTCCCACTAAAGTAATCCTTGGATCAAGAGGTTTGAAGGCAGCTGGCTTAATAAAGTTAATGTGGTCCTTGAAATGGTCCAACTTGGGCTGGGCATATAGTCAAGGCCCATTAGGTTTCATGGCCTTTCAGAGAACTTTTAGAGTGGTATCATTTTTATATATGAGAAAAAAAAAGAGAGAGGAAATAACTCAGAATACAATGTATGCAAAACTACAGTGTATATTTTAAAACCAAGTGTGATATTACAGATAGTTCCCTAGAAACACGATAATTTATTATAGTTGTGTCTTTTGTTACTGAAAACGAAGTATCCTGAAAGTCCAATTTTTTCTCCTAGATAAGCTGCTTTTCTTTGGCCTTTTTTCAAGAAAAAATTAAAGGAGAGTATTTTAAAAGTAATTTATTTGTGAGTTACTATTGTATCTGTAGAATTTCCCTAGAACCTTTCCATGACTTCACCCATTGAGTTTTCTTTATTTAGAGGCAAAAGAAAACCAAACTCTTAATCACCTGCTCTGTTTGCAGTTCAGAGAAGTTTTTGGACTAGGCAGTCATATTCTCCTAAGGACAGAGTCTCTTAGGTGTGCTGCTTGTAGTCCACATGGAACAAATTAAAAAGTCAAGGAATGGGGCTGCCACTGGTTCTGATTGGTTACGGTAGTATTAAAAAAAAAAAAACAAAACTTGCCCCACTGTGGAGAAGAAAGATGGATAAAATGCTCTTTGAACACACAGGTCTTTTTTTTTTTTTTAATGTCAGTACAGAAGGGTTGCATTTATATTTGGCTTTCTAGACCTGTCTCTTGACCTTCTAATTACTTTATTTGAAACAGCACTGAGAGTATAATAAACCTGAAGGTTGCCGCTCCTTTGCTTTATCATAAATTAAAGCTGCTGGTTTGTTGAGGTGAAAGTGGAGGCAGAATGTTCATTACTGCTCAAGTGACGGCTTGTCAATAGCAGTGCTTTTTAGTTTGTTCTAGTCAGCACTTGCTGTGCATTTTGTTGGACCACTGGGAAATAAATACAACAAGATTATACATTTGGAATACCACAAGAGTTCAGGAAAAAAAAACACAAATGATAAATTATACACTTGGTAGAAAGTGACATGCTATCTTGTGCTATTAACAACCAAAGATAATTGCAACGAATTGTAATTGCAGTTTGCAACTTGGAGTACAGTGTGTCCAACATCAATCTTAATAGTGAACAAAGCAATTTATATTAAAACTTAATTCACTTGGTAACTTTCTGCTGTATACACGGGAGCTAACAGATGTAGCTTTTCAAAAAGTTCAAAGGCATTTGGAACGTGGAGAGAAATGCTAATGTAGTAAGCCTTGGAGAAATATTGCATTACTACTTGTAATGAAAACAAATGTATGTCATTATCTCCTAGTTTGTGTTTATTTAATAAAATACGCAGTTTGCACATTGGTGAATTCAGTGTTTCTGAATGGGTATGGAAGGATGTTCTATTTGGAATCAAAGGCCAAACAGGCCCAGCAATTATGTGTTTTCTGTAAGTCGTCTGCTTTTTAAGTATGTACATTTCAGTAGTGTGCACCTTAATGCATCAGTGGGTTTTGTATGAGGCGTAACAGCAGACTGGGCAACTTTATTCATGACTTTCCTTAGATTGGATGTCTTTGAAGCAAGAAGGGTAGATCTCCTGGAATTACTTAAGAGAACAAGCATATTTGTTTTGTGAGCTTGACTGATGGCCAGTAGAGCAGTTGAGTGAAATCTCTAAACTGATTAGGGCTTTTGTTCAAATAATCTTCTACCTTTTTCATTAATTTATTCCGTAATGCTATTTTGCTGCTCTTCTACCAAGGATAATAATCTCACACTCTCTGACCTCCGTGAGTGGATGACCTGGAGCCCATAACTAATCTTATTTACTCTCCTGACCAGCCGAACTTCATTTACCTTGGCTGGATAAAGAGCCTTGCGTTGCTAAGCTTCCCCTCCTTCTCAGCACTCTGCCTAGTCTGCAGTGAAGGGCGAAAGACAGTCTTTCCTGGTTGAAACCAGAGGCATCCTGGGGCAGAGGAAAGTGTGCCATTTCTCTTGTTTGTAAAGAAAGTATTTTCCCCTCTTCATGTCCCTCCCTCCTTTTCAAGTTTTGAAAATAATAGAAAGAAATTGGGGGTGTGACTTAATCTGTATCCCACTCCCCTAACACAGCTATTTTTATTTTGACACTTAATTTCCAACCATTGCCAAGAGAATACAGTTTAAATAGGAATAATTGTTGAATACGTATAAATTTTGCATTCTGCTTTTTTCATACCAAAGTATTTCTCATGGTACTTTGTTTCCCAAGCATTACAGTAGTTTTGGGTTCTTCCTTTTACAAACTAGATGGCACTGGGCAAATTATTTAACCTCTCTACCTCAGTTTTCCCATCTGAATGAAGGGAATAATAATAATAGTGCCTACCTCATCTAATAGGCTGTTATGAGTATTGTATTAAATTGTATATTTAAGTTTGAGGCATAGTGTCTGCCACATAGGCTATACTTAATAAAGGTTACTATTATTATTATTGTTATTACCAAAATTTAATTTTCTCCTAATTTAACAGCACCTTCTATTTAAGGTGCAATTTTTTTCAGCTTTAATTGAGTTTATTGGTACATTTTAGGGATACAGTACAGTGACATTCATTGTTGGGATCTTGTACCTCTACATGACAAGTCTTGATTCTCATTTTTTCCCCTTGTCCCTGCCCTCCCTTCACCCCCTCCTCCCCTCCTCATCTACAACCACTTTATTTCCATCTTTTCATTATCTCACATTTTTTCTTTTCCCTTTTTACCCTTCCCCTACCCATCCCACCTTCCCTACACCTTTAGCTCCTTTCTTCCCATTTCTCAATGTCAGTAATCTTATTAAGATCTTCTATATTATTGCAGATTATTCACAACAGAGAAACCATTCGGTATTTACACATGTGTGCCTTATTTAAGGTGCAATTTTTTAAAGGAAATGTAGTAAGTAGTCCATTGAAACTAAGTAGTCAATAGACTCCATAATCAGCAACTTCTGTATTCATTGAAAATTTTAAATCACTTAGGTAGCCATCTATTAAGAGGAACTTCATAGTGATGAGTGTTCTGTCTGTAAGGTGCAGGCTTTTGGATGACCCATCTCTTAATTTATAATAATAAAATAGCACTATTCCAGAACCTTAAAGCCTTTATCAAAGCCTGATAGGGCTTAACCTGGATCTGATGCCTGTGTCTTAGCTGTAATGACACTTCCACTGAGACTGCACATGACAGGGGAAGGAAATTTCTCAAAAGAAAATTGGAGTCCTATTACAAGAAGAAGGAGGGGGTAGAGGTGAAACAGCTAAAAATAACAAAGGATCGCTGAACTTCTTAAAATGCCGAAGGGGTTATTAACACTAAATTTGGGAAAACAGCAAAACTAATGTAGACCCTTAGAAGTATGTATGTGGACCATCCAATAGCCATTACCTATGGGTAGAAGAACCAGGATAAATCCCCAAGCTACTGCAATAAAATTGTATGTGTCTGCACTACTGGGAATACAAACTGTCTCACTGGCCCTGGAGATAAATCTTCCTTTTTTAAAATTATTACTTGGAGTGACATTGAGGACTCAAGTAAACAGACATTTGCAAATATCAAAAGTCCTGACAGTGACTCTAACTGCATGGGAGTTTTATTTTATTTTTTTTTTCCTTCATATGAAAGAAATCCACAAAGAATAGCATTATACTGGGCTCTACAAAGTCACCCTTGTTTATGGCTCTTACCCTACAATAGTTTGGCCATAGTTTCTAGTATCCTAGAGTATCCTAGTATCTAGGTTTACCTAAGTTTACCTCATGGTTGCAAGACAACTGGTGCAGTACCTAATATCTCATCTATATTACATGTAGGAAGAAAGGACAAAATGTGTCTGGCAATTGAATAGATCCCCACCCGCTTTTAAAGAAACTTCTCCAGAAGCCCTGCCCAACAATTTCTGCCAAATAACTACATTAGCCAAAACTTAATCCATCAAACCAATCAGAGAAAAATGGAAGATATTTTTCACCTGAGTACATGGCTGCTTCCAACAAAACTAGAACTCAGTAAAGGAGTGGGAAGGGAAGGATAGCTGTTAGGAAGGCAACCTGCAGGGAGAGTCTTTTGCACTGTGAATTCTCCTAGCAGCCCCAGTATCTGCCAGTGTTATAGCCAAGAAGCCCAGAGAGTGGTAATAAAATGCTTTGCAGCAGAAAGAAAGAAGAAAGCGAATTGAATGATGAAAACTTTGGGTTATTAAAGTTCCAACATTTTCTTCTTGCCCAAAACATTCACAACAAACTCTGCAGAGTAGGAATTGAAGGAAAATGTTCTGTGCCATTTTTCTTTAGCCTTTTTTGCAATGCAACAGGACAATCAATACAAATCTTTGCAGTAATCATATATTGATTTTCCTAGAATATAACTCCATTTAAAGCACTTTTATCCCCAAGAGTAGAAACATTGGAGGCTATCAAAGGAGGAAGTAGGTTTCCTTGACCCCCATCTATAGTGCACAATTGATTAACAGAGGGTAGTTATGAGAGATACAGGGAGAGAGAGAGGAGAGAAGTCACTGAAAGGTTAATACCAGTTAAAGAGAAACATGATTATAGGACATAAGCTTTTTGTAAAATCATAAGGTCAGGATAAGATAACATTGGCATCAAAATGACATAGGATTTCGAGTCCTTGGTCCTCAGACTGTACTCACTCTCCAGTCCCCAAAAACAACCAGAGCCAAATTTTGGGGATTGGCAGAGTGATGCATGGATGTGGACTGATAGGTTGAAGTTCAGGGCTTCTGAGCTGGCTTGGTAAGGGAGTAAGTGATGCTGTTTTGGTTTTTCCTGAGGCGTGGTTACGTCTTAAACCAAAACTGAAGCAATCACACTGCATGTTTCTTTGTTTCACACAGTGCTAAAATAATAAAGGGGGTTGCCATCGTAGCTCAGTGGTAGAGCACACAGTTAGCATGTGAGAGGCCCTGGGTGTCATTCCCAGCACCTAAAAAAAAAAGTAGAAAAGCATTAGAAACCTGAATTTTTATGCCTTTTCTTAACAAAACAGAAGAACTACTCCCTTCTTTCGTCCTCGTCATTTTACTTTCTAAAGATTTTTTTTTTTAATTCTACATTCTGAAAATCCCATGAGTTCTCTGCCCAGATGTCTTCATCCCAGAGACAGGGGCATAATTGGATGGCAACATTGGAAAAAGGCTGTATGTTCTGCTCTGTCTCTGGCCTGCATAACTGGGATGTCGCCAAAACCGAGGATGGTGCCTCCTACAGCAATCTCAAGTTCATGTCTCTTACACATTCCTTGCTGAAAAGGCAAGAGGGGCCCTGGTGTTCTATTGTTTACAGTGTATTGTTCTCCATATATTTCCTCTCCCTAAATCCCTCTTGCTTTTTGAATCAAGGCTGAATTCTCACAGGCAAGCTCTTTATTAAATTAAAAGGTGCATGTAGCCTCATTATCCTTCTCAATGTGTTATGCTTGATAGTTGCTAGCAACTTCGGAGTCTGTATGTTTGGGTTTTGTGTTTTTTTTTTTTTCCTTTGGTTTCAGGCAAAGCAACTAGTACATACTGTCAGATAAAGTATCTTATCTGTCAGCAGCACCCTTGTGAATTAATCATAATTCAATAGGCTTACTAATCAAGATTTGAGATGAATGTTTTGATAGAGCAATCAGATTTGTCTAATCTGTCATTAGTTGACAGTTGCTGCGGGCAGAGTGCAGAGTTGGCAATAGTAGACCTGTTTCTGATCCCTTTGGCTGGGCCCACCAGTTGGGTAGTTTCACTGATTGTACCAGTGGACCCAGAAGGTTCTAATTAAGTTCCGTTTCTCACTCTCCCCATTCTCCCTTCTCCTCCCACCAATACTCAGAAGAGGCGGGTAGAGATTAGCTCTGTTGAACCTGCTGTGTGATGAACGGATTTGGGAACATGGTGTTGCCTTTGTTGTTTTCACCTGATAACAAAGGTGTGTCCAGCCAAGTGACAGATCTCAAGGGGATTTGTGGTGTCATTTGAAATAGTAGCCAGGGAAAGAAGATAAACCTAATATATTGTTAAATGTTACTGATTACAACTCGTGTCATATGTCACTGTACCCCATTATTCTGAGTTGAACATTCTGGGAGGTAATTTATAGCATAGCTTGTACATTTCTTCAATTTGATTGGATAAGTAAGTCTTTTGATATAGATTGATGTTGTACTGTATACCATGTTTAAAGTTCTGATGTAAAGTCCTGAATTAATAATGTATCATGCTGTGAATATGAGGTAGGAATTAATACCATATATAAAATGATAGTTTTATGTTATGGAGGAGCTTTTTGGTTTCCACTGATTTTTTTGACTCCTCCTAACATTGTTACTAGCATAAAGATATTTCATTGTAGAAATTTTGGCAAATTCTCGAAAAATCTAAAAAGCATTTTTAAATTTCTCATAATTTCATCAACACACTTATATCAATATTATATCTTCTTAGTAAAATTAACTAAATATCAACCCAAATGCCTTAATGAGTAATTGCTTGACATTGTTGCCAATAAATACACTTATACTGGGCATTTTGCTCTGGAATTTGTGGTACACCAGAAGACAATCCAAAGGATTCCCAGAAGATCCTACTTTCTCTCAAAGTTTTACCTTGTGGATAAAAAGGATGGCAAAACTTAGCCTAGTAATGTACCCCACATGTTGGAAGCGACAGTGTTACAGTTTCACTGGCATGTCTTAGGCCTAAGAGAGTGCTGGCCACACTCTGAGAGATTTGTAGTTTGGATAGGGATATTGGAGAGCTACCTAATTAGAATCCAGGTGTAATTATGTCAGGCTTTCCAGGCAGCAGTGTGCTGTGTGTTAATTAACTTTCATGCTGAATATGCAGTAGCACCTGAACAAAGAACAATTCATGGAGGAGGAAAAGCCTCCTCACTTTTTTCTACCTTAGTTTTGCTGTTACTAAGGTTACCTCTCATGTTCTCCTTTTTTGTAGTTGAGACATGAGGCATTAAGGGCAAGCTGTTTTGAAAAAAAAAAAAAATCATCATTTGTCCCTGTAATTTTCTTTCTCCTTTCTTAATCTTAGCATATTCTTTGCAATTCTCTTTTATAAATTCAAAATTGTACTTTTTAGGTATAGATGTTATTGGCTTGTAAAATCCAAGTGATTTCTAGTCCTAGTTTTTGCTTTTGTTTTTTATTAACTCCACAGATATCTTTTTGTGGTGAGGAGGAAATGTACTATATTTACTGAACCACAGGATCAACTAATATCCCATCAGTATTTGTGATAAACCTTCTCAGTTAACAACAATGGGCAACAATGGGAAGAGTATTCTTTTCTGTCAAATTAGAGTTTGGCTTCATTTATGCTGGCTTCTGCTGTTGCTTGCTGCCCAAGTTTTTAACTAATACAATAAACTTTGTAAATCTATATTAATCAGCTGTACAACTTGTATGAGCAAATATTTTAAGTAACCAATGCGACACCATGCATAAATAGTAGAAGATTCATTTTTGCAACCCTCTCCTCATGCTCAGGTGAGAAGGTCTGATTTTGAGATTCTCTGTACCTTCTAATCCTGCCTCCTTGACCACTTCCTCAGGCTTCAGTTTTCTGCTAATAAAGTCTAGAATGACAAACAGAACCACCTTGTTTGTATAGTGAGATGAATAATTGTTCTAGAATTCTCTCTTACACTAGCATGAAATTAACATAGATCGGGGATTTTCTGGAAACATTCAGAACAAATTGTATTCAACAAATTTTTTTCATCATCTGTGGAACCTCTTACCTGTCATGAGAAAGAAATGCTTCAGTTTTACTGCTTAATACTAGTATTACTTGACTTTGCTGGAAGAAAGGAATAATAAAAACCATTGTTAGGAGTATATGGGAACCTTTGTGACTATAGAAAAAAATGTGTCTAAGAGATGGAACATTGGACAGTGTTAGTGCTCCCTTGACATGGTTCTAGGTTGGATGTCTAGTGAAAGTCAGTCTCCATTGTTTGTTTGTTTCATTTTGACATCCTGTGTGGACATATCATGCCTTCATAGTCAAAACCAGAGTAAGTAGTTTTGACCAAGTACTTGCTCTTTGTAAGATTATTTTTTGTATGCCAGGAATCCAAAGACATCTATCCTGTCCCCAGAGAGTTTACTGTCTCTTTGGGAAGGTGAAACATAAAAACATGAAAAATAAAACTAAAAGATTTGAAGAACTTTTCCAGACAACACTAGAAAAGATATGTTACATGACTATATGTGATTGTCAGATGCATTTATAGATTTCTTTTAGAAGAAAAAAGGGTTTGGGGCCCTTCAAGTAGTAAGGGATCATAGAAACCATTATCATTCCTAAAATCTCAGTATTATTCTGTAAAAATTCCTTTAATTTAAAACTCTCCAAAGAAATCTGGTACATAGTAGTGGGAAATTAATTATTTTAGATTATCACTGAAATGAAAGTATAAAATGTTAAAATTAAATTTTATTTTTAATTAAGTTACAATTAAAATATTTAATTATATTAATGGACTTCTGAGAAAATGCTGGAAGACTCCAGGTTGGTTAATCATTTCATTGTTAATAAATTCTGTGTGTAGTAGATTCATCAAACTCTGTAGGTAAAAATATTAAGGAAAAGATGGATTTTTGAGTTAGTTAAGATATGGATGGGGAAAGATCACTTCAGTTAGACAGAGTATAGAATGAAGGCAGGAATAAAATAGTACAACCTAAGTTTAGTGTGTCAGGCTTACCTGGTTGAACATGAAAGTTCAGGAAACATAGACGCATATGTGGGAGGCCCGAAGATGGCTGAGTTCTGAGAGCCTGCTTACATTTCCATGGTTGACTTAGTGCTGGTAGGAATGTAGGAAGATTAGTCTGGTGGCATTGTACTCTGTGGGGTTGGGTCATTCTTGCTGGAGGCTGAAGGGGTGCATTTGGAGAAAAGCAATGATCCTGAGATGAGTGGGTGTGAGGATGCCCCAAATGGAGCAGTGAGAACAGACAAGTATGAGGTTCAGAGGACTTGTTAAGTGAGAGAACTTCATCATCACTATTTTAAGAATAGTGCCATCCAAATTATGTACTAGAAGGGAGCCATAGCATTCTCCTGGTTGTGAAAATCATGAAGTAATTCTCCAAAGCCCTACTAATATCTTTATGTCACCTCAATAGCCACAGATAATATTGGTACTCAGAGTAGAAACTGAGTAATTAAAAGAACAAATACTGCTTTTGGTGATTTTGATATAGACATTCCCTGACTTATAGTGGGTTTCACTTATAATTATCAACTTTATGTGGATGTAAAATGTATATGCATTCTATAGAAATCATACTTTGACTTTTGATCCTTTTCTGGGGTAGTGATATGCAATAGGATACTCTTGCAATGCTGGTCAGTGGCAGCAAGCCGCTCCCTGCCAGCCTCATGATCACACGGGAAACCACCGTCAGGGAAACTACAGAGGACTGTGTGGCTGCCAGGATGTTGGTGGGTTAGATGTATTTGGTGCATTTTCAACCTGTGGTACTGTCAGCAGAGGATAAGCTTATAGAGGCCTAGCTCCCTGGGTCAGCGAGGGAGCAGGTATGTGTCTTGGGCTGTGAAGTAACAGTTGCCTTGACTGTCACCTTGAAGGTTTCCAGAACGTGTTCATTTTCTTATCAGTCATTTCCTCTTATTCCCATTTGCTTAAAAGTTCTTCATATTACCTTGGTTTTCAGAAACCAGTGATTGCCATGGACCTGCCAATTCTGAACTTTGCTGTATCTGTTTAAAGAGATACCATTGTCCCTTAAGAACAACAGATTTTCTTCAGTGATGTGACTAAGCTTATGCAATACTTGCAGAGTTGGGAGCTTACATCTAACAGAAAAAATGAAGTTTAGCCTGTGGGGTGGAAGTCTCTGGGGTAGGATATTGAAGTTTGAGAAGTGAGGAGAAATGGAGCAGAAAACTCCTGTACCTTTTGCCAAGTCCTTTGCCAAGATCTAGGAATCCAAATCTCACAAAAGGTTGACCTGAGTGCATGGAGTTGTCCAGCATAAAACGCTGTACAAAAGTCACACTCAACTCATTCCAGGTAGCAGGAAAAGTTCCAAATTGGCCAGAAACAATCGAGTCCTTTGAGTCCCAAACAGTGTAACTTTTTATAAGCAATGTACCTGTAAAGTCCTTTTCATTGCAACTTCCCAGTGTCTACCTTAGGATATATTCAATATTGTATTGCCTTGTCTACTCTTGAGCTACTGAAGTATCACTTCTGAGCAGAGCAGGTCTAGGGTATGCAACAGGTCCCACCACCACTTCCTTGGTATTGTGCATTTTCTCTTATATGAGGAACCCAAAGTTTAAATGATTAATACCAGGAAATAGACTGGGTGGAGATGGGATGGGGATCTGGGAGGGAGAGAAGGGAATAGGGAAGGAAAAGGGATCAAGATGTTATTTGTATATACCAGTTCACTGTGATGAATGTGTTTAGGATGTGTTTCCAACTATATACTAATGAAAAGGGAAATAAATAAAATAAAAGCCCCTGAGTCAGGCATGGTGATGCACACCTGAAACCCCAGCACTCAAGAGGCTGAGGCAGGAGGATCCCTGTGAGTTTGAGGCCAGCCTGAGGCTACATAGTGAGTTCAAAGCCAGACTGAACTGCATAGTGAAGCCCTGTCTCAAAAAACAGAAAGAGAGAGAGAGAGAGTAGAAAAGGGAAAAGTGCTGGGATATAGTTCAATGTGAAGGCCCTGAGTACAATTCTTAGTACCTAAATAAATAGGTGGTTATTTCTCTTATTACTAAGTGATATATATGAAGTCTTGTGTTCACCTTTAATAAATATATTCAATTTTTTTTTTTTTTTTTGTCCTCCTGCCTTAGCCTACTGAGTGCTAGGATTACAGGCATGAGCCACTATGCCTGGCTTTAAACAGACTTAAGCATTGACTTTCCTTTCACTAGGAAGGCAGGTGTTTCTGTAACTAGGAAATAAAGCTGCTCTCCACAGCACTTTTCTTATAAAATGCCTACTTGCATTTCCATCTTACAACTAGAGTTTAAGAGCATTGTAACTCAAAAATAAAAAGAATACCCTTGCTAAATAAGGAAAGGAAGAGAGATAGAATATTTTTGCAAGAAAAATATACCTTGCTGGGCCACCTCACTATAGCCTGTTATCATGAGTACACTGGGATTCAGAAGTTTTTATTAGGAAATAATTTCTAGTTCTGTTACAGCATTATCCAAAAAGCTTCTCAAATACTGTGTACAGTGTTGTGCCTTGGAACCTGTTCAGTCCCAAGCAGAAAATGAACCGAGCTTGTGACACCCATAAGATGGTGTGAACATGGTGATGGAACAGAGCTTTTTCTTCTACTGGTTTTGAGGACTTGGAAAGGGTCACTAACTTTCAAGCCACTGAACCATCTTTAAAGTCCAGGAGCTCTACCTTCTATTCATACTATTATATTTCACATTTGCACATAGCCTGGCTTGAATGAAGCTTTAATAATCAGCTGTTGTTTATAACTACTTAACGCTTCAGGGAGCAGGCACATGGAGTCAGCAGCAAAACATAGCAGAAAGCAAATCCCTTCCAGAATGATACACATGGTCACGTCTCCAAATCTGTAGTCTGAGATTATATATTTTGGTCTCTCTCTCTTTTTTTTTTTTGCATTGTGTTACCTATAACCATTCAGTTCAGAAAATGCAGAAATGGTTCCAGGCTTTTCCTTGTGGTTTGAAAGAATTCTCACATGTCCCCAAGTGACTGCTCAACAAGGAAGCACCTATTGATTGATTGAGCAGGATCTATTTTGCTATTTTTGTTACTTTTGCCATAAAACAGATAACTCTCTTTAGTATATTCTCTACTTTTTTTTGTTTTGTTTTTGTTTTTGTTTGCAGGGGGTGCGTTTTGAGACAGGGTCTCACTATGTAGTTAAGACTGACCTGGAACTCACTATATAGCTCAGGCTGGTCTCGAACTCACAGTGATCCTCCTGCCTCAGCCTCCCAAGTGCTGGAATTACAGGCATGCACCACCACACCTGGCTTATTCTGTACTTTTATTTAAGGGTAATTCTTAATACAAATTTATAAAGGAAGGAGGCACATCGGTTCCCTACAGGAATAAAAATTAATCAAGAAAAGAGTTATCATTTCCAAGACCTCATAGCCATTCACATCCAGAAATAAAATGAGACCCTTGAAGAGGCCTCACCTTCCTTCTGATGGGGCCACTGTGGCTCTGGCCCATTCAATAGTTTGGTGTAGTTGGACACGAGAGGCATCTCATCTAAGTGCAGAGTTTTCACTTCCTGTCTTGTAACTACATCTAAACGTGACTTCACAAAGATATCCTCTCAGACACTGACTACAGTAGCTCTTCCCCTGGGAGAAAAGGGTCTTTAAGATATTTTGAGGGGGAGAGGAGGATTAAGAGGTCTAATCCATAAGGACTTCTTTGGAGCCGTAATGGTTTGTTGTGCTAAGACTCATGGAGAGCATTTAAATGCAGATCATTGTCCTGGAGTGTTGCAAGACCTTTAGAGGGTCTTTGATAAAGCAGCTTCCTGTCACTTACTGGAAAACCTTAGGCAAGTTTTGATGCAAACAAACCCAAGAATACTTTTTTGGTTTGTGCCTTTAAATTAAATAATTAAAATTGTCAGACTTTTCTTTTTTTTTTTTCTTTGTCTCCCTCTTTAAAGCCAACTTCAGTTGCGCATAGATAGATCCCTGACTGTTGGATACATGTTTAATACATTTCTTTCCCTTTCTAATTACTCTCATTGGAGGGGAGGTGTTGGTAATAGAGATGGTACAGAATAATGAGCAAACACAGTTATCACACCGAGGGCCTGCAAAGGTTTAATTTAGAAATATAATGGAATCACATCATTTCATATGGAAACAATTCCTTCTTGCCTCCTTCCCCCAGGAGTGAAGGAAATGTCTTTGGTGTATGGTTAAATACCTGATAGATTAGACCTTCAGATAGGTTGGCAGATTAAGACAAAACATTTTAAAAAGTTCATGTTTTCAGCTGTCTATCCTATTTTAAGGTTTCTGTAGCCCCTCAGTATTCTGAATGTACTAGATTAGCCCTAATCTAATATTTATTCTTTAATGTTTGCAACCTTCTGGCTGGCCTTCTTTCCCAGCTTCCATGTTGCCTATCTCTGTTAACATCTCTGCATGCATAAGGGGCCATTCATTAGCCTGGATTGAGGGGAAACCACCAAAACTCTGGGCCCCATTTCTTGGTGTTGGGAATGTAAGGCCCCAGCACAGAGAGCAGAATGGATTGCGAGTATTCCTCTGGGTCACAAACATAGATTGAAGGGTCAAAACAAAAAATCTGGAATCTCTTTTTGCCTGAAAACCCAAGCTTATTCAGAAAGGTATTCATTGCTGAAAATGTTGAGGTTTATTCTCATGGCTCCCTGCACGGTAAAACACGAGCTAAACTGTAGCATCAGAAATTATGAACAAAGAGAATCTTTGTGCTAAGCAGAAGGCCATGGATTAAGCCAGAACATTTCTGTGCTGTTTTACTTTTTCCAGCGTGAGGTAGATGCACACTTATGGACCACACAGAACACACATGGCTGCCAGGAACCTGCTACTAAAAACATATCCACACTGGGGAGGCTGGTTCGCCCAAATTGCAGAGAAGGGACACAGCCCGATATATTTCCACTGGACCATTCCTTGAAGGAATGTTAGAGTACCCAGAGTTCTTTGTATTCCTCTGAAGGTTACTTTAAGGAATGAACATAAAATTTTAGAACAGGAAAGGATTTAGAAATTCACCCACAACCCTACCCTCTATGTCACACACAGAAACTAAGGCAAAGGGAGAGTAAGTCATTTTCCAGAAGTTTTAAAGCTAGTTACTACTGTCTGGTACTCACGCTTTTAGTTAAGAGCATCGAGTATATCCTGTATCCTTTCTGCCGTCCCACAGCATGCATTTTCAATGTTATTCTTTCCTATGAAGACAACATAGACAAATATTTGTGAGCTACTATTAAATGAAAATAAATGCTCATACAGTATGTTAAAATATGTAAAAATTATATATGGACATAATTATCAACTAGACTTACTAAAATGGTGATATTGTCGGTAACTTTAAATTTCCCTTAATGCTGTTACTCAATTGTTTTTAGACTTTTAGAAAGCATCTTTAATACAGGTATGCCTCATTCTACTTATCTAGAGCTACCTGGACCTGTGTGCCCAATCCTCATGGACTTAAACTTTGTCTAGTGCAAGGCATATATATTTTTGGCACAAATGGAAGCTGTTCTAATAGTAAAGACATTAAAAATGAGATCCTCATAGCTATAGCTATAGCTGCATTAAATTAGGGTCTCTGGTGTCCTGGCCCCAGGCATGATGGCCCACCAGAGGCAAGTAGAGGATAAGATGTTTTCAGGCATGAACAGAGTCAGAATCTAGGACCTAGGAAGAACCTCATGTCTCCTAACTTGATCCCCGTGGGCTTCAGAACCTTCCATAGAAGCACAGAAGAATTCAGGTATTGCGAGGCAGAACTTGGCTAAAATCCAGGAGAAGGAGCCCCAATAAAGCTCTTCCTTCAGTGAAGCCACGTGCATCATGATTATCTACTCAACCTGCAAAGTGCCATCCCAAGGCACTCCCTTCCCCTGCCTTCCCAGAAGCCTCCTTGTCTCTCATAGAGGGCAGAACACAGGGAGAACATCAAGTGCTTTAGGTACAGTGTGATTTGTAATCTTCTTCCAGGGCAACCCACATGTAAAGTAGAAGCGGGCCGGCAAGAGAAGCCAGCAGAGCTTGCGCAGACAAGAGGGCTCACTCGACGTAGAGGACCTCTTGGTGACATGGCTCCCTTTCTTCTCTTTGAGGGACAAAGTAGATTTTCAGGAAGACAGAATTGGAGAGAAGGGGTCAGAGCAAAGCTGACACTACATGTGTTACACCTAGAAGGTGCCTTTAAGCCCTTAACTCAGATCCCAGGAAGCTGCTCTTGCTAGCTTTGGATACAGTATGTAGCTGAGCACTGTGATGGTGGTTTAATGAAGATGCCCTGTGGATGTTGAGGAGGAGAGGACTGTCAGAAGCAACATCAGAGATATCTGTGCTTCTCCAAGTACGGGAGTAGGGGGAGGAGGATGGAGAAGAGAAAATGATTTGCATTTGGAAAGAAACTATATACAGATCAGTGGAAGACATGAGGTGGAAGGTGGAATTTCCACCTCTGCAAGATTTTTACTTGTTTTAACCCTGCGGGGCCACTGTGGCCCATTCATTCATTGACCAATTAGTTTATCAATTTGTGGCTTTCATTCAGCGTACATCTCCCTAGCTGTGCTGAGCTCTGAGCATACACTGAACAGCTAGAGAGAATGGCCTTGTCCTCATGAGTGTAATCAAACTTGGTCCACCACAGTAGCTTGAGCTGTTAGTGTGTTTAAACTACTGTGGAGGAGCTGCAAAGATGGACCAAACACAGTTTTCGAAAAGCATGGGAATCAGGGTGGATTTATCTTGATCATAATTCCTCTAAGGGTGTGGTCACTTCTCTAGCCACTTATCAGGTCTCATTTCCTTCAGGAAGTTTTTCTCCATGTTGAGTTCACATCTGTTTGGTCTAATCCAAACTTCCTTTTCTCGGGCCCTGATCGGTCCAAAGTGCCCAGGATTGCCATTGGTACCTGCCTTGGCCATGGTTGCACTTAGCTGCTTCCTTGAAAAATTGAGTTTGATGGGGATTTGGTTGAAGCCCTGTAAATCCTGGCTCAAATTCAAGTTCAAACCTAGTGACTGGTCCAGGAAACTGCTTAAATACTAGCAATAAGAAAACTGATTTAAAGTAATCCTTTTAGGGACACAGGATGTAGGGCTTTAACCTTTTAGTACTCTTTTTTTCTCCCAATAATAATGGTTTTAAGTCATCGTCTTTAAATTTGGTTAATTCCATTAGGATCATTTCAAAAAAAGGGTCCATTAGTGGCTTTGAAATCTGAATGGAATGAGGAAAAAAAATTTTATGGCAAAATTTCAGCTCCAGTAACTAGATTAAAGACTTTGCTGAATTAAAGAAAAACTGACATATGGATGATTTGAAACTAATTGCAGATTTGTTACTTTTAAGCACATAGAGTAGTCTACCCTAAAGTATTTCCAAATTCTCTTAGAGCATACATTTCAATGTTAAACAAATGTGTAAATAAGATAATTTCAGTTGGTGGGCCAGAAAGTGGGAAAGAGGTAGGTTATATTGAGAGATCAGAGATGGCATCTCTGAGAGGTGACTTGTGAATAGAGATCTGAAAGACAGAAAAGCCACAACAATGTAAAGACCTGGAGTCAGTGTTCTAGACAGAGGGACAGTTTAGAGCAGAGTCCCTGAAGTTTTATGAACTTGATGTTTTGGAGGAATAGAAAGAGAACAAAGCAGTATTCCAGAGTGAGAAAAGAGAGCAAAGAAAGCAGGGCCATGGAATGAAGTTTAGATGTTATTTGAAATACTGAGAGTACTTTAGAAAGGTGACCACTGATTTTCTAAGCCGTCAACAAAGAAAAAAAATGTGCCTAAGATGTGTATTTTATTTAGTACTGAACTACTGAGGTTTTCTGTCTTTTTTCACCTATGTGTTGACTTATACAGATATTACTGAAGTATTGGACATTTGAAAGCACTCTTCTCTGTAAATTTGAGAACATTGTTATAAAAATGTTTAACAGCTTGAGTACTGCTACTTGTTTGTAAAATCACCACGTTAAACTTTAAGCACTCACCCTGGTAGACCCATATGGCCATTCTCAAAAGCACATTGCCCTGAGGACTGTTGCATTGCTACTTTCCTTAGCTCATGCAGCTTTCAGGAAGGACACTTCCCATCATGTAGGCCCACAGCCCCTGAGGAGAAAAGCCCTTCAGGCTGCTCTGCTGTCCTATCTGTCTACAGTGGCAAAGGTGAGGCTGTCCTGAGGCTATGATTCCCAGGATAGCTCCACTTCCTGGGCCCTACTGGCTACATGGAAATTATGAAAATATCCAGGGCAAGGAGCTAATAAATAAGAAGTGACAGGCATCACACATTAGGGGATTATTGTGCATACTGACTATTCTGGGAGGCACACACAGAAGGTTGAGGTTGTCTAATAATCCCCTGAATGTGCTGCCTGACACACTGATGATACAAAAAGAAATCTGCTTTATTGGAAAGGCCAACAAAAAGATTGATGGCATGTGGATGGCGGTTCCAGAACCTTCGCCGTGGATTTATGGAATGTTTCTAAGAGCTTTTTCATGACCTTTGATTTCTAAAGGTAGTCCCTGGATCTCCGGAAACGTATGTGTTTGAAGTTTATTTATGGTATCAGGAATAAAGAAGCTAAGATCTGAGTTTCTCTGCTTGTATGGGTAAAAATGATTCCCATTGGCTGCTGTGTAGGGATGGCTGTCTTTATGGAAGGCCCTGGCAGGAAGGCCTCGATCATGTGCTCAGTGAAGGCAAAGTCATTTCAGTATCTTTTTCCTAAATCATTCCACTGGGTGCCGCCCAAGCCATAAGTGGGGCACAGATTAATTGACCAAAAAAAAAAAAGTGACTTGGGTGCTGTTGGCACTTCTGTTCTTATTAGATTCAGAAAAGGCATTGGATGAAGATCACTTCTGGAAAAAGAAAAAAAGCATATGTTACTTATTGTTTGGGGTGAATGTCTTTATGAGAAAAGGGGATGCTGCGTCATTAATAACTCTGGCACGCCATACCAATTCTCATCGGCCTGACAGATTAAACCTGAGCCCTCTCTCATTATGCTGGTAGCCGCAGAGCATTGGCTTTTCCTCCAGCCTGATACGTATTCCATGCACAGTCAAGCCTCTGAGTTGACATCTTCTTCTAAAATTGTTTGGCTGTAATAAATATAAAACTTTCACCACTGATGTAAAGCATTGCTGGTTGGCATCATTTCCTACCCCCTTTTAATTATTCCTGACACTGTGGAGAAACATCTAATATAAATCTGTAATGTGCACTGATGACAAACTACACGGTTGAAGGACCATGTAATTTCTCCACAATTAATTAAAGTGCATGGAGATTTTTTTTTTCCTCTTTCTTTCTTTCTATTTTTTTCCCCCAGCAGCCAGATGCCACTGACTGGCTCAAATAACACTGCTGTCAACTGTAAAAAATTAAGATCCAAACCGTAAGAAAGGTACTTAGATAAAGAAACCAGATGCCAGGTTATTTGTGATACCACCGCATACATCTTGATGTGAGCCACCATTGTTCAACATCTGTAGTTCCACAGCCTTAATTACGCACTTAACTCAGCGAGTCTGTCAGCAGTGTATTTCCACAAGTATCGTTACTTTTGTAAATCTTTTTATTAAAAATTGAATGATGCCAATCAGCAAAGGGAAGAGAGACAGAGAAAGACACTAGAGGCCCTGTGTAAAAAGAAGGGGCTGCCTATTTACACCAGTAGTACATGCTGGTGTTTATGGGCACGTGTGTGTGGTCACTCAGAGAGGAACAAATGCTCTGCTCCTAGTTCAGGCTGATCCACCACCTGGAATTGATCAAAAGCAAATTAATTTTCATTTTCAATTAGGAATACAATTAAGTCCAAAGAGGTGAGGGGGAAGTTGTAATGTTTACATACAGCTCATGTGGTGGAAGGACTTGAGAAAAAAACAGTTGAAATGAAATATGTGTCTTTGTATCTTCGTATTTAATTCATGAAAGTGTTAGGGTTGTGGCTCAGGCAGCAGCAGCTGCTGCTGCTATTGCTGCTATGGCTGCTGCTGCAGTCCAGTTTACCTTCTCTGGATCCCCTCCTCCTTCCCTTCAGATCGAATTTAGGAGGTGGGAATAGAGGAAGGGCAAAATCAGGAGGTTGCAACTTCTAGGTATCCATTCATGGGGCCCAGCCCTGTTGTTTGGAGGGCTTTTTTCCCCCAGGATTAGGCTGTGCACGGTGGATGTGGATGTTTTAATGAAGAACCTGCATTAGGAAACAGGAATTTGGCTTTGCATTCTGTTGGCTCTCAGTGTCAAAGCATTACCTGGCAAATAGATCCCCCTTCCAAGTCTGGCCATCATCAGAGATATTGAGTGATTGTGTGAAAACAATCTGGCTGTTGAATGCCTAGTGTCACAGGATCCCAGCTCTTTTCACTTGACTTTTCTCTACATTCAACTGCTGCCTTTTGTTGGAGTAACTGAGTGAGGGCCTGTGGGGCAGACAGGATTCCTCCTGGCTGCCTGGGAACAGTTGGCCCAGTGTGTTCATCACCAAGGGTGGTAATTTGGGGAGCTTTGACCCTGATTTTAAGGAAAGTCAATTATTTGTCAATTATGAGTCCTAGGAATCCCAATATGAGACTCAGATGTTAAGTGCCTCTTTTTCTGGTTTGGAAGTGGGTTCTCTCCCAGAGCAGTCACATTGAGCTTGCCATAAGCATGCTGTCAAGCTGATGAGAATTTTCTGACTATCCATCTCAGAGATCAGATTCTTTGAAAAGGCAGAGTGGGTGGTAAATATTTTGTCATATGGATAACAATGAAGATAGCTTAAGATAATAGCTTACATCTTCCTAGAGTCTTCTGGGTGACGGATTAAGAAGGGAAGATTCTGGGTCTTAGAAACAGCTGCTTTGGGTTAAAGATTATCCAAAGCAGTGTGGTGACCAACAGTCAAGAGTACTCCAGTCCATATTTTACCTCAAACCACCCCCACCTTCATAGTCCCAATGCAGGGGTTTACGTTTCCTCCCTGCATGGTATTTGTGCTTTAAAAGAAGATTTTATTACTTCTGCTACAGTGGAATTTCTCTTTTTACTAGACAGTTGGCATGACCACAGCCTGAAACCGCAATGGAGTTGTTAACACTCCGGGATCAGTTTTTCCCCCTTTAAAGCTATTCTTTTCTTTTCTTTATTTTCTTAAGAGGGAAAAAAAAACTCCAACAAATCAACAGAACTATTAACTTTCTGATTTATTTGCTACAGAGAGCAAAAAAAGTCAATATGAAGTGACAGAGAAGCCAGAACAGACAGTATGAAAACAGCCTATGTGAAAGTTTCCAACCAAAATTGCACCACAAGCAGTTGGTTATCTGGAGATAGACATCTTCAATTTCCTGATTGCATAATAGAAATGGGATTTCTTTTTCCTCTAAAAAAAGCTTTATCCATAATGTTGACATAAGTTTTCTGTGCTTTGGGTTCCAAAAAGTACTCCTCTCAAGTATCTTCTCAACTGCTAACAGTGTCTGCCATTTCTTCTCCTCCAAGGGAGAAAGAAGGTCAGGATTGCTATCGTGATGGCTGGCCCATCTCAGGACATTTAGTGACTAGACAGATCTTCCACCATAAAATGAAGTAGCACCCAGGAAAATTAATCTGGGTATTGATTGGCAACCTAATAGCTGTACTGCCAACAAATGTTATGGCTTTGTAAGTCTGTCAGGGTTAGAAGTTACTGAAGAGTTGAGACCATGGTTTGGGGCAATTTAAAACAGCCATCCTGGGTGGAGCTGTGCAGGGGTTTGCAGGTGCCCTGGCATAGCTGTTGTGGCCTTCAAATTTATTTGGCCTCCTAATCTAGTTAGTGACCAATACACTATGTTTTCCCCACTCACCTGAGTTTATTTTCTCCCTCCCTCCCTCCCTCCTTCTCTCTCTCTCTCTCTCTCTCTCTCTTTCTCTCTCTCTCTCTCTCTCTCTCTCTC
>NW_022900944.1:12280447-12316326 GCF_012274545.1 Fukomys damarensis | reverse complement strand
TTTTTCCCCCCCCCCCCCCCCCCTCTCTCTCTCTCTCTCTCTCTCTCTCTCTCTCTCTCTCTCTCTCTCTCTCTCTCTCTCTCTCTCTCTCTCTTTCCTGGCCTTGAACTTGCTATGTAGTCCATGCCTAGCCTCAAACTTTCAATCCTCCCACCTCAGCCTCAGTGCTGGGATCACAGGCATGTGCCACCACACTCAGCACCCCAGAGTTTCTGATGACTCATTTGTGAGATGGAAAATTCTTGGCTTAGCCTGATAGGTGACATCACTTTGGCCTTTAAAAATATCTAAGATCTCAAAAGCAGAAACTTGCTATGTAGTCCATGCCTAGCCTCAAACTTTCAATCCTCCCACCTCAGCCTCAGTGCTGGGATCACAGGCATGTGCCACCACACTCAGCACCCCAGAGTTTCTGATGACTCATTTGTGAGATGGAAAATTCTTGGCTTAGCCTGATAGGTGACATCACTTTGGCCTTTAAAAATATCTAAGATCTCAAAAGCAGACCTCATTTTAAAATTACCCTGTATATGGATACTTCATTTTATTTAATACAGTGTTTTAAAATCATATTTAAAAAGCAGCTTCTTTTGTCTCATGTGCTGTTGGCTGGGAAACAAAGAAAGTCTTTTTTTAAAGAGGTGTTTTACATTTTACGACTACTGAGAGAGAACATAGTTCTTTAATAGGTATATATGTAGAAGTTCCACATTATAGGTTTTCAGAGATTAGGAGTTCTGGAACAAGGTTGTCTGATAACATCTCTGAAGGGCAAAGGAGCAAATGGAAACCTCAGAAGTTTGGATACCAAAACAGAACACTCTCTAAACTTGTGAGCAACAGGAGCTTTTCTGAGATCATATTATTCTCACCGATAATAGTATCCTGCCTCAAGTGGGGGTGATGGGTATGCAGGATGGATCGTTCTCGTCCTGTACTTCATGGTTATGGGCATGTAATATGTTCTTCATTGAGCTAGGCAATTGACAGAGACGCCAGTGCATTTAAGATTTGAGTCTACTGGAAATGAGACTTGCATTCCTGCCAGAAATGGATGCTTTTCTGTGTCCACCACTATCACACATCTTGATTTTTTTTTTTAATCCTGACTCTTAAAACAATAATATCAAACAACTCCAGGGGAAAAAGTTAAATATTTCCATATGAAGAGCTGATTAAATTTGTATGGTTTTCTTTTCAGTCAAAATTGATATGTGATGAAACACAGTGCAGCTGCATGTCTGCTTTAGGCTGATGCTCCCACATCCTCTGATCTTTCTACCCAGCTCTAAGGTCCAGTGCCCACCATGCTGCAGCCTGGGTCCCAAAATACCCATTCCCAGGCACTAAAGACAAAGTCAGTGATCACTGGCTTAGGTCTTTGTGAGACACAGAGTTATTCTTCTCTGTCGTTTTATTTAATTTAATATCCTTTTCAAGGTCAGACTGAGTCTATATGGAGCCTTAAGGTTATTGTTCCATCAGGATTCTTTCAGTTGAAAATGGGGGACAGAACCAGGTTCTGTCCAGATGGAACTCGAAGGATAGTTCTATCAAGGGGAAAGTATGTATTGTGTATTTGCTTAATGTTTCTGAAAAGGTCAAGAGTATCTGACTTTAGTGCAGTGTGGTTAGAGCATCTCCAATGAGGTGCCCTTTGTTATTTTGTTCCTGCTTACTTCTACTTCCTTAGTATTGGTTCCACTTTCAGTGAGATCACCAAGAGGTGGCTACAGCAGCTGTCCCCCATGGTCACATTCCTCAGAGAAAGTGAGAGGTCTCTTCCTAGCATTCCCAGCGGAAGTGTTCATTTGCCTCTAGCCAAAAGAGTGGGATGATGCTGGAGTAGATAAAGGTGACTACTCTGGAAGGCCTGTGCTATGAGTCAGAGAAGGAGAGGTTTCTCGGAGGGAACCTGGGGCAAGGTTACAGACTCAGCGGCTGGATACAGGAGACAAAGCCAGTAATGTTCCTCACCTTATATAAAAGGTTATTCCACCAAAACAGTAAGACAGAGTAGACCTCTGATCAGGAAACCCAAGTGTTTGGGGTAAAACTACATTTATTGCTTATATTTTCATTCTCCTTAAAATATGGATCATAAGAGCCAAGGTCTTCCTGAATGTTGATGTGGTTATATGGGTTTGACTTTATTTTCCCAGGATTTAGAGTAAATGGGTTGCCTGCTGCTATTGGTGGGCAAATGTAAAACAGTATATTTTTATTTAGCAAATTTTTTTTTTTCTTTTGGTACTGGTGATTGGACTCGGGTCCTTGTGCTTGCAAGGCAGGCCACCAAACCACTGAGCTAAATCCCCAGCTATTTAGCAGATTTTACAGAGGTGAAACCACCCAACCACTTCCATGTTTTAAAACTGTGTCCATTTTTCCTCTCTACAGAGAGGAAGGTGCAAAGAGCCTGACTCTACCAGCTTCAGACCAGCTTCAGCCCTTGCTCATGCTATGTCCTCAAGATTCTGAGGTGGGCTACCACTGTCTTTAGCCTTTACTCTGATCTTTATTATCACCATGCATCCTCCATTTCTTCTGAAAGTCTCATATGTTTTATCAGTGATCAGTTCTCTTGTCCCCTTCCCAGTTTCCAAAGATATTTCCTGCCAGGTCTTGCTCCAAGGTTAACCTAGTTCTGTGGCCTTGCTTCCCAGAGGCCAAACTGCCCTGGCCTACCCCCAGGAGTCGTGACTCTTCTCCTGTGCCAGGTTAGGCACTCGAAAACTTAATAGGTGACATTAACCCAGGACTCCTCCTATAGATTCCTTGGTCAGAAATGGTAAAAAGGTCCCCCCACCCACCCACCCACTTCTAAATTTGTGACAGAGAAAAAGACAAATTTGACTCTCAACATTTGTTAGGCTCCAGGGAAGTGGTTTGTGCCACAGAGCTATTACAGATCTTTGTTTGCCACACTGAGTGTTTACCCTGGGCTCCCTTACATCCCCCCACCTCCACCCTGCCTCTGAGAACCTATCTACAAAGCATTTGCCCTCTGAAGGTTGCTTTCTAATTAAAACTTTACATATACCAAATAAACAAGGGCACTTTTGAAATGTAAATTTGTCATTTTCCTAGGTAACTTAAATCGGCTCCACCTACCTGGAGACTGGTTTCTCCTTCAGCACAAAGCCACTGTTCCCTGCTTCCCTTTAGTCCGTGCCTCTCAGATTCCCTGTACGCTTAGATCCTGGTGTTTGTGTTTTTTTTTTTTTTTTTCCTTGAACACTTTCTGCAGTTTAGTTATTTGTTGTAATTATCAAGTTCATTTTTCTCTAATAGATGTGATTAAGTATATTTAGCACTGTGTAATGAGTTTTCTGCCTGGTTGCATCTTAGCTAGTAAGGAATTCCTTAGTGGCATCTCTGACAGCTGCTGCGAATCCCAGGCCTGTGCTGCCGCAAGAGACCCCTTCCATGAACTGCTAGCATTAGAGAAATTAACTCCATTACACTAACCAGAAAATTGAGGCTGAAATTTGATTACTAATAGATCCTCAGTTCAACTAGAACTGAAGTAATAGGGAGGTACCAGTGGGGAGGAAGGTGAATGTGTGTGAAATGCCGGTACCCACGTTTTCATCAGTGCATGTGTTCAGATATTTCCAGCCTTACCTCCAGTTTATTTCCTGAGCAGGAAGGAGAGATCAGTACCAAGCTGATGGGGCTTGTAAGCATGCAATGATTTGGTGTGAGCCTGGAAGTCTTTGTTACTGCCATGATAATAGTACATTGTTATTACTACCTAGATCTTCACTGGGCTAAGAAGCCTCCACATATGATTTTGACCATCAAAGTGCATGCCATTGTCACAGGCAGTTCAGAACTGTGAGGCTAAAGTGCTGAGGACAATTAGTAATTGGTGACTGGCTACTATGATGTATTGTTGCTTAGCAACGTTCCTTGAATTAAGTCTCTGGAAGGGGTTACAGGAAGAGACAAGACAGGAAGATGAAGTAGGTACCATTTTAATGTGTAGGTAACTCTGTAATGAAAAAAGACTAAAAGATATTTGTAATCATAGAAAGAATTGAGTGGGAAATTGGGGCTAAAAGAAAAAAAAAAGGCAGATTGTAGTTCCTTCCTTGCTAAATAAGAGTAAGTGGCAGTTGAACAATCCCAGTGATGTAAGAGCTCATTCTCTTCCTTTGACACTCTGCTATGATTCCATTGTGAGCAGAACCTAGGGAGTGTTATTTATCCAAAATGCAGCAAGAAAATTCATGGGAGGAAGAGATATAGAATCAAATCATGCTGCCTTGAAATCTTGAAAATGAGATTAATTAATTTAGCTTCAGTTAGTCCATACCAGTGAACTAGGATTCACTGTGCAACAGGGCCCAGTTTCTGTCCAGCCTTGCTCACACCCAGATAAAACCAGTGCTCTAATCTCCTGATGTTCAGATTGTCCCATTTGAAGAAGGGAAGTACCTTGAAGAGGCCAAAAACATATTTTTGAAGAGGAGTGTTTATTTCAGGAGAGACTCCCCTGAGCTTAGACACTTTCAGCAGACTAAGATATCACCCTGAACCACATGATTTAGTGAGTAGGGTTGGCCTCTGGAAGGCCAGATGAGCAAAAGAAGGTGGAAAAGCAGTAAAAGACCTTGATCCAGTTGCAGAGCTTTGTTAAGGGGCAGCCTTATCTATAGCAAGGAGCTATGTCTGGAGGTCTGCAAAGGGCCAGGGGCTCATTACTGTTAGTGAGGGCTGTTTTGCAATTAGTGTTGAAACACTGAGATAAAGAAAGGATATATAGGAATTAAAAACAGATAACGTAAACACTAACAAAGAGTCTTAATCCCCTTGGCTGAGTGTTTTGCATGTTTACCTCTGATCAGAATTCTTAATAATATTGAGTGTGTTGCAACTCAATAAAGATTCCCTAGGAAGAAACAAGTCAATTCTCGGATTCACACACACACACACACGCACACACACACACACACACACACACAGAAAAACCAAAAAAACTTCTTATACTTTTGTATTTCTAATACATACTTTAAAATAAAAATTAAATTACAGGGGAAGTTTTATTTTGGTTTAGTTTGGCTTAGATCTCTTATGGGCATAACTTGCTCCCCCATTACCTAGTGATTTAAAAGATACCTTTAGGGCTCAGAAAGCAGATTTTCTATCTGTACCAATGATTTGTTTTGTATTTGAAGAATAAAGGTGTTTTAATACAAATGTAATATTGCACAAATGAGAAAGCCTCTGCCCTCCTGGCCTGAAGTTCCTTACTGGAGAGTGGAAGCCGATAACCATCTCTGATGCTTTCTTGGTACCTGGAAAGGGCTCAGCATCACAACAGAGCACTGTATTTTCAGAACAAAGTATAATTCTTCCTTGTGAAGGCCAAAAAGGTGACTAGTACATAATAATAGCATACAAAATACCACAACCTGTCTAAAGACTCATGATTCCAGGATATATATTTTAAGCTTTGGGTGCTCTGTGCTTGGACATTCTTACCTCCACCCCCACAACTTTCCCTTAGGGGAAATGCTCTTACTCTAGTTGTTTAATACCCAGCTTCCCCGTTGGACTGTAAACTCTGGGAGGGGTGGAACCATATACCCTGCTTCCTACTGACTTTGTTTTTTAACTTTTGTTTTTATTAGTACACATTTGCAGTACATAATGGTTACATTCATCAGGAGGAATTGTTACATACACATACAGCTTAACTCTTAAAAGTCCCCTTTCACTTCCCACTCCTTCTACCCACTGACTGTTGTATGTATCTCTAGCACTCAGTGCAAGATGTATTCAGTAAAAAAGGACACCCAGTAAATATTGGTTGAATTCAATCTTTGAAACCTGGCAATGGTATCCAGCACAATGATGGCCCCCAATGGTCCCTGTCACCTAATGTTACTGCCTTGTGTACTCCCCTCCTTTTTAATGGGGGTGGGGGCAGACCGGGTGACTCACTTCTAACAAAGGAATAAGGGGGAGCAACTGGGTCATAAAAGGCAGCATGGTGACTCATGATCTCATTCTGTCTGGACCACTGACCACAGAGACCCTGACCAGACTACCCAGCTCCTGAATTCTTGACCCACAAAAACTTTAAGCCTGTCATTGTGAGGGTAGTTTGTTACACAGCATTAAATAAGGAACACATTGGCCATTTACTACATGTGGCAACTCACTTATTCATTCAGTAAGTGGTTGTTGAAGGCCAGCTTTGCCAGAGACTATGTTAGGTGCTGAGGATACTACAACAAATAAAGCAAGGTCCTGTCTTCAAGATGCTTTCAGTCCTAAGAGGCAGATGGACCTGTGAGCAGAGAGTACCAAGGAACCACACAGGTACAGTGAGTGTACAGAGAAGTACTGGAATGAAGGACCATCGGCTGCCAATAGTCTCATGTAAGCACCCTTCCTTCCCTTCCTCTGCACAAGCTCATCACAAGTAGCTCTTTCTTTCTCACTGTGCCTCGGCTTGTATTTGGCCGGCTCTGGCGAGCCTTGTCTAGCACTGCTCCCCTGCCTTGGTTCATTGTGGAGCTGATGAGCCTCCCATGCTAAATGTGACTCACTTTTAGTGACTCTTGCTAGTCTTGTCAGTTCTCTTTCCTCTCCCCTCCTCTCCCTGTCATTAACACCTCATTCATTCCTGGGGGGTCTTTTGATAGAAGCAGGAGGTTTGATTAAAGGACAAAAAAAATGGGATTATTTTAATGCTTTGTATACTTGCTGGGTTTATAAATGTGACTTTCACTGTGACTTGAGGCTAAACATGGCAGGTGGGTGTGAGTCATGGCCTCAGTCCGGCTGCAAGAATAAGGAATGCAATGAGGATAAAGACACCAGACAGTAAAGCCCCAATACATTGATGATTGGTAATAAATCATAGTGGAAGAGCACATCTCCATAGGGAGCCTTATCATGGCTGGTTCCTTAGTAGACTTCTGCAGGGCCTTGTCCTGGGGGCTCCACAGAGCATTTCCTCCCTGTACATGGAAGCTGTTGTACGGCTGACTCAGCTTGTGGATGGGAGAGGTAGCAGAAGTTGTAGACAGGAAAATTCACTGTGCAGTAAAGGAGTATGTCTGCTGGGCCTGGACCCTTTCCCCTTAGTTGTATGGCTTAGGAAGCAGGAAAAACAGGGCCAGACACCAGACAACCCCAGTGATACTATCAAGATGACCCAGGTTTAGAGTGGGCTTCAAGGAGGAAGAAAGCCAGAACATTCTTTTTCCCTTTGCTCCAGGCCACAGTGGGAAAGTAATAAAATGCTGATACTGTCCTCCTGTAGGTAGAACTGACTTAAGTGGGAAAAGAGAGACAATTTAGAAGCTACACCGAAGATTACTTGGCTTTTCCCCTCCACTGTGCATGAACAGGAAAATGACGGCCCAGATGGTTATATTTGGGGGCTTTGTTGGCTTTTTCCCTCTCCCTCTTTTTTTTTTTAATTCTTTCTTTGTATGCTACTGCTATGTCTATTTTTGTTGTGGTAGTGGTTGTTTTAAATAGGAAAACATGTGAAATGAGACTGCATAAAATATGGACTTGTTTTATATATGGGATATTGCCTGTCCTTCAGATCTATGTGTCTCGCTTATGGAATGAACCAAAGTAGGAGAGATAAACTAATATTTTGTATAAGCTCAGCCAGACAATACAGATGATAAAGATGTTTCATCTTCTTATGCATGCAGAAAATATGAAAAATCGTAGTTTACACATATTTGCTCAATTCAAGTGTAAAATTGGGCCCCTCAATTGCCCTGGGCCACAGTGGCTGTGTTAAGGAAGCTCGATTTACCTTGCAGCCGAGTGAAAAATGATCAGAATATTAGACTCATCTAGCCCACATTAAGGAGCCATTGCATTTCCCGACAATTTTATGCTATCTCAATATGAAAACAGAGCAATTTCAACTCATATCAGGTTATGATCGGCAATTACAGTTGCATAATTCACCTAGTCGTCTCTTTGCAGGGCCTTTATTTTCCCTCTTGGTGACATTCCTGAGAAAGCGCCTGATAAAAATGTCATATATCATCCCAGCTTTAGAACTCGTAAGGGGGTAATCTGCCATGCCTTGCTGAGCCCATATTCATCACTGGATTTTTGACTTGGAGGGGTCATGGCACTCATAATTTCCTGTTTGATATTGTCCTCAGCAGCTCTGACAAGAGGCTGTAAAAGCTCGGTTGTAGGCAGTGGTTAAGCGCCGTTCCGGTGGGGCCCATCACCAGCAATAACAGTGCATTACTGTGGCTCGTGCAGTAGTCGGCCGTTTCGAAGATAATTAGATTTGATGTCAACATTTCTTTATCACCTGCATCCTTTTGTGCATCTGTGTGTCAAGTTGTTATTTCCGGATTTATTAGCACCCTCAGAGCTACTCTCTATCTGTCAGCCTGTGTGCTGTTTGTGTTGACAGTTGTAAAGTTAATTACTAGTACTAATGAGCATCGGGCTTTTGGTGGACATGGCGTTTTGGACATTTAAAACTATAATTAGTTATTTTTTTTCTTGTGTAGTGCTTCAGTACCAAAAAAAAATTTAAAAAAATAGCTTCCTTCCATTTCATTTTGTCATTCTGTGTGCAGTCAACTTATCTTTTATTCAAAGGCTCCAAAAATTCAGTTGTTTCTCTTTAAAATATACTTCCTTTCCATTGTAACTCCATGAATAATTTTGTTTCTTGCTTCTCTTTAAATTTGATAATGTGACCATTTTATATGGTTTGAGAATTAAGGGTTTGAGACAGCAGAATTGTAAAAATCCGTGCTAGGTAAATGTTGGCATCTGCCTAATGGGTAGACAGTAGATTTTCTACTTTTAACTCTCCTTTTCTTAGATCTCACTCTGTGCTCAAGTGAAAGATTAAGCAAATGAAGAAGACTTGATAAAAAATTAGAAGTATCATCCTTTTCTGGGTGACTAGTCCCAAAATAATAGTGATAGCTAATATTGATGGAGCATTGACTTAGTGCAATGAATCATGGTGAGCTGTTTCTTCATTGCCCCATTTCATCCTGGCCACAACACTCAGGTGTCAATACTGTTATCTCCATTTTACAGATAGGGAAACTAAGGTTTAGAAAGGGTAAGGACTCACCTAACGTGTAACAAATGGGAAGTTGTGCTGGTATTGAAATCCAATCAGGGTAGCTCAGAGCCTGTGCTCTTGCCCTCTGTTCTATAGACACAAAGTATGCTTTCAAGGAAAATTAGCAGACTTCTGGGGCATGTATTCTAGAACAACAAAAAGCAATCACTTACTAAATCAGATTGGCTCATTTGTATTTCACTCCCAGTCATAGAGGGATGCTAGTTTCAGTGTAATGGCAATTATCTATAGCATGTACTTCATGGAGGTATTTTGTCTGGTCTGTTGCGGCAGCAAAGCACCACTCCCTTGCTGCTATTCATATTTACTTTCTATTCATCATTATCTGCCATTTTGCTAAATAACTATCCTTCACAGACATAAATCATCTATAAAAATACTCTGGCTCAGAGAAAATTTCGCCCTGGCACTGCAATGATGAGATAACCATTTTCATCTCTTGTTGAAGCATTGAGATTTATTGGCTTTCGATGGGCAACAGCCCAGGCATCATTCTCTGCTAAACAGACTCCCACTTGCATTTATTCTTATTGCATTTAGTGATTCAAAATGGAGCTCTCGGAATCCCTCGAGGGTCCATTCCCAGCCTGGGTGGGGTGTTATTACTTTATATTAGATAAGGGAAGGACACACAAAGAAACATGCGGTGATTCGGATGATTTTTTATTTCCGTTTAGCAGTGATGACAGAATGTCATAGTGAAATGACTTCAAAAGTCATTTTTCCCCACTGCCCTGGTTCTGCAGCCTTGTCCCTTGAGGGCTCTTCCATTGTACACTGTTATTAATTCTGCTAACTTTCAGACTTCATTGCTGACAACAGGCCTCTTGGCTTTCGCAGCCTATTACATTAAATTTCCCATCAAACCATGTCAGCCTCTGAGGTCACAGATTCGAGAGAAGCTTTAGATATTTTGCCATCTGACTTCACGGGCAGGTGTTTTCTAAATTGCTTTTAGGTTTGTTTTTCCAGTGTCAGAAATCAGCTTGAACCTATTTTAAAAAACTCCCGACAGTGAGTGCTCATCAGGATAAGAACAAAAGCGGAGTTTGAGGTGAGCCTGATCTGGTGTGTGTATCGTATGTGTGGGGCTGTATGCGTGCACTTGTATTTCACTTGACCTTTCAGAGGAAAAGCCAAGGCTTCCAACTTGACTTCATCCCTGACTCCACCTGGTGAGTACAGCGCCTTGTTGACTATCTATTTTTCCAGCACTTAATGAAGTCCCAAAATACGTGTGACTGTCCTGTGAACAGTGCTGTGCTCCACTGACCTTGATTTTGGAGGGATCTGTGAAACTGTTGAGTGGCATTAGAAGGTCATGCTGAGCAGGCCAAAGAAATATTGTGGACCTGGTGCAGGGCCAGCCTATCTGTACATAGGATCCTCGAGCAAGTTCCTGATGGCAATAAAATTTCAGTGTTTTCTCTTGATGCGTTAATTTTGGCATGCTGTTGTGGGATTAAAATAAAGGAAACGCAGAAACCTCTCCAAGTAACATGGCCACAGGCACCACATTGCTGTCAAAATTACATTTTGAAGGAAACCTGCAGAGAAAAATGGAACTGGGGCTCCCTTTAAAAACAGAAAAGAAATGAGATGTTATTTTTGAAGCAGTCAATTCACAAAAATGATTACAAATGATTTGGCAAACCCAAAAGTACTCTTGAAATTCTTATTTATTATTAGTTCCAGTTAATATTTCTGCTCCCCAAATGACAACATTCAAATCTCAGCTTGACATTGCAGTCCAGATTTACAGGCTTAGCAGTTAACAGCCCTTTAGGTCCTTTGCCTGTGCATTGTATGTGTGCTTGGGAGAGGGGGGAAGTGACAGATCTTGGGAGTGCAAGAGGAGGGAGGGCCCACACTCTGGCTTCCTCGGTGATAGGTACTAAACACATTAATCCCTCACCCAAGAGCAGGTAACAGGAGCCTTGCACTTTGCAGAAAGCCCTGCAGTGAATTTCAGCTCTGCCCTCCCCTTTTTAATAGAATTTCTACAGACCATGGAAGCTACTCTTACCCAAACCACCAGGCTAGGGCTAGAGAAGGATGAGGGAGGCAAAGTAGTGTCACTGTGTTTCCCCCTGCTAGCAGCCATAAGGAGAGAGAATCATTTGTGGCACTCTGGGGACAGTTTTGTCACCCTGACAGTAATGCTGTTATGCACTGGCTTGACACACAGGATGAATCCATAAAGACAGATAAGTAACTGTGAAAGTGGCTGGGGATCAGGCTGAGTGCCACCACTCACCTGCAGTGACAAATAGATAGTCATGAAGGATTGGAAATCCTGCCCAACATGGTGATCTGTCAGCAAGGAGATGGACCGCAACTCTGGTGACACAGGCAGCTGGAGTAAAGTGAGGGTGTGCACACTCGGCCTGCAGAGTGTATGAGGAGGTTAACTTCAGAGCCTTGTTGGGAGATACAGACTATGTGTGTGTGTGTGTGTGTGTGTGTGTGTGTGTGTGTGTGTGTGTATTGGTGTGAGTGGGAGGAGAGGATTTCAGCACTCTATTTTTTCCTTACAAAGTAGAGCTGCAGATGCTATGTATTTTTATTGGTAAGTTCAGGCATATTGGGCTAAGAAAACTATGCTTAGTTTCCACTTTCCCTGGATTTTCCTTAGACCAATAGGGGTCCCCATCTGCAAATCAAATGAGTCCAAGTTATGATAGCAAAATATTGCTGCTACACTGCTAATATCAGTGGCACCAAGCAAAAGACAGACAGAAGCAGGAGCCTTATATTTATCTTTTATGCTGAAAGGTTTGCTGTTTCTGGTGGGGAATATGCTTGGCTTCAGTGGAAGAAATTTGGAGGGAATCATTAGAAAAAACAGGCTCAATGCTGGACCTGCTCAGGCTTTAAATCTGAACAACACTGTTTTACAGTTAGAATCCATTGTTATTAGACAGAATGTACCATCTTCTTAAAAATTAATCTCAAGATCATAAATGCTTAGCTATATTTTGTCATCCTCTTGGAAGGCTATAAAATAGATTTGAAGTGAAAAGTAAACATAAATGTGAAAGTAAAACCTACTTGGGTCTCCATCAGGGATTTGGACAGGAGGCTCGAGAACACTGTGCAGCCATTTGAAGCTCTTTTCTTTCCTTTGCATAAAAGATTATTTTGACCCCAGAGAAAAGCATGACTGTATCAGAGATCTAGAGGCTTCAGACAGGATGGGCCCTCAAGTCTTCCGTTCAGTTCAGCAGAGGTAGGAATTGGAGCAAAGCAATATTCAGGCATCTGTTTCTCTAACAGCAATCAAGATTGCTAGGCTTAATAAGATGGGTGGATGTGGAGCAGTGAGACTCATCTATCACGTCCTTCTCCTATTTTTAACATAATGCTTTTAAAAACTGAATTGGAGAAATAAACCTCCTTTTTCCCGTGTTAGTCCTCTTGCCCTCCTCCTCATTTGCTATCACTTTTGCCAGTATATATGATCTGTCGCAACTGTACAATATCTAGCTAATCTTACTTACAGGAATTTAATATAGGGTACTTGTGTTTCTGGAGCCCTGATTCCTCAAAAATGGTTGCATGTAGCTCAAATTACTATTGCTATCTTCGCTATTATTGTTGCTGCTATTACTAGTACTACTTCTACTTGAGTTCTATGTATTTTAGACATTTTTTTCTCCTCTCAAGGCAAGCCTTTGTGACTAGATATTTTCTCAGAAAACCCTGGAGTCTATTTGTTCATTTTAAGCTTCTTTATTTTTTTAGTTTATCATTTTTAGAGGCTGAAAATATTTTAAAGCAATTCAGCTATAATGAAAGCATTATTTTTTTGACCCTCGGTGCTTAGTTTGACATGTTTTGACCCTATCATTTTAACTGTGATTTAAATTCTGAATTTCAAGAAGCCTTATTAAAGATGTCAATTTGTGCACCAGAATGGTAAATGTTCCTGTGAACTTTGGCTCCTAAAGGAAACTCTATTTTAAAAGAATAGAAGATTTTCCTGATAAATATGTTCCTCATTTTGGGCTAATATGTTCAGTCTGAATCCTGGGGTGGTAAAGGGCTACACTGATGGCTGACCCCACTTGCTCCCTCATTCTGTGATGCAACGCTGTTTTACAACTCACAGCATTAGATTTTTATTTTTCCAAGAACACTTGTGTAATGGGATATAAATCTCCCAGTGCACACCTGATTAAATAGGCCTGTACATGAATTTAAAGAGGGTGAGCCACTTGCCATCACAGAATGGCAGGTAAGCACACCAGATAACCAGAGCCCCAGTGGCTGTAGGGGACTCTGACTGCTTTTATTAACTTGGGACCTAAGGTCATGCTGCTTTCTGGGCCTTTGTGATGAAATGCAAGTAAGAGGCCTTTCTTTGGCTGCCTATCTCCCCACACTCATTTGGAAGGATTCTCCCTGAAGCTGTCCAGCTCCTTCCTGCCTGTTCTCATTGGCTGGCCACTTGGGGCACCAAGGCAAGAGCACTGGTGGAAGGGATGGCTGACATGTCCTAACACCATCCTTTCTATTGTCCTTGGCTGCTTATTTGCTGTTCTTCTATGCTCATTCCAAATTGTTAGTCAGGACAAGTCAGAACACTGTCACATTTTTTTCTTTTTTTCGGTACAGGAGATCGAACTCAGGACTTTGCACTTGCGAGGCAAGTGTGGTACCACTAAGCTAAATCCCTGGCCCCAAGTCAGAACACTGAATACCAGAATTTGTCAATAAAAAGTGTTGAATGATGTAAATTTCCTTTCATTTTAGTTCCCAACCTAACTTCTGAATGAGTGTGCCTTGGGAGAAAAACTTCTAAAGAGTTTAACTTATGTCCCTGACTCTCCTGATCATCCTCATATAAAGCTATTCATGGAGAAAACTGAGTCACTTTTTATACCTTTCTAGGAACAGAAATTTCTTTTTGTGATAAGATACAGTTTTTTTTAAGTTGACATGCCCAGACCATTCTAAGGGGCCATGGCATGGTACCCATCCAAATTTGGGATCACTTGTCTCCTCCAGGTCTTTTTCCCCAACCCGCTCTGATGTGAGTGACTCTGAGGACTTCGGTATATTTGGTATCCAGACTACAGTAGCACCTCTGGAAGCTTTCAGGAGGACTTGGTTCAGATAACTGCCATGATAAAGCTCTCTCCAGTTTACTAACCTCTTTTCTCTTGACCCTTATAACACAGTGAGGTACACAAGGCAGGTATTATCAGCCCCGCCTTACCATGGGGCAACTAGGGCCTAGCATGTTAGTCACCACTAGTGAGTGGTTGGGTTGCAACTTTGTGTTGTCCCTGGAGACCTTTGTGAGAAGTGCTTCCCAGGATCCTTAGCAATAGTCCACGCAGTAGATGGGACAGATGATAATGTCTCAGGTTACACATGGGAAGGCCCTCTTGGAAAGATGGCAGCTGATGAGTGACACAGCTGAGAACATAACCCAGACCTTCCAACTCAGACCAACACCCTTTCCATTACACCGGGATTAACTCCACAATCATGAAAATCTCAAGAACAAAGCTAATCTTAAGCCTCCATATAGCTTCACCTTTAATATGATTCCAAATTCCCACATCAATCAAGCTGCAGTTCCCTGGAGAAGATCCCGGCAGAGGAATTCTCCTTTGGCTGATCCTACCAGGCCAGCCTTAGGTGCAGACTTAGCCCTGCACCTAGTTTGGGCTCACCAATTAGTTAGCATCTAGGATGCTGACAGTCTGGCCCAGGTCCTGACACTGCTTATCTTTTGCTGACTCATGCCTGGTGCCTGCTGAAAACCTGGGCTGTACTGCAAAAATGCACAGGATGTATAGAAGAAAAGCAGCAGGTGTAGCTAGGGGACAGCACAGAAAGTGACTGTAGCAAGAGTGCAACATTGCCTTCCAGCCTACTGGAAGGCACTGTGCTGTGGATACCTTCCATCTCTCAGCCTGAGGTTGGATCGCGGGGGAAGTTCCTGTGAAGCCAAGTGCGCTACATTTGCAAAGGTCAGGCTTTAATTACATTCACAGTTAAATGGAAATACTGTAGAGAGGTCATGCTTATATTTCTTTGGCCTTCACTAATGTTATTGCTCTGTCACTTTCTCTTTCCTTGGGTTTGTAAATGAAAGTTCCTTCAGTACGTTTAAAAGGATTATTTACTTTTAATTGTTTTACTTCCAGAGGGGAGGTTACTTTTTTTTGGAATAGATTTTTTTAAAACTTATGAATTTCTGGTTAATTTATTTTGAACCTTGTGCTTTTTATAGTCTTATCTGCTAATGCTTTTGATTAAAACATAAGCAAAAACCAGCCAACATGAACAGGTTGAATGCCACATCTGTGCTGAAGATAGCAGCTCACTTATTTATGGCTCAAAGAAATGGAGCCTAAATTAAACTAGCTATTGCTGGAGAGTGGATAAGCAGCCATTATGAATTATCCTTAATTATAGCGATTTCCTAAACTAATAAACCTGCTGAATCTTTATTGCAAAGGTTAGTTTACGCAGTGCATATAAAATCCGCATGTGCTCCGCGTCAGCCACCAGCTGTCTGACAGTGTGTTGCTATTTCAGTGAGTGTTCACATAAATTTTATGTTGGTTATATTAACAGTCAGTCCATATCACTACCCACAGATGCCAGTAGACATAAAAATTGCTCTCTAGTGAGCCTAAATATCCCTAGAAGCTAGTTGTGTCTAATGTTCCATGTAGTATTTGTACGTGAAAGCACCAGATTGGAGGGTTATTTACAGATGAATATTTCAATCCAGTTAGTTCACATAGGCCTACTTAGCCTTCTTTGCTGGTTTATTTGTATGCTAAATAATTCACCAAAGGTTCTTGTTTACTTTCTATAGTAGTTTCTGTGAAATGCAAACAAGGGAGCCAACTTTGGGTGTTCAAAAGGCTAAGCAGCTCTGTGTTTAAATGCAGGTCAGAGCAGCAAATGCAGTCTTGCAACAGGCTGTCACTCAGTTTTACACATTCCTCTGTTTTTTTTTCTTCTTATTCCTGCTGTAGGTATAACTAGAGCTTGCGGCTTTCATAGGCATTTTTGGCTAGACTATCTTCCCTGCCCCGCTAAATTTACCATCCTCAGTACCTGCCTATGTTCCACCTTCAGCTTGCACAATTAACCCCGGCAGCGAAGAGCACATCCTTGGCTTTGAGATGTGTCCCCACAATCCTCTGCACTAACAAGAACAGGTCAGTTCTCTCCTAGAAATGTTTTTGTTTTCTTTCCTGTTCCTCTTTTTCTTTTCTTTTTCTTTTATTTCTCTCCTGTCATATTTTCTGATGAATTTCCAGATGTCAACAGGGCCTCTCCTTTTTCTCTGAAAGCCCTGAGCTGGCCCAGTCTCTCTCATCCAGGACAGAGGGACAGTCTAGTTCTAAAACATGCAGCTTTGGTGGCCCTCAGGATAGCTGTCCATCCGGGAGTGAGAAAGATTATTTTCTGGAGAAGTTACCAGGCCCTATTGTTCCAGGCCCTATTGTTCACATGTTCCTGTGGCTCACTTTATGTGTGAAATACCTGTCTGCTCCCACATTTTGGAAGTGTTTATGATCCTAAACATTTGCCCCCAAAGACATTAGAAAACAGCCTTCTTCATTTTCTGCCAGGCACTGCCAAGATCATGAGAGAGTTCAATAGCAGTGCTAACTTTTTATTTAATAATATTGATTTTATCATTTTTACTACTTACAATGGGGATTGGTCTGCTGATAGTTATTTGACCTCCCTTTGTGCATGGCTGTGGAGTGCTTCGTTAAAGCTATTGACATATATCTCTCTTCCCCCACTCTTCTCCCAGCAGCCCATCTCAGCAAATAATATTGAGATGCAGTAACTGTTCCCTGGTATTGATTTCAGATTGTGTTCATCACACTCTTCCTGGGGCCAGGCAAAGAGCAGCAGCCCCAGTTCTGTAAACCCTTCACTGCTGTAGGCTGAAGTATCATTTCCATCGTTCAACCATTATAGTTCCCCTCCCCCAAAAAATGATTACCCAAGAAAACAAAAGCATTTTGATAATTATTTTTACACATACACAATTAAACTGATCTCTTCAGTTTTATGTTGAGCTTTTTCTGTTAGAAAAAGAATAATTCAGGGAATGCTAGAAGATTTGTGGTTCCCTGAGCTGGTAAGAAGAACTCTGGTTCCGTTTTAATGTTTACAGTTGAGTGTATGCAGCTAGACTCAGGACCTATTTAACCTTCAATTCTCAGCCAGCTGGGCTGTTAGCACCACCTGAGCCTAAAAAAAGTTCCGTTTTGCCTCCATGGAGTCACATGAGCTGGCAGGATGTTTTAAAGAACCAAGCATTTAAAATTTAGGGAATGGCCCATCTAATCCAGTGATTATAATCTGAATGGGAAGGACATGACACATAATTTGGGTTAGTTTGCATATTCATTAAGGAGGGAAAAAAAAAAACCAAACACAAAGAAAATAATATTAGAAACTGTAAACTTCTTAGGAGAAAAAAACGGCAATAGGGAGTCTTTACCAAGCATGACTGTTTCTGGGTAGAAGAATTGCAGACTATTCATATTTTCTCTTTGGGAGTTTCTACAATTTGTACATTTTCTTTTGTATTTAGAAAAAGAACCCCGTGTTATTTTCAAAAATGCATGGATTAGTAGAAGGGTCGAACTCCACAAGTTCCTTGTCTACCAGTGAATGCATTAGCCAGAGTGCACATTGACTCAATGGCTGTGCTAATCTCAGCCCTGAGGGATGAGGGTGACCATCCCTCCTACCACCATGCACCTGCCAGTTTGCATTTGTGAGTCCAGTGGAGACTGCGCCAGCCTTGCCTCTGAAGCAGAAGTACAGAATGGTCAGGAAGAAGAGCTTTGGAAGCAGACAAGCCTAGGACTGGTTCTTGGTTCTTTCTTTTGCCAGCAGTGATTTTTGAACAATTACTTAACTTTGAGTCTCAGTCTGTTCATCTGGAAAATGGGTTATTGAGAAGATTAAAAAGATAGTATGTGAAGCTCTCAACATAGTGCCTGGCATCTATTGAGCAGTCAATACATGGTAATCGTCATTCGAATATCCGTGTAGCAATTTCCTCATCAAACCAGAGCTATATTCCATGTTAACATAAACACAGTCCACAGCCCAAGTGAGACTCGGTTAAGATCTAGCTGGTCTACTACATACCAAATTTTCTAAAACAACCTGATTTTAAATAGTACTTTTTTATTTGAGGCAATTTATTTTTAAATATACATCTAGGTAGAAACTTATTTTTATATTTTTAAGGATTTAAATACATGTATCAGGAAAGCACATCATTGTTCTTTATTCATGGTTCTGAAAATAATGATCACTGTACTCAAAGATTCATTAGCATATAGTTTGTCCCTCTTGCAAGCACAAATGTCCTGCATTATTCCAGAGAATTACTAGAAACCTCATAAGAATCCTTACAGAAGCACCTCATTTTTGTCATAGAGTCATTTTGCAGGCCAGAAAGACTTCCTAAGAGTATGGATGGCCTGGAATTCTTCCCTGCAGGCAGCCATCTTCAGGGCTGAGAGCACGGTATGAAGAGCAGCTAAATTAGAGACTTTACACAGTTGCCGAAACCTGCCTAATGAGAGACAGCGAACATTTTGCAGGCTACTGAACTTCTGAAATGTGACAATCCAAGCAAATGAAATCATGGTACCTTTCATTGTAATTTAATTGGACTCAAAGTCAGCCAGAGACCGCTGAAAGCTGCATGCAAGGAGACAGACAGGAGTCATACAAAAACGAATTCAGTCCGCACAACACTTCTTAAACAACTGACTAAGCTCTGCATTTGCTCTCAAGACTGATTCTTTAGGTCAAGAGAGAACTATAGCAAACAAAAGCCAAGCTGATATAGCAGGGCAAATACTGGCATTGTGAATGGCATAGCTGTCTCCCCAAGTTGTGCGTTTGAAATAGCTCAGCCTCCTGGCAGCCAGTATAGTCCAATTTATTTTGAAGAAGCAAAAAGAAGTGAAACAAACTTAGGCCCTCTCCTGCCTGTTAGAGTGTCAAGATATCCGTGTCAAGGTGTTCTGTTAACAGAAGGCTGAGGATGAGTTGAGCATAAACACTAACAAGAGAAGAACTAAGCACAAGCCTCCTATTGAGTGGAGCTAAATGGGAATCCCCAAAAGCAGAAAATTGCCATAGCTGACAGGAGTGGGACCAAAATCCTGTCAGAGACCAGTAAAGGAATGGAAATTGCCAGGGAAAGGTGAGTTTTATGGGAGAATGGTGTTAACAGATTGTTTTAAAAGGAGCATGTGTGGAGTTTGGAGGCCCTTAGAAGGTTCAGAAGGGTAACTTGGCTTCCTTGTTCTGTTCCTGTATCCTTTGAATTGTCCAACTTGAAACTGATTTTGCAATCACAGCCTCTTCCTATCTAATCATCCCTCCTGACCACTTGAGTCCATTTTTACTGTCATTATGGCTGTAGGTTTAACCATAAGGCTGAGACTGGACAAATTGGGTGCTTACATGTAACAGGCCATCCCGGACATTGATTTTTGAAGGTTCATTAGATAAATGCTGACATCACAGATTGATGTCTCTTTAAACCAGTACCTCATGCAGGACTGTCTGGGGAATCAAAAAATATTGATGTAACATGTTTGAGCAGAAGGCCCACTAGAGAATTCCCCTGGCTAGATGGGATCCATCAATTTAGGCTTTCTTTAATTATTCTAATTCTATGCATCTCACTGGAAGGAGGATTTGTCCACAGAACCAGTTTTTAGGAGCAAAATAAGGCCAAACAGGGTGCCAATGTCTATTTTTCATTTTTATTTTGAGCTGCTGTTTAGTAATTAAAATTTTTGATCATAGAGTAATTTTCCCATACAGTGTGGCCATGCAATTGACAAGGGACTGATTAATGGGCTGACCCTCAGGCCAGGAGGCTGCTGGGTTGTTCTCTTGTGGAAGGCATGCCGGCAAAATAAAGTTGATAGTTTTGTTTGTGTTTAACCCTTCACCTTGGCACTATCAATAGATTGAAGACATCATTTGTATCTGCAAGTGTTTCTTTAATTAAGACCTTCTAAAAATCTTTCCTATTGATTCATTCCATTATCCTATTGATTAACTGCAGTGGATCATGTACTTGGTCTTCAGTGGAATGCAGCATTCTCAGCCGTCTGTCACAACTGCACATGCAGACCACAAGCAGACGGCAGCCAGAGCCCAGGGCTGGCAGGAGTGTCTCACATTCTAATGAGGTGTCCGTGGTGGCTCACTGAGCACTACAGAGAAAACCAGTCATCTTCTGCTGGAGGGGTGGCCAGGTAGAAAGCCTTCCTTGCAGTCATTTGTACTGCAGTCGCTTAGCTGGCAGTCATGGGGCACTAGTGGTCTTGAGTTGGGGATGGGGAAGGATTGTACTCCTCATCAGAATTGGAAAATCTTGAGCTTTGAAAGAAAAGCATACCCAGAAGTCCAGGTGTTAGGCCTACTGCTCATCACTCTTTCTATAGGCTGTAGCCTCATACCCTCCCACCTCTCTACTCTGCCAGTCTCCTCCCTGGGCCAGAAGAGGGACTACAAGGGTTTCCTATCTTAGAAGCACTTCCCACTGACTAGGGCAGAAAGAAGAGCTGCCCACTTTTCATTCCTTCTGCCACTGGAAATGGGTGTAAATCATCCCCTAGTACTAGAAATGAAGGAAAGGAACCTGTGGTTCAACTACTTTTTAAACTTGGTGTATTGAAATATTCTTTAATATTGACAAGAATTATGTGGGTTGCAGTCTGAGCAGAGAAGGACTTTTAAGGCTATAGTTTGGTGTTCTTGGATACAAGAAATCAAGTGAGATAATGCACAAATTAGATAAAACACTCAGCACACAGTAGGTGCTTAATAAATGAACCAATAATTGTGGACCCATCAAAAACTCATTTATCTCCCTCTCATACATAGTGCATCTCCCCTGAATTTTCCACCTCCACGTACCAGAAAAGATGACTTTCACAAGGTTCATGATAATCCTTTCATTCTTCCCAAATGAAATTCAGCAGAAAAGAAAAAATGTAGAAGCAAGGGTGCTGAGCAGGAAGCAGATTATGTTAGAGACTGTGATGATCGTTATGGTCAGGCCTGGATGTTTAGTAAGGTTTGGTCCCTGAGTCAATGCCAATAGTCTCTTTGTCATCAGTGAGAAAAGAAACCAGAAAGTCATCCCTCCGTGATATGTATATTTTGGGCTTGAGAAGGTGGGGATGGGAAAGCTAGCTATTGCTGGCAAAAGCTCTTTGTTAACGTGGGTATTTAAAGTCAGAATTTGCCCATTTATGGAATTTTAAAATCAAAATTGAGTATAATTTCAGGGCTGACTTGTGCTTCTATCAGCTGTTGTTAATCACCAATCATCTGCTCAGCTTCCCTTGGCACAGTGTCCTGGGAGTCCTACATCTTGTCCAGAAGTTTCTTAGGCATAGACAATCACCCTTACCGCTAGCTCTGAACTTCTGAAATTCCTTTTCCACATTTCTGTGAAAATTCTCATTGCGATGAAACCCCAAATTCTTCTAAAAAAATGTACTTAGATCTTTTTCTTTAGCCAAATAAGTGATTTAGAAAATATAGTAGGAAACATTTTTAAGGATCAGTATGTCTGGGTTTGTATTTTTAGTTAACATGTTTTAGAACAGCATTTAATCTGTGCTAATTTAAAACAGTTTTTGAAAATTCAGAAAAGTATAAAATATTAAAGTTTCCTGTAACCCACTCTGAAGTACCACTATGAGTATTTTCTCTTCCACTATGAGTATTATCTCTTAGTCATTTTTCAGTGTACATATACTTTTTAAAACATAATTAGGATCCTCACATTTTATAACTTGCTTATGTTTAGTTACTGTAGCATGATTAGTTTTTGATCTTTAAATATTCCTTGGGAAGATGATTATCAATGGCAACTAGAATTTCTTTGTACGGATATACCATAATTTATTTAACTTTTATTCTAATATTAGACATTTAAATTGTTTTTAATTTTTTTCTTGTCATATAAAATACTGAATGAATGTCCTTGTCTAAAAACTTTGAATTTTTATTACCTAAAGATGAACCCCTAGAAATTCAAAGACTGGATCAAGGAATATTTAAGGCTTTTGACACATATTACCAAAATATTCTTCCAAAAGGTGGAACAAGTATAGGATCTTCCAGCAGCCTATGAGCATACTGTTTTCCGGTATCTTTACTGGCACTGCCAAGTGTGTTTGTATAAACTCACTCTGATAGATTTTAAAAAGCTGGTCTCTTATTGATTTAATCTATATTGTTTTTATTACTAATGAGGTAGGACTATTTCCTTACATTTAATGACTGTTTATATTTCTTCTTTTGTGAAAAGTTTGCCTATGTCTTTTGCCCATTATTATTGGACTGTTAGGTTCTCCCAGTTGATTTAAAGAAATGTTTCTTTTTAATTAAGAATTGTAGCCCTTTTATAGATAATCAGATTGTTACAATCAGATTGAAATTTTCATGTCAATATTAGTAATATTTGGAATATCTATTAATAATGGCGATGTATTAATGTGCTTTTTACTTTTTAAAAATAGCTGTTTTGCCCCTGATAAAAAAGATATATGAAAAAGAATCTGACAGTGTCAATCCAGCTTGGGTTAACTATCCCAGGACACTACCAGCATTTTATTACAGTTGTCAAGAAAAAAAAGCCAACAATTTTATTGTTTTGATTATTGAGATCTAGCCACAGATCAACTGAGCAATTAAAATCTCTAAATAACATTCTCTGAATTGTCAAACAAAGGATTAGTTCCCAGTAGAAAGGACTTTTTAAAGAAGAAGATAGTTTTCACTGTAATGTCTGTGCCAGGAAATGGTTGCGCTAATTGGAATATACAGAAATATTTTACCAGTTTAGCAATGCATGACATCCTAATAAGATTGTGATGACAAGCTTTTCTTTTTATGAAAGGTGATGTTACTGCATGCTTCTAATATACATGGATTCATGTGTCTTTATGACATGTTATAAATAAAATTTCTAGAAGAAATTAATCTGCTCTGCTAAATCTTTGCTTTATATAAATTATTTTTACAGAGAAGACAACAGAATTTTCTTGTTTTTATTTACAGTTCTTAGAATAATATCAAGGAATCTTGGAGTTGAATAGAAAAGAATCACAATTAAATGCATATTAAAGTGCTGGTCCCAAATCCCACTAATCTTCCACCAGAATAGGGGAGGCCAGATCCCTCATCTTCCTCTAGCTCAGGTGGCTGGCTGACTGCAGGCTTGGGACAGTTAATGACAATCTTCCAATACAAGCAGGACTTAACATCAATATCCCTCTCCTTGATAATCTATATACTCTGGAGGTGGTGAGCACTGGCAGGGTTTTGATGATTTTATGATGGCTTGTGTATATTTACAGTGTGTTTAAAATACTCTTTTTAATTATCATTTGAGTGACAAAGCTTAATCTTTCGATCTTTATCTGCACCTCCTGGTGATGTATGTTTGTTAGGTAACTCCAAAGAGGAAATTTAGCAAAGCCAGAGCTTTATGCCAGTAATAAGATGGAGGAGTCAATAGATGATTAACCTGCCTTTCTCCTCTTCAAGAGAATAAAGGAGTCACTTTAGAAAATCTTTCCAGGTGGCCCAGATTTTTTCAGTGCAACATCCTAGAAACAGTAGCTCCACAGAAAGGGGCAGCATTTGAATTCTGCAAAGAATGGAAAAGAATAGCAGGAAATCATTTGAATGCAGTTGTGGCATAGAGATAGGTATCCACTATTGAAACTGTCTGACAGCTTATTCACATTTTATATACATATGTGTTTGTTATGCATATGTGTATTTATGCACGTATATGTTGACTTACATACTACATGTGTATGTATTATATACATAAAAATTACATGTGGAGTTAAGCAATGTGTATGGCTGGATACTGATGTTTTGTTAGATTAAAGGGACTAAAAAAAAAAAACACGATACAATGATCATCTTGCACCATCAAAGCCACACTTTAAAATACTTCCCTAGTATTATATCATTTAAAAGGAGTAAAAGGTTAGGATTATTATTCCTTACTACTTTTACATGAATAAATTGAGCCACCTTTGTAAATAAATTCTAGCTTGATTTTCCTGAATGATGCAGCATAGCATTTTTAAAAGCTCGTGTATCTTATAGTAGTGGGCCAAGATTTTAAGGAAAAGCAGAGGAAAACAATATTGGCTAACTGGCCCGTGTGATTATTTGATATACGTGATTAACTGATCAAATAATCACCATTATTGTCACATACAGACAACTGCAGCCTAAGATTGCTCTCAGAGAAATGTTAAAAATCATGGATTGATTTGCAGATTTAGTGAGATATTAAAAGCTGATGTTGTGCCTGAATAAAATAAGCATTCTATGCTAGACTGCACTAGAGAAAGCCCTCACATGGCCATGTAATTTTATTGACAGCTCAGAACTAAAGAGCATAAAATTTGCTATTGGGCAATATATTGTCCTAAGAAATGGACATCTTGAATGCTGAAGCTGTCTTTGGGAGCTGAATAGATGCAGACCAAGCCCAACACCTGCAGAGGTATCTTTTGTAGCTGGTTTAATAAGACTTGGTTGTCCTTTGTAATGCATCCAATGCCTTGAGCAGTTTCTCTCTAGTTTCACTTCTTAAGTGTGTAGAAAGCTAAGTATTCATTCCAATCACCTCCCCTACCAAGCTCTAACCAAAATGATGCTTACCATATGATTGCCATTTTGAAATGTAGGCAGCAGTAGGACAGTATAGAATTTGTGCCAAGAGTTGAGCTAGACAGGAAAGACAGTTTATTGGGTCCCATCAGCCAGGCAGGCAAGTGGCTCATGCTTAAAGAAATCACTTAGTGCAGAGACAGAGAGATGGGGAGCTGAATGAAGCAGATAGCAAAGGTGGGATGCCAAGGACAGGGCAGTGGGAGTTGTCCATCTCAAATCGCTCTTTTCTTTGCCCTCTATGCTGGCAATACAGGGGTTGCACTGTCTGTAGAAATTTTTAAAAACAATAAAACTTTGATCTTTTTAAAAATTATCATTCATCAGCAGTTCAGAATAATATCAGTGTTTGACTATTCCTCTCTAAAAAAACCTTTACTGATCTTAGTGCTAAATAATTTCTAAAATTATTCCTAAAGTTTACTAATACATACATATGTATCTCCATATATATGCTGTATGTACATATAAAGCTGTACCTAAAGCTCAGCATATATAGTTATATATGATATGTGCTTTAAATGAGCACATCTAGAAACATATCTATTTTTTAATAAACTGTATTCTACATGGATGTATTCAGAGAATTCTTAGTTACACAGTCACTGCTGGCACATGTGGACCTGGCCACATGCATTTGTTTGAAGTGTAACTTTATTACCATTTGGAATTATTTGCACTCACTTCAGGTTTGTGTAGTTTGTCTCTCCGGTCATTATAATGACTCCTACACTCAAAATAAACAGTGATGGTGATTAAAATGAAGATGTCATACCATGTGACTACCTGAAGTTTTTATTTTTGTTTCCAATTTAAAACAAAAACCATTACAAACTACCAAGTATTATATTTTTATTTGATAGATGAAAATTTAGTTCCATTCATATAATATTTCATTGAATTGTAATAATGTTTTTGAGTTATTTAACTATAAAGCAGTTGAGTATAAAATATATTTTGCAATTACTGATATTATATGACTGGTATAGAAAATAATTTTGTGAAGAAGAGGGGAATATAAGACATCCTCTGCTTAGTTGTCAGATATGCTGGGTCTGTGGTGGGTAGTACTTATGAATACCTAGTAAATACAGTGCTGATGAAATAACCAATGGTAGTAAAGTAATTCAAGCACAAGATGGCCAAACCAAGAATGAAGCTTGAGTCTGATCTTTATGAACTGGTATTTTCCCATATACCCTGTGCCTAAACAGACCTCAAAGTGAAGCCAGAGCAGAAGCCACAGAAGGAAATATTTTGATAAATTTTACTAGAGTTAGAGAATGCCCACAAATCATAGACAATTGGTGATCACTATGAGAAAAACATATAGATGCCAATCAAGTAACTAGAGTGGTATGGTGGGAACTCCTGATATTATGCTAAAGCAACTCCAGGCCCTAAACTAAAAATGCAGAAAGCAAAATGGCAGAATTGTGGAAGAAGGAAGATAACCACTCACAGATTGCTAATGGTAACACTAAATGGCCTGGTGCTTTACAGCCTAGTGAAATGAGCAGGCTGTGGTAACAGAAATAAGTGAGGCAGGACAAGCGGAAAAAGGTGAGACTTGTTTCACACGGAGCATGTAAGTTCTTTTTTTTTTAGTAATGAAAATTTTAATTACTTAAAAAAGTAAAACTCATTGTTTTAAAATGCCATGACTGGACATGTAGTAAATTTTTTACAGCTATAGAAAGAATATTACAATTAACATGAGAATTCAGTCAGATGATTAGGTATAAGATCAGTAATGAATCAAAACAGGCTAGCTCATACCCCGAACTTATAACAAAAGTTTTATAAACCATGAAGAAAACAGATACAGTAACTCAGTTTTTCAAATACGGCACATGATTTAATCAGACACTCTACAGTGGTCAAAAAATATGCTTGTTAATCTTCATAAAAACACAAATTTCACTGTGCATTCATAATATCTGAAATAAAAAGAACCAAAAATAGGAAGTGTGGAGAAGAATTTGAAGGAAAAAGAATGGTGATGAGGAAGTGGACTAGGAGGCATTAGCTGCTTGCCGGAATACACAAACAAAGCAAGTGAGGAAGAGAAAAATATAAGGAAAGGAACATTTTTTTTTTGTTGTTATTTTTATGTTAGGATAACTATGGCCTTTCCAAAACAGAGCAAGAATAGAGGAACATAACAAAGATATTTATAGGTCCGCCTATATTCATGTTAAAATTTCTTTATGGCAAAATACACCCAAACAGAGCCCATAAAAAAATCAGACTTGTAAAAAACAAATACAACATATATAAGGTGTGATTGAAAACTAGAGTCAATGTTGAAATTTCTTTAAAATTTTATTATAGTAAAAATCACATTAACATTCATCCCCTCTCAGAATGGTTCCCCTTGCTTCGAACACATTTAACCCATGGTTCTGCCGCTTTCGGAAGTAGTTCCGGAAGTACTTTTTGGCTGAACTGTCATGGCTGCCTCAATGTCCAGAATATATTCAAAGCCTTTCATGGTCATTGTCAATTTGGGGCAGATCCAGAAGTTGCACAGTGCCAGATCTAGTGAATAAAGTAGATGAGGGCTCACCATAATAGGGTTTTTTTTTTTGGCACCAGGGTTCAAACTCGAGACCTTGTGCTTGCGAAGCAAGCGGTGGAACCACTGAGCTAAATCCCTGGCACGGTAATGTTTTTATAAGCCTACTTTTCTCTTTGGTGGCACTCAGCAGCAGCATTCTCCATATTTCTTAAATCACACCTCATAAACACATTTACAGAAGAAGACTTCTAGAATTCCTTCAGAAAGTGGCATTGACCGCGGGATGTATTCAAAGTGAGGAGTACTTTGAGGGGGACTGGTGGCGATGTGTTTTATACAGTAAAAATACTTTTAAATTTTAAAGCTAACTGTATATTTTGACAGCACCTTGTAAGATAGACACAAAGCTAATGTCCAGAACATACAATGGAATCTTATTAATTATGTATTAATAATACAGTATCCAATAGGAAGTGACAAAGGTCATGAACAGGTAATTTAGAAGAAATGTAAAAAAATCAGTAATTATGTAGAATCACCAATTTCACAACAGTAAGGGTTAGCATTACTCATATATAAAAAGTATGATAATATTCAAATCGTGATCTCTGAGGAAAATAGGTACACTCATAAATTACTATTGGAAATCCCAGTGATGTCAGAGCATGTATGTTCTGTGGGAAGGAAACAGCCACTGACCAGCTCTGTTCAGTTGTTATCTTGGAGGAAGATTGGCCCAGATAAGCAGGTCTTTCCATTTTTTCATTGAAGCCAAAAAGCTAGATTTCTTTTTTGGGGGTGGGGAGTACTGGGGATCGAACTCAGGTCCTTGCACTTGCGAGGGAGGCGGCAGAACACTGAGCTAAATCCCCAGCCCCTAAAAAGCTAGATTTCTGAATGAACCCTCTGGATTCCTCCTCCTCCTCCTCCTTCTCTTCTTTCTTTTCCTTCTTTCAACTAATTCATATTTGCGAGAGTTAATACTGTTTGGGTCACAATAAATGTCTGTTGCCAAATGTGGCCCTTGAGATGCTATTTTGTTACCTGTACTCCAGAGCCTTAAGCCATTCCCATTTTAACTGTTGATGGCTCTCAATGCCAACCACAGGGTTGTTTTCATGCTTGGAATATTAAACATGGCTAATAATTTCCAGAATATTAAATGGCAGTGATAGACTATCACAAAAGTGGTCACAACTTTTAGTTACCAGGCTCTGCAGAAGATACCATGCTAGTTACAATAGTTGTCATTGACTGAACTAGTTACTAAGTGCTAGGCATTGTGCTCTATGCTTGACTTTCTTAATCTCATTATGTATTCAATGAAATAAATGTTTGTGTCCTCCTTTACAATTGAGGAAACAGTGAAGTTTTGTCAAAACTCCAACCTAAGCCTCTCTTGGACTTCAAAGTTCAGAGTCTCAACGACTGCAATGAATCTGCCAATGGGTAAGGAACTCTGTTAGCAACATCAGGGAACCGTAAGGTGGGTCACCTTGAGTATCAGTCAGAAGGACTCAGCAACCCAAGAGTTAGGTGGCTTCCCCAGCAGCACAAAGAGGAACAGGCTCCTTAGTTTTTGCTACCTGATTAGTAATTATTTCAATACTAGAGTCTGTTACTGTTGTCCAGTTACTGAGAATTCTCTTCAACAAAGGCCATGGGAAAAAGGACTGAGTTGTGTACAGTTTGGCCTGCAGCATTTGTGTCAACGCTCTGCACCTGGAAGGGTAGACTTTGAGTTATGCGTTGCTTGCTTAATAGACCACAAAAGTCAACATCCTCTGGAAGAACAGCTCGTGCTTGGAGACGTCACAAGCTCCAAAAGATCCTGGTAAGGCAGGATGTTGTGTGAAAATCACAAGTGGAGTAAAGCCCCATGTCTCCTAATTATAATGTTAATATTTAAGAAAGCTTCAGAGACTGCCTGAGTGCTTCCTACCATGAAGAGTTCAAGGTATTTTGTTTTGTTTTTTCTCCTTTTGCTTTTCAGACTTGGAAGTGCATCAACATTTTTTTTTAAACAAAAGAATGTGTCCCTTGTTCCCTGGTATGTCAAGGTTACAAAGAAGTCGACTTATAGAAGGGAGAGAGAAGAAGTGACTAATAGAAGTCAGCACAGACTGGAAAGAGATACAAGAAGAGGAGCTCATGGAATAGTCTCACCCCTCCCCAAAGGAAGCAATTAGATATTATTTCCATTTTTCTAAGTGTGTCCCCATTGCTCTTTCCATGAATCCCATGACAGATCTCCAACTTTGCTTGTCCTCCAGCCCAATCTGGGTTTGGGCTTCTGTGGGTGGCTGAGCCAGCTGTGTGGATATTGGTGCAGCAGACACAGAAAGGAAATATGATCTGACACTGAATCAGGACACACTCTTGAGTGGCCATGCGGCCCCAGAGTGCCCAGGAGGCTGCCTCTTTTGCACAGTGTATCTAAATAAGCAGTGGCTGTGTTCAGTCCATGTCAGGCTCTGTCTCATAGCCAAAGAGGAATCAGCTTTGAAGCAAAAATAACAAGCACTATAAATCATTAAATGCTCCCAAACACTATGGCATTGTTTGGAGATTATGGTGTGTATAGGAATAGCAGGAGGCATCTAATCAGAAACTCAAAATGAACAGCCTCATGGAACAGATGGGCAAAGTCTATGGACTTTTCTTCCTTTGTGGAGGAGGGGCCATTATTTAAATTTATATACAGTGGAAGCCACCAGAAACCCATGCTGGTGATTAAATCTGGATGATCACAACATCCAGATGCATTAAATAATGACCTTTCCAAATCAGATATGAGCAGAGATGCCACATGGTCCTGGCCAAGGACACAGAGAGTTTGTTCAATAGGCCTGTTAGTCCTAGTGCCAGGTCAGTGGGGATGTAGCAGAGAAACAGACTACGTGCTGCTTCGGACAAGGGAATTTAGCTCTTCTACCCTAGTGAGACTCCATCTACCACCCTGCTTATCACTAGAGAAATTCAAGCAGATTTTTCTATCTAAATAATTATGTAGACACCTAGGAAATGTGCATCATCAAGTAAAAGGACGTGGCCTTTTTTAAAAAATTCAGTTTAAATTCAATCTGAATCAAGGTTGGTATCACTCTTTCCAAGATATTAGCCCCCCTATACCCCATCCCCCCAGTAAATTTGTCAGAAGCAGGCCATTCAATGTCTCAAATAGTATGGACTCAGCCCTTCTTGAATTTGCTCCAGAGCCTGGGAATTTAAGAGCAACCCCAGGTGGAAACCACAATCATCCCCTCCCTTCCCACAGTTTTATGTTGGAAGCCTGACCTCTAAAAATTGCATGTTCATGAAATCTGAGGCCCTGGATGTCCTGTCCAGAATTCTGCCTTTGCAAGAAAATGAAGGACATCCCCAAAATGTCCCTAACTTTGCTTTAATATGTGTTATAGGTCACTTGTGTTCCATTACTGTGTCATACTCTTTTAGAAGTTACATACTCCCAGAAACTGAGTTAAAGGAAAGCCTTTATCTCTACTTCAGGGCTGGCTGATAATCTGAGTGATAAAATTGCAGTTCAGTTGATCAGGGGTAGCTTATCTCTTACAGTTTTATAAATCCTTAAAACTTAAAAGTCCATGTGTTATGGTCACCAAATTTTAATTTTAAAACTTTGTGAGATAGACAGGATCATTCTTCATTCTTTTCATTCAGGTTCGAGAACCCCTTTGGGTTGCAATTAACAAAAGAAAACCTTTTTAAAACAAACTTTATCAGAAGAGGGAAAGGATTGTGATTTGGGAGGCTTTGTTTTTATTACTTCTTTTGCCTTCTTAGCCTTCACCTTGTGTGGAAAATAAAACATGTCACATGCATATATTTTCTTAATTGTAAAAAGTACTCTAAAATGTATTTTTTAAAATTGTGATTATGTTACAGTGGTTTTTGTATGTAACATAGATTAGATTTTTATTAAGGATTTTATTAAATAACTGGTGTTTCACCAACATCTAATTAAATCTTCTATCTAAATTGAACAGAAAATTATGGGGGAAAAGAAAGCATTTGTAGCAGACTTTATTACAGATAAGGCTATTATTTGTTCATCTTAAGAATTTGAGATCAAATTTACAAGCAGCATCCTCATCAAATTTCTTTTCTGGGCTGCTGAGCCCTGGCCCCTTGAAAGCAGCCCATTATCTCCCCTCTCCCCCTTTTTATTATAGTGTCCTGGTTGTTGGCAACATGCCCGCTGTTTAAGGTTACTTTCATTAATTAACCGAAAGTTAATTTCTTTGCAAGCAAAATCTCTGATCTCATTATGTTGTCTTTAAAGCTGAAAGCTTCAGGTTTTCTGGTCTCCTTTGATGACACAATAAAAAGCATGCTCTTTATCTTAAGGGAAACTGTCTCCAGGGTTTAATTTAATAGTCCTTGAAATAGTTATAGCACAGCCAGGCAGACTACAATAATATGCCAGTTCAAGAAAACCTTGGCTTTGTCATGCTTACTGAGCCCAATGGCTGGTACAGATGTGGACTATGAAGGATCCATTTCCAAAAGTTCAGCATTTTATCTCTTTCAGTCCCAGTTTTAAACAGATCCTCTGCCACCACTCTATGTCCTAGTTGAGAATGAAACACCAACACTAGTGTTTTCTCAAAGTATGCCACTACCCAGCCATGATGTTCTCCAGGATTTTAGGGTATTCATGCTTTGCCTTTACTGCATTTGGTAAGCTGTCTTTTATTCTTCTTCAGTGAGACCATTTTGGGTGGTACAAAGAGTTTGGGAAGTGCTAGAAGGCCCTGTTTGAATCTTAATCTTTTCTTGCACTGCTTCTTTGTTTTTAGGCATATTATTTGATTTCTCTGAGCCTTAGTTTCCTTATCGATAAACTTTGAATTATATAACCAGAATTCAATGAAAAAAAGATGGAGTAACCAATTCATAGCAGGTATTTAACATGTGGGCTGCTCCCTTCCTCTGGCAGTCCTGGTCTAGTCCTGAGTTTGTAGAGATAGAGTTCATCTTGATGTTTGGGGATACCCTGCATACAGATTACTTAGCCAAGAATAGCAATTTGGGGAGATGCCAGATTCCACAAAGCATATGTGGTGTGGATTTGATGACTTTGGTTCCATATTGCCCCAAAGGCTCTTTTATAGATTTAGGGGCATGAACATTGTATACTCTTTGTCTCTTGAGTTAGTTTCATTCTCAGTGATGAAATCTTGTTGCTTTCTGGAGCATTAAATTCACTGACTCGAGAGTGGCCAAAATGTCTTTTCAGAGTTACCAGTTGTAGATCACACAGAAGGGACAGACCTCTTCAGGTGACTCAAGTCTCAGGAGCAATGCAGATACATGGAGAAGCCATTTGTATCCCACTGAGTCCAGTGATATTGGGCACACACACACAGCTGAGATTTGCAGGGTCTGACGGGGAGGGCTGCTGAAAGTGGGTAATGGCATGACCCAGCATGCTCCTTCAGGTGCCTGGGAGACTGGGTCTTTGCTATTTGCATATGTCCCCTGTACCAGTTCCTGATGAAGGATGCAATTGACTCAACTCAAGCAGGTCAGAATCACTTAGGCAGAAAATCCCAGGTCTGGGGAAGAAAAGTCATGTGCCTCTTGGGCCCTTGCAAGAAGTCAAAGGTCCAAGGTAATGTATTGGCAAAGATCCTGTCTGCTTTGGTGCTTTACTTACTGCTTCCCCATGCTTTTAGGCAGAAATATGGTCAATGCTATTGATTAGTTGATCTGATAATCCAGCAGGCTCCCTGATGTGTTAAATCTCCACTTTTGGATGACTGCAAGTGTGAGCAGAGTGTATACTTCTGTTGGAAGGAACTCTCAGTGGGCCTTGCTAAGACACTGCTTCTATGGTGAGATTGCTACAGGCATGACAATTCCAATTACTGTTTTGAATATCACATTTAACCCTTCCCAAGACAATTTCCCCCTAGTTAGCCATTTTTCTAGCCTTATTTAGATTAGGAAAAAAAAAACAAAAAACTTCGCCTTCTTGTTTAGGGTCTCTTAGGTCTCTTGGATTTATTGGTATGTTTCATGTTTATGTGTTTAGATTTTTGTTTAATTTACCTTTCTACTGTACTTATACTCTAGTCCAATTGTGGTGACTGTGTGCCACAGTGGACTGTTTGTATCATTGAAAGATCTAAGCCATCACTGCTCTAGTCTAAATCTTTCCCTCCTTTACATGCCCTCAATGACAGTAATCATACTTGGCTTTCTCCTTGTCCTAGACCAATCTTGAAACATCCCCTCTGCCATATCCTTCATTTGAAAAGTATACAGCACCTTTATACAAGGTGCTTTATAATTCATATAATTCAGCACCTTTATAATTCATGATATATAAGTATTGAAGAAAGGGCCACCGTAGGACCGGGCAGTGGAATTTTCCAGAAGGAGCATAGAGATGATAAAGAAATGTAGTCCTGAGAAAAAAAGCATTGTAGTTTGTTTGCAAATTGTCTGCACAGAGCCTGCTCTGGAATATCTAGAAGCTTAAATACCCTTGACTTATCTTTCTTTAGTTGTTGCTTATTCACCCCACTTCTCTCTGGCTTTAGTCACCAAGCTTTTTAGTCTTATTGAAAGGAGAAAGAGACACTCTTGCACATCCAGACTACCTCTTGGACATATTATGTCTTCAGCCACTGGGGTCTGCACTGCCATTTGTTCTACATTCCAGCTTACTGTGCTTGACATCAATTACATTCTCCACCTTGGTACAAAGAATGCAGGATGACTACCTTAATCCCCTTTGCAAAATAATAATAACAAAATAACAATAAAGCCTGCAGGCAAAGCATGTTAAACCTAATTCAAATTTTCAAAAAGTGGAAAACAAATCATAAATACCTGAGAAATGAGGTCCATATTGGAAGCCCCAAGAAGCCCTTTAACCTGGGCAAAATCCTATAACACAATTATATACAATTTCACACTTGACTGGAGCTGTTATTTGAGCAAAATAACCATTTTTGTGCTTGCACTAAATGAACCACAAGATCCATGTATCCAGCTGCAGCAAAATGTAGGATTGCCCATTCAGTCTGCATATAATCAGCGTACTTGATAGCAAGGGCATTGTAGGATCAAAAGAGTTAATAATTGGATCCTGCCCACAGCAACCACACAATTAAGGGCAAGGTTAGCAGAGATGAAAAATTTATTGTGAAAATGCAGTGATAGTCTGAAAACAAAATGATTTCACTGAGCAGTTGTTCTGTTGCCATAATCCTAATGATCAACTCTATTACACTAATAATAGGAGAAAAACTAATTGCAGTGAGGACAGGGCAAATCTTTTTTAATCTGCGTTGTCATCCCAACTAAGTCCCAACCCATTTGTATTAACCTTTGCTGACAGAGTCACATGATGGACATAATTTCTTATAATTTACCAGCTATGGATCTAACCTTTCTTCATCAAATATTCATAAAGGCAGGATTCTCAATGATTTTCTGTCTCTCTTCATATTTACAGCTTGTTGTCTTCTTCCTTTTTACAGTAATTTGGACACAATTGAAGTCAAATGGAATTAAAGTTAAATGCCTTTAGCAACAACGGTGCCTAAAAGCAGAGAGTCAAGGGAGGGGTCATGAACTGAAGGGGGAAGCATGTTTTCCCAAGCCCCTCCACACATCCCCAAGGACTCTGCTAGGCTGCCTTTCTCCAGAAGGGAAAACAACATCAGCCACAGGATGAGACGCTGTTGCCTCCCCCCCACCCACCAAGAATGTGCTCAGGCCTGTCCTGTGGGTGCTCTGAAGTAACGACTGAGAGCCCCAGGCCTTCCAGGGTCTTCCCTGCTTGCTGGGAACTTAGGCTACTCCGACCAGGTCCTGTTTGAGCTTGTGTGCCCAGAGGGGCCCAAAAACCATGCCAGGGGCTGAACAGCGGCTAGAAAAGTTGTTAGTATAGTTAGAAAACAAACGTGAATATCTGAAACCATTCCTCAGAGCATTTTTGGTAGAAAAACATCTGTTTCCACTTTGCATCTTTGTTGGTTTGACAAGTTTTCTTAGCAGGCATGTAGACAAGAAAAAAAGAAAGTCTTAAATCTTAGGTGTTTAAAGTAAATATAGTAACGGTTCCTTGATTTTCATTTTTCCCCTTGCAAGGCCTCCGTTTCATTGCAGTGGCAGAAGTTTGGGGAAAGTGAGATGGACAATCGGTAGAACTCCCTTTTGCTACTCCAATCCTCAAATGACCCTGCCTTTACTAAAATGGTAAAGAATATGGTAGATAAATTTTCCCTTTAAGATGCAAAGGAATTGTTTTACCTACTTGACTTCAAAGCCCCAAATTGACCAAGTCAAGAATTTACTTCTTGCTGAGTTCACAGGATTTTGATTTGTTAGAAAGGAAATTAGAACTGAAGGCAGTTATTATCTTTTAACAACTGATACACACCCCTAACTAAGGCATTTAATTTTATTCACCACCAACGTTTGTATCTTTATCTTTTTTTTTTTTTTTTTTTT
>NW_022900944.1:12210508-12280098 GCF_012274545.1 Fukomys damarensis | reverse complement strand
GTACTGGGGATTGAACTCTGGACCTTGGGCTTGCGAGACAGGTGGCGACATCACTGAGCTAAATCCTGGGCCCTATATATATATCTATTTTTAACTGGCATGAGCAAGATTAAATTTCATTACCAAGAGTGTAAGTTAAGGTCTGGATGTATTTCACCCAACCTTACTCATGTTTTTAATTGCACAAGTAACGTGCAAATACATTCTCTTTATAAAATTTCAAACTTTTTATTGACTGTCACTCCCAATCTTAGACTTCCTTGTCTTTCCAAATACTCTCTGAATTTATACCCGTAGATGTAGCCTCAGGCAAGTGGTCATTATGCTGTTCAAATCAATGCCCAAATTTCTTTTTTCACTCAATAATATGTCTTGTATTTGGAAATTTTTCCATGTTAAAACATATAAATCTATGCTGTTTAATTGTTGCAGAGAAGTCCATACTATGGATATACTATAATTTAGTATAATTCTCTCAATGATGAACATTTAAGATGTTTTCAGGTTTCCAAATTATAAGCACTTATGCAAAACATCAGTGTCTGTTTGGAACTAAGATTGTTCAATATAATTGTCTTAACAGCATGCTGGCTGTTGCATATCCAATTTTGAAAATGTGTGTACTGACCTGACAGCTCAGAATGCTTTTTTGAATGTCTTTTACCAAGCCATACTTACCTTCTGATCACAAGGACAAAAATTGTCATGAGATATTATTATCCTGAGGGCCCCACAAATAAATAGGCATTCCAAAAATGGTAATGAATTAAATGTCTTCAATATGGAAAAAATGATAGTCTGCTATCAGAAATGCCCAAGTAAAGGTTATTATAAAAAGGAAAATATCATTAAGATACCCATTAAGGTTTCTAGTTACACAGAATCAGTTATACAGGTCAGACCATGTCTCCTGAGCTGCATGTTGAAATAGCCTTTATGATACACAGTATTCTACATAATACAGTACTGAGTTCTCTATTGGCCTTGTTTTCCAACACCTATGTTTTAGAGTGGCATCAGTGACTTACATAAAGGCTGGCTTGCCAGTTAGTGAACCTGTACATAGCCTTGATAAGCATCTCTCAGTCTCTTATAAACCCAACAGATGGCAAAGTATTATTATAATTTTTTTTTTTTGGTACCTGGGATCAAACTCGGGACCTTGCACTTGCAAGGCAAGAGGCATAACCACTGAGCTAAATTCTCAGCTGCAAGATATTATTTTAAAGGATGAGATTTTGCCAGTGTTTGAGTGCTTAATCTCATGAAAAGTTTTCCATTAGGGATCTCATGTTCTGTCATTCCTTTGGACTAGAAATAGTGCTAAGATCCAGCCTACCAGTTGCCTCTGAGTTAGTGAAAGAATAAGGCACATAGTCTGATACGTTTATAGAAGTGGAGAATGGAAACTTCCAGTTGATATCAAAGATTCTGGATATTTTTTAAATAGTTCACACTAATTACATTTAGAGTTAGGACATAACTCAAAGTTGGGTTACTGGTTGTGAGGGTTAAGCTTACTTGTCAACCTGATTGGCTTGGGAGCTTATGAGGTTAGGAAAGCACACTTCTGTGTGTGTCTTTGGGTCATGGAGGCGTGACCTTGAGGTCTGTGTCTGGTCTCTGGTTTCTTCTTCTCTGGTGCTGTTCCTCTGCTCTGCTTCCTGGCCTCCATGAAGTTAGCACCCTTGCTCTACCATACTCTTCCGCTGTGATATTCCTGCACTGGAACCAGCGATCGTGGACTGCAACTGTGAACCAAATAAACCATTTCCTCCTTTAAGTTGTGAGTGTCAGGTATTTGGTCCCAGCAGTGAGACAGCTGAATAAGAAATCTCATAGCATGTCAGGTAGAGGTTTTGCTTTAGTGAAAACGAGTAGCTTACTTGAAAATGGCGCAAACAGTTATGGAAATGGTTCTCCCAGAGTGTATAGATACTGGTTATCTCTTATTCCTTTCATTCAGATTCATTGCTGTTAATTGCCTCTGTTTTTTATGTTGAGCATACTTATCTACATCTTATAAAAGAGGAGCTGTGAGATACTATCACAAGTTAATGGAATCTGGCTGGTCATGAACACCTATAATCCCAGTACTCCTGAGGCTGAAGCAGGACAATTGCAGGAAGTTACAGGCTGGCCTAATCTGTATAATGAGACCCTGTTTCAAAACGAAACAAAGCAAAACATTAATGGAATCCAAAGGAAAAAATAAATGATAAATTGGATTTCATCAAAAACCATAAACTTTTGTGTATTAAAAAATATTTATCAGTGGTCAGTCTCAACTACATAATGAGACCCTGTCTCAAAAAAACAAAAACAAAAACAAAAACAAAAAAATTATCAATGAAAGTGAAAAGACAACTGGCAGAATGGGAGAAAATACTGCAAAATATATATCAATCTGATAAAAGTTTAGTATATGTAAAGAACTCCAAAAAAAACAAAAACAAAAAAAAATCCAATTTGAAAATAGGTGAAATACTGGATTTGATATTTTTCCAAAGACGATATGCAAATGGCAAGTGCATGAAAATATTTTAATATGTTATTAGGACATTCATATCAAAATCATAATGAGATGCTTCATACTTCACACTTAATAGCCTTGTAATTTTATTTATTTATTTATTTATTTATTGGTTTTTTGAGACAGGGTCTCATTATGTAGTTGACCTGGAACTCACTATGTAGCCCAGGCTGGTCTTGAGCTCACAGTGATCCTCCTGAGTGCTGGGATTACAAACATGCACCACCGTGCCTGGCTGTGTAATTTTTTTAAAAACATAAATATAACAAGTGGTGAGAAGGATGTGAAGAAATTGGAGCCTTTATACATTACTGGTAGGAATGTAAAATGGTAAAGCACCTCTGGAAAAAAACTTGGTGATTCCTCAAAAAAGTAAATGTAGAATTATATATGAGCTAGCAATTCCACTTCTCGATATATACACAGAAGAATTGAAAGAAGGGATGCAAACATCTACATGTACACTGGTATCCATCGAAGCCATTATATTCACAGGTGAAAATGACTCGTGTTCACGAACAGATGAATGTATAAGCAAAATATATTTTACGCATGTAATGAAATATTAGTCATAAAAGAAGTGAAATTCTGATATATACTACAACATGAATGAATGTTGAAAATATTATATGAGGTGAAATAAGCCAAGCATGGAAGAACAAATATTGCATGAAATATCCAGAATAGACACATTCATGGAAACAGAATAAGTTACAGGTTACTAGGGACCTGCAGAGAGGGATTAGGAAGTTAATACTTAATAGGGACACTTTCTGTTTGGTGTAATGGAAATATTTTAGAAATAGCGGAGGTGATTGCACAATATTGTGACTGCAATCAGTGCACTTAATTTATACTTAAAATGGCATATTTTGTTCATATCACAGTAAAAAAAAGCTAATAGAACTAGAAATAGAAGTGTAGCTTATTGTCTGAAGTTACAAAGACAGCCAGTTAAGGAACTAAAAATACCAAAAACACTTTTATTGCAATGTAACAAATCACTCCAAAAGGAGTGACTTAAAGCAACTACAGCAGTTTATTGTTTCTGTCCTTCTGTGGGCTGAGTAGGGCTCAGGACTGGTCATTTCTGTGATTTCTCAGGTCTGGTTCAGCTGTGCACTGGGATTGCTGGGCTTCTCTTTCTCCATGTGGCTTCAGGGCCTTTCCCTGTGGTCTCTCCAGTGGGATAACTGATCTTTTAGGACTCAAGACTCCCAAAAGTCCAAAAAAGTAGTCATTGCCAGGCTTTTAAAAGAAATTAGCCCAGTGTTGCCTCTACTTTATTTGATGTTGAAAGCGAGCCAAAGCAAAGACCAACCCAGACTCAGCATGGTAGAGGACACTGGTGGTATAGTCCTCTGGGGACAGTGTTTGCATGTGCATGGAATAAGGAAGCCAACAGATCATACCTAAATCGATAAACCATGAAAATAAAAGTGTGCATATTAATTATAGGTACAGAAAGTAATCACCATAAGAAACAGATCTGGAGGGTTTGATGGACTAGCATGGAACACTCTTGCCTTTCATTGTTATGAACATTTCTGTATTATAGAATTGAAACTGTATGTACCGTGTTTCAATAACATATAGGGTAGTAGCTCAGAGTGTGAGTGCCTAGGGTCTTATTTTTAGCCACATCATTCAGAAGTTGTATTAATTTGGACAAGTTACATAACCCTTCAGTGCCTCAGTGTTTCCATCTGTAAGATGTGGGATCAACATCACACAAACTTCATAGAGTGATTAGGATTACACAAGCAAACATAGTGCCATCTGGAACATAGTGAGTGCTCTACAAACATTAGTTATTAATGATTACAATATTAAAAAAGAAAAAATAGGCAAATCCACAGTGGACTCAGGATCCCAAGACTTGGATGCTAATCCCTTGACTTTGTCACAGTATATGGAGCAGGTCTGTTAATATCACCTTGGATCTTAAGGTATAGGAGGTAAGATTAGCTCCTAAGGGCAGTCTCATGGCTGTTGAAAGTTGCCTTGCTAAAAAATGAGAATCCGGGGCAGGGATTTGGCTCAGAGGTTCCGCCACCTGCCTCGCAAGCACACGGGCCTGAGTTCAATTCCACGTAACAAAAACAAAAACAACAACAACAAAAAAATCTCTTCTTTTAGAAGAGATCTTTGGATTCTTTATAGTAGAACCTGTTCCTTCATCTTCATGCTATACCTGCTATAGGGAAATTATTCAAAGTCTCACTCACTGCCTTCCCAAAGACCTTTCTCCTGGGAAAGAATTTTATAAATCGTTTTTAAAGTGATAGTGAACACAACTTCCGTGAACTTAAACATGAGGCCAACTGGAAAAGGACATTAACTTGGAACTGATTAAATTGCTCCTGGTCTGTATATGCTGGCTCCTGAACGAATCTCTCCCAAAAGGCCATGCACGTGTTCAAACCTGTATGAAACCCTACAGAAGTTTACTTCCTCTTCCCTCACCAGGGAGTGTAAAGCTCATGTGTCTCCCCATCACCCCAATAAGCAGCATGATCTGTGTGAGAGGTGGTGTAAAATATTAGCCCCTTAGAAATAGTTGCATTTCAGAATATCTTTCTCTCATTTTCCTCTCTAGTCCTGAGAAAAATGAGCTACTGATAGACTTTCTCACATTGGTTGAGGCCAGAGAAAGAGCTATTTTGGGAAGGAATTCCATCCTGGTGTTCACACCACATAGGCCGGCCACTTGCTAATGGCTCTTGTACAGGTTAGCTGTGGGACTTAACCAAAAAAGAAAAAGAACAGCATAAATCAAATGTGAATTCAGTTCTGAAGATACACATCAGGTGGGCTTGGGAACACAAGAAGCTTTGGTGGTGTTCCTTCTCTTCTAGTACCTTTGGGCATTAGGTAGGACCTTTGTGGGGCAATCTCCAGATAGAAAAAACAATTTAAGTGAGGAAGAGCATGCTTTCCCAGGTCCTACAGTCTCGCCTGAGCTGAGCTATCAGCCCTCACAGCAGAAGAAGCATAATGGAGCCTCAGTAAGGTATTCTGTGCCAACTCCCAGGTGGTCTCCCCTGCAAAAGTGTCATTCCAGAAAGTACAAATTCTAACTTAGCAGTCTTCGGAAAAGCCTGGCTCCCTGGCAGCCCAGGCATGGGGGCAGGAGGTCACAGCAGCTAATCAAGTCCTTGCTGTGCTGCCCTGACTCGCTGCCGAGCCCTGGCCAGTTCCCAGCTGACCCCACTCCTGTAATGCTCAGTGAGGAGCCGCTTTTCTCCACTCATTGGCCTGTTTTCAGGAGCTGGAAAGGTGACTTGTAACAGGCCTCTTGTTCCTGGACTCCTGTATAATGACATTCTGCACAAGCAGATGTCGTCCTTTGATTCCTTATGACCTTCTGGATTTGGGCAAATGAGGAAGCCCCTGGGATCCACGGTGAGGGTCTTAGGGTGTCTTTCCTGGAAAGAGCCACTCTCATCTTCCCCCTCACCCCACTTCATCCCCATCTCCTCCAGACCATGTGGCAAGGACATGGCCTCACTCATTCGTAGGGTGGGGAAAAACCTTCTTCCTGGAGCCAGAGGACCTGAGATGAGGTGGCCAGACCATTCTGCACCTCAGTATTTACCAGACGTGACTCCAGGTCCCTGTGGCTGTTTAGCTTGACAGATGAGAAAATGCTGCTTCAGTGCCCTTCCCAAGGTCACTCCACAAGCGTACACTGGTGCTTGGAGATGAGATCACCTCTAAACAGTGAAGTAACTACAGCCCCAAGCTGACTGTGAAACTATGTACCCACCATTGCTCAGGGAGCACATAACAGTGAAAAACAGATCAAGCCTGTCTCAGCTTGCTCTTGCCTCAGAGGTGCCCAGGTGGGAAAGTTAGGGTTGTGATGATTAATTAATTAACCCTCCTTGACACCCTGAAGTTTGGAGGCCATACTGCAACCCTAAGGCAGTCTCTTTGGCAACCCATCCTGCCCTTCTGAGGCTGCAGGGGGCTGTCTTCAGTGGTGGCGTCACTAGAAGCACAGGTATGCATGCACGTGCGTGCACACACATACACACACAACTTCAGTCAGGCGATTTTAGAATTTGGTCTACTCTCTATTTTTAAAAACTCCTTTCAAGCCAAGTCATTTTAGAATCAAACCCAGTGCTGACTCAGAAGGCCTGTTCAGTCTTCCATGACTTCAGCATATAGAGTTACCTTCTTCCTCAGCCTGAATCCACAGCACTAAAAAGCAAAAGAACAGCATAAATTGAATGTGAATTCAGTTCTGAAGATACACATCAGGTGGGCTTGGGAACACAAGAAGCTTTGGTGTTGTTCCTTCTCTTCTGTTCCAGTGCAAAGGGGACAGTGCATCAAAGCTATCAGGGCAGTAAGGTTCACAGCCATCCCTTCCTTTCAGACCCAGAGCAGGCAGAGCCTCTGAGGGCACAGAGGAGACGTAAGGAAGATATTTGGCTTCGTAAGGCCAGTTCTGTGTATAGGTTAAGCATAGAAGCTTCCTCTCATGAAATGACCCAATTCCTAAAGCAGTCTAGAGGCTTTTGGCACAATAGTGAGTCAAAGATTTTATCACTCTCCTACGTAAAACCCTCCAGTAATTTCCTGTCTAGATTAGAAAAGAAATCCACGCTACACAGTGGCTTCCAAGACTCCGGACTTAACTGACTCCATCTTCTCCTTCTTGTCTCCTCAGTGTCCTTGGCCAGCCACAGTGGCATCCTTACTCTCCTTGGTGGATACCTAACCCTTTCTCATCCACAGCACTCTCTCCCTAAACAAACACTTACGCTACTACCCTCACTGCCCAAGGCCCTCCACATGCTCCCCATTCACTCATTCCTGTCCCCATTTGATTTGCTTTAGAGCATTTATCTCTAGGTAAACTTAACATTTATTTGCTTCCATCTTGTGGCAAAAATACTGCTTTTCTATCCTGTCCCCGCTCTTCCTTTCTTCCTTCGCATAGAATCTCAGTTTTGATAGGAATAAAGTGGCAGCATATCCTGCTGAAAACCTGTACCTCCCAGCCTCCTTTGCAGCCTAGTGACTAAGTTCTAGTGGCTGACTGTCCTCCTTAAAAAGAGGGGGTGAGTTCATCTTTTATCCTCCCCTTTCTCCTGTTCCCTGCCTGGGTCTCAGATATGGTGGCTAATGTATCTTGGAAGCACAGGTAACCTCATGGATAGCAGCCATCTGCCAAAGATGGCGAGAGCACAAAAGTAGATGGAGCAGCCTGGGTCCCAGCATCCATGGCCTGCTCTCATGTGATCGCCGCAGCCTCCTTGAATGTGAAATAAAGATAAAATGTTCATCTTCTTTAACCACAGTTGTTTCTAGTCCCTTTTACTAGCAGCTTTTAACTGAACATATTACCTGTCTGTCATCGTGCATCAAACAAGTCCCACAAAACCTGGAGCCTGGTTTACTTCACTATTGTATCTCCATACCCTGATGCTTAGTAAATATTTGTTGAGTGAAGACTGAAAGTAGTAACAGAAATTCTTGTTCCCAAATTCTGGCTTTATCAGTGCAGATATCAGTGGTCACTCGGTAAGCAGCATGGAGGTGACATCACTCTTGGTCACTGGACCCAGTGATGTATTTATATGGACAAAAGCAGTGTTAATTTCCAGATATTAGCTATGGAAACTGTCATTCAGTTCCTAAGGGTATGAAGTGCAGCTTTGCTTTGGTTTAAGACTAGAGTGTTTAGGACGTCTTTGGAGTTCAGGGGCTTAACTTGATCCTGCAGTTTGGACTTCTCCTGTGGCAGAAGAACTGCAACAAAATATAATTCTGTTCCTATTCTAAAATATTCACAGCAAATGGAGTCACTCATTATCTCCAACCCTAGGATGAAAGCAGCTCATAGTCCATGAACTTTTTGGCTATGAGGAATAGTGCTCGGGAAGTTGAGCCTATGCTATGCCTGTGTTACTTTTAAGGGAATTAGAACTGGCCTGAAAAGTAGCTTTTGAATCAAGAATGATGATGACGGCTAGTACTTTCACTTTTGCTGAAAGAGGAAGCTCAGTATAGTAGAATAATGCTGACTGAAGAATGCCCTAAGTTCTAGTCCCAGCCGTGTGACATACTGGCTGTGTGACCTGGAGCAAAACTTCCACTTCCTCATCTCCAAACTGATTTAACACCTCTCTTTCCTACCCCACTAGAGGGGATCACACAAGATAAGGTATATAGAGATAAACCTGTTGTTTGTGTTGAAGTGTCTCTTACTTGTTGAGATATAGGAAGAAAGTTAGGTGCTGTCTAATCCAGCCCTTCTTTATAGAGATCTTAGTAAGAACAGCCAGAAAGTCGAGGTTTTGCCCGAAGTCACAGGGTAAAACAGTGGCAGAGCTAGGTCTTGAATTCTCAGAGGAGTATTCTCCATACCATGCCATCATCCTTGTCAGTGGGTAATGATCTGATTGCTATTATCACTATTTGATTTGCCTTATACTTTTACTTATTATTATTATAGTATTAGGCAAAAGGGAAATTTATTCCATTTGAAGGAGTGCAGTTCAGAGACAAATTGCTTTCAATCATTAGTGCATTCTTAGTGCATTCTGCAGTATTTATTACGGTTACCATGTGCCAAACTCTGCCATAGCAGTGAGAAAAGCAGACAGAAATTCCTGCCTTGAGGGAGCTTACCTGACACAGACATCCCCACACATAGATATACACATAGCAGATGGCACTAAATGTTACAGGGAAAAATAGAGGAAGGGGAAATGCTATCATCTTAAACTGGAGTGGCCGCAGGGCTCTCTGACTTGATTCTGTTTATGCACTGACCCGAGGGAGTAGGGGAGTGAGCCACATGGGTATCTTGGAGGAAGAGCTCTACGTAGAATAAACAACAGGTAATGATACCGAGAGAGTGTTCTTGGCCTGTTCGCAGAAGGGCACTCAGCCAGTATGAATGGAGCTAATGCACAAGGGACCATTGAGTGAACCCAGGATGGGGAAAGGGTAGATCCTATAGGGCACTGTGTAAGAATTTTGACTTCTACTCACTCATCTGTTGAATCAGGGCAAAGCATAAATCCGTCAGAAGATTGGCATGTCCTCGATAACACTGCCATTTTTATCTCAGCCCACCGTTTTCTCTCCAGCACTAAATTTGAACTGCCTCACAATATTTGGTAGTGGATGCCTCTGAGTTTTCCATCATAAGTAGTGTTGACCTGCTAATGAATGTTCTTAAGAAGAGGAAAGAAGTGAGGACCCAAGTAGCCTAAAGTTTCAAATATGGTCAAAATAAACTGGGGAGAGATTTCTCATCATCCAAACACCAACTAAGCAGGTTACACAAAAGTATTTCTAAAAACAGCAGTGCAGTGGAAATAGACTGACAGGTGAGCAGATGGGGGAACCATCAACTCAAATTTATTTCACAGCTTACAACTCAAATGAGCATCCCACAGTCAGAACAGCTGGCCTTTTATTCTGTAATCCATTGATTGTCCTTTGCCTTGCTCATCTCAGGAGTACGAATCGATTATGCTCCAGTGGCAGTCTGTCTGTCTGTCAGTCTTTGACTTTGCAGCAAAAAATCCTTTGTAGAAAAACAAGCTATTTGTGTAAATCAGATTTTTCTATAACTTCTGCTTCTACTCCTGGTCTTGAAGTTTCTAGCTTCTGAAAATCAGTGGCATTGGCTTTTTAGCTTTTATTTTCATAACTATATTCATTGTAATCTATATTACTATCATTATCTGATTCTGAATGAATGGAATTTAACCAGATAGTCAAAAGTCACAAATCTTCAGCTTTGCAAGAAGTATTTTTAAAAAGCTGTTACAGTGCATCCAAAACCACAGCAACCTTGAATTTCTAGTCATAAGTTATTCCAGAATCTTTCTGAAGTTTGAGAGTATCCCATGCAAACTTTACTTAAATTTCAAGCAACAGGGAAGTCATGAAATTTGGAAAGGGTTATCTTTTGTCAATCATGGGCCTTTGTGGGGTACTGTGCTGACAGAGGACAGCAGAGACCATATTCTGTGACTGAAAGGAGGGCTTGATACTACCCAGTGGGGATTTTGTTCCAGTAATTGCATCCAATTGGACCTTCTGCGATGTTGCAGGTATAGCATTAATATCACTCATTAAGTCATATGCCTGTATGCTTTCCCTCCCAATGGCTGAGTCACTGGCAGAATATATTTTCTTCCAAAGTGTTTGTTTTCATTGTTGCCCTTTAAAAATAATGAGTTCATTCTATTCCCTTGCAAGGAAAGCTACTCTAGACTGCTTTGAAATTGTATATCTTTTGTTGAGCACATTTCTGCATTGGTTCCCTAGCTTTGTATGCTGGGGAACCCAACCCGGCCCCTCTTAAAGCTTCCAACCAAGCTACCTCAGACGTGATACATATAATCAGCCAGCCCATTTGACCTTTATATTGTTACCCTTGGGCAGGTAGAAGTCATGCAAGTTTCAGGTGACCCTATCATGTGACCAGAGATCAAAGGTCAGCAGCTCCTAAATGTTCAGCTGTCAAGGTAGCCCATTCATCACTATCATTATGTAACTGACAAGCCGACAAATGAACCTAGAGATAAAATGATTCTCAACCTCCTGGATTTACACCCCAGTGGTGGGCCAAGCAGTCTCACATATTAAGTGAGTCCCTTAAGTAGGGGGAAAGACTTCAGGAGACCTGTTGTATGCAGTAGACCCTGGGAGGTCACCAGTCGTCTGCTTGCAGGGCCAAGTTGCAGATCTACAAAAGATGCTGCTGCTCTGATTTCCTCTGAAATGCAGATGAGTCTAGTGTTAATTCTTTATAGATCCAAAGATACCCATATGTCCCCACCACCACATCCTGCCTTTGGCATTTTTGTGGCCCTTTGGAACAGGATAATACGGCACAGTGTTTTTTCCAACTGGCCTGATCCTAGGAGTCACTTAGGAAAACTAAAATTCTCAGGACCCTCCCCTGGAGAGTAAGTGCCTTGGGGGCCAAGTGCCTTTGGAAACATGTTTTTAAACATTAAATGATTCTCCTGATGCATGTATTTTGAAATAGTACAAAGAACTTGAGATTTGGAACCCAGTGATTTAGGCACCAAATCCTGACTCTATCTCTTGTTTGTCTGTGAAAACTTACTTGGAGAGGCTAGTTAATCTCCTGGGCCCATTTCCACTTTGAGGATAAACATTTAAATAAAAAATATTAACAGGGCACTTAATATTTCTATTGATTATCATTACTATTTATGATTATTACTGGAGTTCCTTTGGTCTGAGAGATGGCATTGAGGAGCACTGGCATGAGATAGAATAACTTTATAGTATTTCCCATGGCAACAAAAGCTCTCCTAAACCTGTTAAGGCAAGGGCAGAGGGACAGGAGTGAGGAGATGGCAAGAAGACCACACAGTATAATCCTGTGAGTAGGGAAGAGCCTTAGCAGAGGCAGCAAATGTGCTGGGGATAGAAAGGGAAAGGGCCTGGCTTCCTCCAGACTCCTAAAGAAACAGTGGGAGAGGTCTCTGAGCCATCCCATGATGGCTTTTATACCAGCAAGATGCTCTTGCACCACCTCCTGGAAGTACAATATGAGCACCTTTACTCTCACCCCAGCATCCTTCTTCTTGGTAGAGCCTTTGCCATAGGCCAAAGGAACTCTTGGCTCTGATTCCATAAGCTAGGAGGACAGGCAGTCTTTATCAAAGGCAATCTCTTCTTAGTATGGCAATTTCTTTTATTTGAAGTTTCAAAGAGTTTAAGAAAATAATAAGCTTAACTCTATGATAATTACAATTTTTTATTTACTTAATAATAGGCAAATATATATGTATCATTTAAGTTTTTTTCTGAAGTTTGAAAATTCTGTGTATTTTTAGGATGGGCATTACTCTGCAAAATGTAATTTAGAAGTATCATTTGGGATTTCACTTTTTAAAAATTAATTTTATTGGTACATTTAAGGTGTACAATATAATGACATTCATCATTAGAAATTTGCACCTTTACATAATCCATCTTGGTCCTTATTTTTCTTAGAATCCAAAGTTTGAACTCTAAATATTCTTTCTCACCTAAAACAACAACAGCAACAAAAAGCCTTGCTATAGTTCAGAGAAATTATTATTGGTCATACATTTGCTGAGGATAAGATTAAGAACTATGACAACTATTGTTTATTCAGGAAATGCCTTTTGAGTTTCAATAAATGTGGAGAACACAGGCTAAATGAAATAGCTTGGCTTCACCCTTTGGATTTTCTTCTCATCACGAGTATGACCAAGGTCCAGGCATTAGGGTTAGCCATGCTGAATGGCCTGACGATTTCCTGGAAAATGTCCAGTTATCCATGTGGTTCAATGGCCTCGTCTTGGTGTTCAAAAGCATTTTTTAGTGTATTTGGTAGTCATTTGTAAAGCACTTGAATAGCTAACTTATATTGGACTTCTCACTTTGTCATATTGGACTTCTCACTGAGGTATGAGGATCAAAAGTAAATTTGTATATGACTAGAAGTTAAGCCCAGCTTCTCAAGAGGTCATGGTTGAAAAGTACTACTTGGTAAAAAGGTGTATTGATCCCGCCACCCAAAGAAAAGGGCTGACTTGTGAACACATTTTCCCCTACTCTCTGATGTGTGTTGACTTTGCTGATCTGAAAACGTTAACATGTGGGACAGAGGTAAGAGGTTAAAAGCTTTTCAAAGAGAGAGTGAACATACCTTTGTTGAAACTCACTTAGAAATTGGTTTTGCTAAGTTGTTCTGAATTAGGTAAACTGAGTTATACAAATTTGTCAAGCTGGTTTTATAAAACCACCTTTGTCAAAGCAGACCATTATGGTAGATACAAGTAGGGTGACTATATGCTGGGCGTGGTGGCATATGCCTGTAATCCCAGCACTTGGGAGGCTGAGGATGAGGGAGGATCGTAAGTCTGAGGCTAGCCTGGGCTACATTGCAAGTTCAAGGCCAACCTGAACTATGTAACAAGACTCTGCCTTTAAAAAAGAAAGAAACACAGACACAGACACACGCACACAAAAACCAAGTCAAGTGATGTAGAGTGACTACAAAGTTTTCCATGTTATCATAGTAGTGGTATTAAAAATCCAAGAAAGTAAATTATATATTAACTCATTCTTTTCTTTTCAGAAGATTCAGATAAGACTATTCTAAACTGGACTCATACTCTTTTCATCAATGACTAAAACAGATTATTTAGAGCAAAGCATAGTAGGGACTTTAAAAAGCCATACAGTAGAACAGATTTTTGAGGTTAGATTTTTAAATGTAGTGTTTAAGGCAGACAACATGGAGAATCAAAATGACACATGAAAAATTGCTTAGATTGTACATAAAGTACTACTGGGACTTAGATAACTGATATATGAAAAATACATCTTTAAATGCTGGAATCACACTGTGTGGCAGATGTTCTGACTCTGGGGGCCCAGAGCAGCTGAGTTGAGCAGAGAGCATTTGGGTGCCATATTGGGCTTACATTCCCTCCAAAGCAGAGGGTCTCAAGGGAGTTGGTGCTTTTTTGCATCATCATTTTCCTTTTTTTTTTTTTTTTTTTCCATGATCCTAGCACTTGGGTTTTATAGGTTAGTACAGATGTGAAGTTACACTAGTGTTTTCCACCTGAGGCCCCTTAAGACTTGAGACTGGCTTTGTGTTGTTTTTGAAAGAATGTATTCTGCTATGGTTGATATCCTAAAACGCACAGACCCCTGAGTGACTATCAACTCCTCACTGTAGAGGAAAATTCCATGGAAAAAACTTGACCTAAAGAATATATGCTTTTGGTCATTGGATATTTTCTGATGAAGCTGTTTGTTTAAAATGCTCTCACCTTTAGAAGTGTGACATTTCATTTTTATTTACAGGCCCTCCTGGCTAACATTGCTTGATCAGCTGTGTTTCTAAAAGTGGGAAAAGGCATACATGCAATCATGAATTCATGTGGTACTTTACATATTTTGCAAGCCTTTCATATACATTATTTGATCTTCACAGGCAAACAGAGGAGCATGAACTTCATGTAACAGCTAAGGAAGCTGAAAAATTAAGATATTTTCTCAAGGTCAGACAGAGAAGCCCTTAAGCACTTATGAGACCTCAAAGTCATTAGAATGAAAAGAAGAAAAATAAGTTTTGTCAATCATTTGCCATATTAGTGGTCCTTCTAGAAATAAAACTATTTTGTTCCTCCCCTAAAATGGTATAGAATCTCTTAAATATTTAAATCTGGCATGAGCAGCTTAATTGTCAATAGACAAGATCTATTTTAATCCAAATGCAAATCCATGAAAAGATGGAATGAAGTAGAAAGGCAGCCAGCCAGCTGTTCAGGGCCTGACCCCACCCTGGTTTTCCCTGACCAGTGTATGAACCTTGGGTAAGGCCAACCTCACACAGAAAGGGGGTCCAAATGTCCACCTCAGCCATCTCTCCCAGGTCATTGTGAAAGTCAAACAGAACGGTGTTGTGTATTGAAATTCTTTGGGACACTTGAACAGTATACAAAATGTAATTTTTGTTCTTATCAGGAGTTGCTATCTTCTTCACCAGTAAGGAATTCTCTCTTTAGGGTTCTTTTTTCTTGGCCTGTGATTTTTCTTGACCTGTACTTGGTGATATTTCTCCATGAAGTTCTAACTCTGCTGTGTGTGTGTGTGTGTGTGTGTGTGTGTGTGTGTCTGTGTGTGCATGCGTGAGTGCGTGTGTGTGTGTTTGGCTTGATATCCCAATGAATCTATTAGCACGAACCATTTCTCCTGAAATCATTATCATTGCCCCAGAGTAATGGAAATGTTACCTGTCCTTCTTTATTTGTTGCAAAATTTAGAGACAAGGAAGAAGACCGTATATGTTTTCTTAAAATCAATGACCAGCACATTACTGTAAAACCTATTGATTAAAAACACAAAGTATAATGTTAGTCATTTAGTCTGTGAAGTGATGCAATAAGAGAAGAAATTTATCCTTTGACTTTTGCATTAACCTTTTATTGACTGCTTGCATACCCATAATTAACACACACTTTAGCTAAAGTGGTTAATTTTAGCATGGCGACCAATGTCCACTAATGTAGCTGCAATCTTGATCATCCAAATGTAAGTGCAGCCCTGGGGGAAATCAGTAGGCAGCGAGGCCCTGTATGAGTTACACCTTGAGGTGGAGGCTGCAGGGACCTCTGGACAATCTGCTAACAGACCAACCCGTGTGACACGTCTCAGTCACTTCCTGGTCTGTCGATAGGTTATTCAGGCAAAACCATTCCTAAGTAGCAAACAGTTTTGTGGGTGGCTTATGGAGTCCTTTGAATTGAAATAATATGAATGTGGAAAAGCAGTACTTCGTGAAAGGGACAGCATTTTCCAAATAGATCCAAATTCATTGGCTAACCCTACAATCATCAGGAAAAATCCGGTTTCTCTTCAGAAGAGTAGTGAGGACAAGGTGGAAAGGGGAAGCTATAACTTCCTTGCTAGGCTCAGTAGGACAGGAGAATGATACTAAATTGGGGTCTCTTTTCAACATTTTTTATAAAGAGCCTCCAGTTGGTCATGAAAACTGGCTTATTTCCTGCAAAAGCCATGGAGGGTGGCACTGGCATTCCCTTGGCTTTTGAACCAAGTGGAAATAGAATTTGAACCAAAGATGAAGGTCAGTGTTTTTATGCTGTCAAACTCAAGTAATCTCTGCACACATTGTACTGTGTTGGCAGTGCACCAGATTCATGGCAGGGCCATTGCCATGGGTGTTGTAACAGGTAGACAAAATGGAGAGGTAGGAAGCATAGCCACCATGTCAGCTAGGATTCTTCGGGTTGCAAGTAACAGAAAAGCCTAACTCAGGCAATAAAGTTTGACATAGCTATTCCAGCAGTATCAGCCAGACCCCTGCTTCTTGGTGCACGGTAGAAAAGAATGACTATGTCTTGAAGAGGGGGGTATGCTTAGCTTAAGAAAGTCAGGGTTCTCCCTGTCCTCAGATGTGGAGCCCAGACCACATGGCTAAGTACAGGGAAGGGATGGATTCCCCACAGGAAAGCTAAAATCCTGTTAGAGGGGATGGAAGGAATAAATACAAGACAACAAATACCTACCACAGTCAGCCTTAGGCTGCTGTTGACCTTCTGACATAGCATCAAAAGGAGGATCATCTTCAAGTGACTTTAGATCATGAAACTTGACAATTCTGGGTGGGTAGCATATACAACACAGTTACACTGGACAAAGGCGTGACTCACATCCTGTGCAGGATGGAGCTGGATAGCACAAGGTCTCATCCTGCTACTCAGAACAGCACACAATTTAAAACTTACAAAGTGTTTATTCCTAAAAATTTCCATTTAATATTTTCAGACCATGTTTGATTATGGATAACTGAAATCACAGGAAGCAAAACCACAAAATAAGGGGGTCTACTGTATTGTCATCATTATCATTACTATTATCATACCCACTTACAGACAAGAAGCCAAGGCTCATTAAGTTAAAAAATACTTCTTGCCCCAAATGCCATGTCCTTCCGGGATCCCAGAGAACACACGGTCTATAATCGACCTACTTTCCCCATGTCAGGACATTGAGATCTAAAAAGGCAGAACAAGGGAATTGAGCAAGATGAGCAAGAGAAATCTTGCTCAAACCTAAAGAGGATCATTCCTTCAAATCATTCTTCAGCCCTTTCTTTTCCAGTTCCATGGCCTGACATGATTCTGAATCAAACAGCATAATCTGAGTTGAGGGCGTCTGTCCATTCCCAGAAGTAAATAAATACATCACCTCAAACAATGAGCCCGCTCCTGGACCCTTCCACTATCATTTGGAAATTGTCAGGGCACACTAGGCATTAAAGGAAGAACTTTAAAACAATCTTGAAATTGCCCTGAAGACATCCAACAAAGAGTTCTCATCCAAACCCAGATGCAGGCAACAAATACATGCAACTAGGGTCTGCATGGGTAGAGGTGGCTCCCACCCCAGCCATCCTTTGATGCAAGGGATGTGGCAGACAACTGGGGAACAGCTTCCCTGAAAGCAAAGCCAGTGGCTTTGGGAAGCTTGTACTACAAGACATAAGCAGACCTCTGCTGCAGATTTTAATATTTTTAATACATTCTCAAAGTGTGAAGGCAAAACCATTTGACAGGTGAAAAAGCATTTCTATTGACTTTTTGCACACCTTATGATATTCTAGGTGGATCGACACTTATCATAGGCCTTTAATCTGTCAAGCAGGATAATGTGTGCACGGATAATTTATCCACTCTGAGATTGAAATGCTCAATTTGGAATAACTTTTCCTCGCCAGTAAATTGAGCATCACTCAACAATTCTGAGGCAGAGAGAAAGCACAATTCAAAAAGCTTTGCAGAGTTCTTTTGTAATTAGTCGCAGCTTCCCTTGAATATTAATTTCCCCCTCAGCTCTTTCAAGTGATTTGGAGACTGTCACTGGAACTATGGTGAGGCATCTTGAGCAAGGCCAGCACGCGGCGTGGTCCCCAGCACCTATTGTGAAGTAGTCTGCAGAATGCACCCTCTGTCCCTCAGTGTATGCGTGCTTATCAGCGCAAACAGTTTAATATTTATGCTAAGAGGATTGTCAGAAGCAGCTTCTGTTGCTTTAATTCTTGTTTTAAATAAATAATGAGAACATTTAAACACATTACTCTTCTTGAGGCCCTGAGGTCAGCTAATCTTATTATTTATGAAGTGATGTGCTACATAATAGTACTTAGTGCATGTTAACAGACGCTATTATCAGGGCCTGATGCGGAGAGCTGAAGATATATTGGAATGTTATGTGTAATGTACAACGGATTGAGTGCGGAGGATGCCGGTATAGCAATTAACCACATGCGAAAATAGGTGTAAAGTTGAAGTATGTTTTCCCCTGGGGATCCCCTCACCATTAATAATTCCCCAGAGAAGGCGATGTCTTTTAGTTAGGAACCTTCTCTACCGTCAGGCTTAGAGTGGGGCTAGGCTATCCTATTCTTTGACCCCTCCACAGTCACTCCTGTACAGTCAGAGGGTGAACAGCGGCTATCAGCCCTTTTTAATTGATCCAGAGCGAGGATCAGGAAAGGCCAGGGTAGGGCAGCTTTGTGACTGACCCCTCCAGGTGTGGTCATAGCATTTGATCTGGGCACACACTTTCACTCTGACTGCCATGCCCCCTCTCCGAGAGAGAGTAAAGAAATTGTTCATTCCTTAGTACGATTTGTTTCCTTTTCTCTGATTTTCATTTTTCAGATAAATAAAGCTAATGCCACTGAGCTCTCCCAGTCCAGTATTAAATAAACTAGACTCTGGGAGGTAGATTCCTGCCAAGGTATGATGATGTTTTTCCAACTTTTTTCCTATGAGGCTATAATTTAGCTGCGTATGATAATTAATTTCTCTACTATTGATGAATAATCCATTTAATAAAAACCATGATTTAAGTGTTTTCCTTAGGGACTAACTCTTGCTAGCCTCTTAATTTAATTTTCTGGAAGTTTCCCCCACCTATTCATCAGTGGAAATGATTATTAACCTCTATTTGCATATATCCTTATAAACCAGTCTCTCCTTGGAGTGCCTTTTCGTGAGCACAGCAAGCTGGGACACTTGTAAATCTCTAGGATCTCCAAAGTCAATCCCAGTCTGTAATATTGTTTAATCTATTCTCGGATGTTTTAATGCAGTAAATTCAATTTAATCTTTCCCAGTAATCTAGTAATACATCGAAACCCACAAACATTTAAATCTGATAATGGCTTAATCACACACTTTAAATAACAGTTGAGATAATGAAAAAATAATTCACCATTTTGAAGGCAGAGTAACTGAATTTCCCTGATGATTGGCTTTTTTGAAGTCACTTGAGATAATACAAACCTGGGAATCGAAAAAAAAAAAAAAAAAGCCCAGCCCAGTAAGGAACAACTCTTCCTTCTTATAAACACCCATTTTCTGCCCCTACAGTTCATTCTTCATGATCATCACCGTGACCTTCAACAAAGAAGGCTGTTTTAAGAGCATTTTTCAATATTGGCTTCTAAATTTGCCATGAACTTGGCTCTTCTGGACTTTTTCCCCAGTGGATTAATTACCTCTTCTTATACTTCCAGGTGCCAGTCCCGAGTTGCCCGAACTTTGCCGGGGGATCAGAAACCAGAATGTTGGCCATACTGGGAGAAGGATGATCCCTCAATGCCTCTGCCCTTTGATCTCACAGACATTGTTTCAGAACTCAGAGGTCAGCTTCTGGGAACCCTAGAAGGAGCACGAGACTTGGGCAGAGAGGGAAAGATATCTGGCATTTTTTTCTCCAACCTTACCACAGGCTTGGGTGAGGGTAGACTTGTTTTGGCCCTTGTCCCCGTTCAAAAAGCTAGGGAATGGTACCCATAAGCATTAAAATGTTGAAAATGACACGGTGTTATAGTCTGACTTAGGAACTTTCCCTCAGAATAACTTGCCATTCAGATTCGTTCATGGGAGCCCTTCAGCCCCCAAGGGCCCAGCCTGTGACAAAGTCTCCTTCGTTCCCCTTCACCAGCCTCCGCCGAGTCATAGCAGACCCAGTAGCAGGGGAAAGAGAGTTTGGAGACATCAGACAGTCATCCCAGTCTCCCACCATGCCCTGTTGTACCTGTGCTATCCAACATGGTGTCCCCAGCTAGCTGTAGCTATTCTTAATTTAAGCCCACTTTTAATTTTAATGAAAAGTTTGTTTACCCACATGCTCTGGCCACATTCAAGTGTTTAACGGCCACATGTGACTGCTCCTGTGGACAGTGCAGCCGTGGGGCATGTTCATCACTTTAAGAATTCCTCGTGAATGAGATGTCTGTAAAAAGTCCAAGGGCAGTTCCTGTAGTTACTATTCCCATAAGGAAAAGAGATGAGAGAGCAGTGTCTCTCTGAAGACGAGCCTCATTCCCATCTCTGAGACAGAGCTCGGTAGAAACCCGCACCCGGAACCCTGTACCCAGGAGTGGGGAGGTGCTAATAAATAAAACAAAGCTGACAGCCTGTCTTCAGGGAGTGTCCCTAGTGATAGGGACAGAGACCTATTCCTGTTTATACTGCTTCGTGGATTTAACCAGCACGGGACAGTTTTTTTCCATAATTCCCCCTTCCTAGATAATGACAGGTGGCAGTGAGGTTCGAACAGCCCCGGTGCTTATCCCAGTGACATTGGAGCCAGAAAGGCCGTGCAGAGTGGAGGTTAAACCCGGGCTCTGGTTTCAGGGTGCCAGGACTGAGACTCCCGGGAACATGTGACCTTAGCAAGTTATTGTGCCTCAGTTTCCTCTGCAGTATGCTGAAGACACCACCTCCTTAGATGCAGATTAAGTAATCCAGCTCCATACTAGGACACTTCCTGGCACAGCGTTAAATACCAGTGGATCTGGCACTGTTATGTTCTAGTAAGCTGAGCTGGAAGGGGACACTTTCCTCTTCGTCCACCTTGTTCTGATTTTGTCTCATGCCACCATTAGTACGACTCTCACTTTCTACCCTGGTGTCCCCAGATCATGTGAGGACCCTCAGCCCCCTGTCTTCTCTTGTCTCTGTTGAGTAGCGTGGGAACTCTCACCCATGGTGCTCTAACCCACCTTCAGCATCTCACCGCTCAGAGAAAAGTTGTGTTCACAAAGCACTCAGGTTTTTATTGTGTTGAGATTCGAATTTCTCAGACCTTAGATTCCTTCCTTCATGTCTGAGCCTCAGCTTCCTCATCAGTGAAGGCAAGGTGAAGTGCTACCTCTAAAAGTATTAAATGGAATAATTAGGTAAGGAGTACATGGCATACAGAAGTCCCAGGCTGGGCCTCCTACATTGGGCCATTTAGCCCAGGGTTCTGTTTGGCTCCCAGGACATTTGCTCTTTGTTGTATTTCGTTAGATACCAATGTCTTAAAATCGGGAGATTTCACATCAGATTCAAATGTCTCTATTTGCTTTAGAACTCAGAATATCCGGCAGTCCCGGACCTCCATCCTAGCATGGCAGCCCACCAAGCAGCGTCTTCCGGCTCAGAAGCAGGCTGTGGCCCCCAATGGTTTGCAGCAGATCCCATGGCTCCCATTACCACTTATTGCAGACCTGACCTGCGTTGCACCTCCATGCAGGAGCTTTCCAGACTTTGTATCCCTGTAGGAGAAATGAGTAACATTTGTGCTCACCCCAATCTATATGTACCCTTGCTGAACTGTACCCGTGAACTGCTTGTACTAATGCCATGTGCATCATTAAACATTTGTATACAATAAAGATATTAAAATGATAAGAACTAAGCCAGCACACCAGCGGATGGACCTGCTTTGCTGGTATGGATGGGGTCCAGGTGGATGGAGGGAATTCTCAGGTGCAGCGGAATTGGAGGAGCCCTCCCCTTAAATGTCCAAAAGGCAAGGTCAAAGTTTTTAGAAGAAATGGTGGCTTTTGGTCAGCTCCCTAGGGGGGTTCATGTGGCTAGAAAGACAGAAAGCAAGAGACAACAGAAAGACAGCTGGCAGGGCCATGAGCACCAGCTCATGGGCTGCAGGCTGCAGAAAGGCCTGGTTCCCCCAGTGAGCTGGGCAGGATTCTCCTGGGAACAGGGGCACAGAGCTCCTCAACAGCTGTAGGGATGAGTGTAGAAGAGGAAGGGGAAAGCCTGGCCCTGGACTACTTTGCATCAGCCCCAGCTCTGCCTGTTTTGTGCCAGACTGCCCTGGTCATCAGCTCCCTGCTATCTTGAGAAAAGTGATCCTAGAGATCCCTTTGTACCTAGATGCAACTGACCTTCCTTCTGGATACCTTAGCACTATGGAAATCCATGGAATCCAGGGACAAATTTCTGCCTTCCAGAGGCTTCCAGGCTCCTAGAGTGCCAGGAATATGTAGTGATGACAGTAGGAGCTTAATGCTGTCAGGGGAGACAGGCCAGCAAATAAAGGGCGAGATCATTCCAGGTGGACCCAAGTGCTAGGCAGGATATTGCCTAGCTGGAAGATGGAGGAATCAGTTTGTGACCATTGACCAAGGAAGGGCAGAAGGCCAGCCAATTGGGGAATGGGGTTGTAGGGGAGAGCTTTCCAGAAGGAACAGCTGACACAACGGTCCTGAGACAGGGAAGTGCTCAAGGAAGGAAAAGGGCCCTGATGGGCTAGGCAGAGAAAGTGGGGAGGAGCCCTGGAGATGGAGAAAAGCCAGGAGCAGTGCCTGGGTTTTCTTTCACTGACCCTAAGAAACAGCTTTTACATAGGGACAGCAAGGAGTAACTTGAAGCACATTTTTTTTCAGCTTTAATTGAGTTCATTGGTACATTTTAGGGATACAGTACAGTTACATTCATCGTTGGGATCTTGTACCTCTACATGACAGGTCTTGGTTCTCACTTTTTCCCCTTGTCCCTGCCCTCCCTTCAACCCCTCTTGAAGCACATTTTTAAGTTCTGGCTACTACCTGGATTGCAAGGGTTTCTGAGGGAGCAGAGGACTCAATCCAGAGGAGCCCCTTTCCAGTTGGGGATTCCCCGTCTCTGTGGCAGGGCTGTTGGCCCAAGAGGCCTTGCAGGAACCTCCTGTTTGCAGAGTTCACACTGAGCAGCACCTCCTTGCCACCACCATGTGCACTCCCACAAGCACCCTCCAGCCCAGGAGAGTTCTCTAGACAGAAAAGAGCAGGGTCACTGCATCATTTGTGACACGAGTTTAGTAATAAGCTTCTAAATCCATCACTAAGTCAATCGAGGAATGCTGGAAATGAGATTCCATAGGCTCTACTTAATGGAGGCCTCGTGCTAAGGAGAAGAGTGTGTGTTTCCAGGGCGGGTATTTTCAAACGCAACTGTTTTGGATTTTGGTGGGTTATTTGTTTGTTTGTTTGTTTGCTCTAGTTAAGGCTGATTTTACCACTGGGCAGATTGCATACATTTGGATCTATGCCATGCTAAATACTGTTTGTTTTGGAGATCTGTCAGAGGCAAGCGCATGAAAGACAAGGGGATTCTGATTTGAAAAGGCAATCCTCATTCAGACAGACCCAGTTGGAGCAAAGCAGTGTGCATTAAAATGCGCTGAAGTGGTAATGCCGTTTATCCAGATTGCCTTTGTTACGTTGTGATTAACTGGTATTTTTAATTAAGTTTCATTGGGAGCCATAGGTATCGCGGTGGTGAAATCAATTTGACAACCATAAAGGGGGCGGGAAGGCACAGGCGTGCTGTAATGACTGCGGCAGTGGGGAAGACGGCAGCTTTTAGGGGGCAGGGTGGGAAGGTGGGAGAAGAGCCGGCCAGTAATGACTTCCTGCAGTGGGGAAGCAGGTGTCTGGTCGTCAGGGAAAGGAGAACTCACTGGTTCTCTCACTTGCCTGAGTGACCCTTAAATATTCGGGGCCTGCAGGGGCGAGCCTGAGGGTCTGCCCAGTCCCCGCACCTCCTGGAGGGGTGTTGTTGCTTCCAAAACCGTCCTGAGGGGTGGGGGTGGAGGTGGGGGTATTCTCACTGTTTTAGTTCCCACACCCTGAGGAGAAGCATGTTCTTCCTGGTATCTGGCCTAAATCATTTTTTAATAATAATAAAAAAAGAGTCTCTTTGCACCTGCCCCAGTCTTGTTTTGTTAACAGCCATCAGATTTCTCAAATCTGATTCCTGAGTGATAACAGAGGTTTCTGGCTGCAGATTTTCTGGGTCTGTCCTGGTGCTCTGTATGACCCTAAAGCTATCGCCCCTTCAAACCTCTGCCCCCCTTCGTGTGTGCGCACGTGTGTGTGTGTGTGGTGTGTAATGGAATCCAGGGCCCTCATGCTGAGCTACATCCCCAGTTTCATCACACCCACCCCTGCTTTTTTTATTATTTTAAAGCAGGCTCTCCCTAAGTTGCCCAAGCTAGGCTCAAACTTGGAATCTCCCTGCCTCTCTGTACAAAATCCGAGTCTACAAGATTCGAGTAATGTAACATCTAAGAAGACTACCGTTTCTTCTTAGAGAGTCATGTAACTCCCACCTAAGGTGGCTGTGGAGATAGTCTGGGTGTATAGATACTTCTAAGCTGTGCCTGGCATATGCAGGTCTTCAGTAAATCAGCAGCTATTATTATTAACCCAGTTTCCTGTGATCAGAGTTGGAGCTGTGGGAGTTGGGCAAATGGCTTCACCTCTCTGTGCTCTAAGCCATTGAGGTCATGGAGGAGATAAGACCTTCCTGGCTCGTCAGATTGCTCTGTCCCTCGTGATTGTGCATGTTAAGTGAGTCCCATTATATCTGGTACTTAGTAATCACTCGATACATATAAATTATTGTTATGATCAGTGTTGTCTCGGCTGAAATACTGGATAGTCACCGAAAAAGACTGCAGACAGCTATGGGTTAAGCAGAGAAGCGTATTACCAGCACGTCTTACTCCACTTACTCTTCAGAGCTCCTGTTTTTTTCTAGGCAGATGGCCTGGAACTTTTTATAAATAAGGTACCATGAAAAATGGTTCCTTAGTACTCCCATTAGTATAGCAGGATTAGGTCACCCTTTGCTATTTCAGATTTGCTTACCATCACCTTCTAATGGATGATCTGTGTACAACAATTGTTTATTGACTCCAAACGTCTGAGTAGTAGGGTCGGTCTGTTTCAAGGGGAGGGAAGCATTAATTAACTTTCAGCATTAGATTCAGTGATTCTTTTCCAATGATGCAGTTCACGACTTTGTTCACATTTACTTTTCATCAGTCCTGAAAGAATCTAGGTAAAATAGTTCTTCCACATGTGTGTGTCAGGCTAAATGGATCACAGCAGATACAGATCTGTTTGCCTGTCTGCACTTGCCTTTAGACAAAATTCATCAGTTTTACAAAAGCCACCCACCAAACATGGCACCAATACAAATGAAGTGCTTCAAGCACTCGGCTCTTCCCTTTGTTTCTGATCTGTATATGCAGTAACTTCCTGCTGAGAGATGGGAAATGTTGGCCTGGGACAGCACTGTGCCCCAAAGATGGGGACAAAAGGTCAAGGCCGTTCAGGATCCCATGTGTTCAGAGCAATTCTGACCCTCTTGGTTGGTGACTGTGGTGACAAATCTCCTCTACATGATCCTGCTTGGTGTTAAAGCTCAAATGAAGACCACAGATGGTCGCTGCCGCCTTCACAATGCCAGTATCCTGCTTGCCTTTCCCTGCTGCTGAGACACAGCGAACCGAGGGTCTATGAGCTGGGGAAGCTGCATAGGGAAAACTCACCAGCACTGTGCACTCTGCGCCTTTTCCCCAGCAGAGACAGCGATGGGAGGTGGTATAGACACCCACATCCTACATAGGTCCAAGGGAGGGGGAGTGCAATGACTAATCACGGTGGAAGTAGTTTGACTTCCATGGATAATGGAAAAATTTCTGCATGCTTATCACTTCTGATGCGGCAAGGCAGGTCTGATCCAGGAGCAGCATAATAGCTCACTCCTGAGGCTACAAGAGGCAGCCAGAGCACCTCTTGTACAAGAATAGTCACAGGCCTCCACTTTCATTTTTTTCAGATTCCACAAGCCTTTTGAAAAATGCCAAACCTGAGTGGAGGTACGTCCAGCACCTCGTAAAATGATCTGGAGCCTCATGTACGTGGAGACCATGCTCTCCTTTGCTTTTTTTTTTGCAAAACGACTGCCTCCCACTGAACAACCCAGCTTTCCTTTCAAATGAGGGATTTGGTTCTTCATTTTGGAGCAAGCATAGTTAACCTACCAACCCCAGAGCCCCACAAGGGATGAATCAATTTCTCAGAGCAGCGAAAGCTACCGCTGGTAACTCATCCAACACAGAAGACTGGACCTCTGGTCACCCTCCTTCCCCCTCTCCCCCAACTCTTCAGACAGATTTCCACTTGATTATGCCTTGATTGGAGTCGGGACAGAGGCAAGCCAGGTATATAGGATTCCCATTGTCCTCCTGCCTCTGCTCCCAAACAGGGTCAGGCTGAGAGGGGATCCTGGTGAACGTGAACAATCAAGCCCTGTTTACTAGGGAAGTTTAGTTTTCTTTTCTCAAAATCAAAACAGAGTTTAGTAGGCAGCATATTTCATACATGCCCCTTGATCAATGGAATGATCTGTCAGAAGCCATTAAAGCCCCCATTAGCTTGAATGCATTCAAAGCTAAACTATTGGATCATTTAAGGGCCACAGTGATTGTTTTTAATATACTGTACATTGATTTTGCCCTGTGAGCAGCAGCATAAGTTTGAAACTAACTGTGTATGACTAAGGCTCCATTTGCTGTCTCCAGCCCTTGGTGAGAAGCATGGTTTCTCTTCGAGCAGAAACGTCTGAGCCTAGTTTTCAAAGGGCTGCAGACCTTGTTAGATTTCCCAAGGTTTAGACTGGGTTGAGCTGTTTTTTTGTTTTTTTTGTTTTTGTTTTTTTTCCCTGAGCTTTCTCCCATTTCTTTGTGTCCATTAAGTGAGCCGGGCGTGCAGAATGGGACAGGCATCTCTGCCAAGGACCTCAAATGAAAGGCAGTGGGGGAAATTTTTCTGAAAGCATGAAGCCCAGCTGAGGCCAACACCAAAGTGACTTTGACAGCCTTGGGCCAGCAGAACCCTGGGCCCAGCATGATGCAGCAGGAGCACATCTGCACCAAGCACAGCCTGTTGAGCTGAAGGTACTGTTAAGCCACCAGGTACAGAAGCCGGCTGAGGCAGTGGAGTTGGCCGCCATATTGCCAGCTCTTGGCGGCATTGACTCTTTTCAGCCTCAGCCAAAAAGGTTTCATCCAACAAATACTTGATGCCTTGTTCCTCAGTATTGGATCTGTGCTAGAAATATCAGGTCCCTGCCCTTCAAATCCTCCTCTTGACCTGCATTTCCAGGTCCTGTCCTTTGCTCATTTTAATATAGAGCCTGAGACTGGGAGAGCATTGGCCAAAGAAGCAACAATTACTTCATTGCAAGGGCATGTATCCCAAGGAGAATTTTTTATGCATCACACCCATTTTACAGGTGGGGCAACTAAGACCATGTTGGGAGGAGTTAAGGTGAGTGGAAGTTGGGTTTCAAATCTTGGGCATATTCTGAAATTTGGGAATATGAATTTCTTGATCTCACCTCCCAGATAAGCTTAAAGCATGTTAAGAAAGTTGATTCTGGTCACTTATAAGAACAGGAATTGCTAGCTAAGTGTGATGACACACAATAATCTTAGTACTCAGGGAAGCTGAGGCAGGAAGATCACAAGTTTGAGCCCAGCTCAACATATAAAAGTTTTTTAAATGGGGCTGAGAATGTGCAAAGACCCTGAGTTCAATCTCACTGGAGAGAAAGAGAGAGTGGGGGAAAAGGGGGAGGAGAAGAGAAAGAGGAAGAAGAAGAGGAGGAGGAGGAGGGAAAAAAAAAGAGCCCCAAATTTCAGCCTGGGAAGGTGAGACTTTGTCTGCAGAACAGTTTGTATGCCGATATGTTTTCCCAAGTTCCCAAAGACCCACAAGCTTTTAGTGTCTTTATCCAAGCAAGCTGTCAGAATGCATGAGGCAGGATATGAAAGTCAGAGAGGCCAAGACCCATCGTTAAAATCCTGATAGGTCAGGAAAATGTCACAAAAGTAAAACCTAGAGCAGGATTCAGCAGAGGACAGCCCACAGCCAAATGTGGCTCCCAGCCTGTTTTTACAAAATAAAGTTTCATTGGGACACAGCCATGCCCAACAGCCGTTCTTTATCAGGACTTTTACAGAAAGTTTTGCTGGCCCTCAACCTAACTCAAAGTATTGTTTGATTACTTGTGATCATGCATGTTCAATAATTAACTTCATTTATTGCTCAATGCATATATAAATATGATGATAAATAGCTTCATGGTATCTCACCCGAAATACTCATGCCAAGAAACACGAGGGGAAGACAATCAAGAGCTTTAAGGGAGCAAAATAGACTCAGAAGCAAAGCCTAAGGCTGGACCTGAATTTAAAAGGCAGTGAAGGGAGCAGGAAAAGCCATCCCTAGAGGGGCACATCAGCCATGGCTTTCAGCCCCCAGCATTCTTTCCACAGAGAGCAGATCCACAGGCAAGCAGGCTGCAGTCCATCTTCCATGTGCGTCTGCTAAACTGACCAGCAAAAACTCTTCAAGCCATTCCGCCCCTCCAACGCTGCTAAAATTATTTTAATCCTTCATCAGGAGAGGTGGTCATCTGGTCTATGGCTCTGGGATTTTTTTGAGAGAAGGACATGTCCATGCCCTCTAACTTGCAGGGGTGACTAATATGTCATTATGAAAGCATCAGTAATGCATAGCTGTATCTTACCCTGGGTTGGACTTATCACCCAAAAGGTCCCGGCTCTTAGTTTCTATTCAAAAATTCCAATACTCCTTTATATTCTGACATTGCAGTTGCATTGAGGACTCTCAATATGCTGGCTTGAAAGCAAGCCTTACTGTCTGCTGATTTATTCTCCATTCTCCACCCCCTGGTACACGGTTGAGTCCCTTTAGCCCCCAGATCTGCACTCTGCCCTACTGCCCACTCTCCAAGGTGCCCAATCCTGGCTTCTATGCTGCCTTTTGCCACTGGAATCCTCAAGTCTCTTGGGAGCCACTCCATGTTGACCATTTTCATTTGCTCAGTTACCAAAGTGTTTATGAATATAATTTTGCATGTCAATTTTGGTTTCTATATTAGACTAGATGGTAAGGCTACAAGATCAAATCTTTGTTTTCATTTTATTACATTCCACAGTACTAACAATTCATATCCCTCAAATCATTCAATATGTATTATCCATCTCCAACTAACTCTTATCTCCTACATAACAGCTGCTCAGTAGGTATTTGGTGGCTGATTATTTGCCAGAGCAAAATTAATCTGGCCATTCCCATCCTCTGATTTTAAAGCTCCCCCAACTCTGCCGTTTCCTTGGATTTTCTGCCCAGAGCTTACAAGGCTGTTAAAATCTACCCCACCCTTCCTTCAGCTTCCCCCCTCCCAAAACATGTTTCATTGTCGACGTGGTTCCAGCCCCACCTGCTTGTCCACAGGTCCTGAACGTTCCCATGGCTGTGGTGCCGTGTCAGGTTGAGTTGGCCATGGTCGTGCTGGATCCTTAGCAGTAGGGAGAGGATACAGCTGAAAGTGGGCGGGGCTGGGGAGAAGTGAGTCAGCAAAGTCAGTGCCCAAAAGAGCCCTTGGTCAAGGAGGCAGTAGTACAAGAGCCTGGGCATCTGAGCTGGTGGTCAAGCCCTGGATGCAGGAACGACTGCAGGTCTCAGTTTTATCTGGCATTGAAAGGGGGCTGAGGAAGCACCCCAACAGAAGGAAAAGTAGAGGCTCCAAGTGGGGCGAGGGTGTAGCCAAGGCACATAGTATTCAGTACAGTATGTAGATCCAGGCCCAGCAAACTCTCAGAGTGCAAAATCACCAATCATAGTCTGCCTTGGCTAACGGAGGCTGGTGGGAGACTGGGGATACCCCGTGGTCACAGGCTTGAGGCACTGGGCTTGGACTGGCAAGGCCTGGGCTCATCAGCTGCTAGTTCAGTGTGGTCAAATAATGAACATCTAACATGAGGATCAGTTGTGAGTGCTCAGCAAGCACATACAAAAAGGAAACTAGCATATGTATTCCAGCCCCATGCTACACTTGGGTAGAGCACAGCCCAAAGCGTGCGGAGACGGGGACATCATTTGAGATGTTACCATGTGGCTTCTACGCACGAGCCAGGGACTGCACCTGCAACCCAAGTGTCGAGCACTGGGTAAAACTGACCAGAGTTTTCACCAAAGGGGGCAAGCAGGTGAAGAGCTGCGAGGCATCACCAATCCTCATGGAAATGCAAGCGAAAAATCACAGCAAGATACCGCGCACACCCACAAGAATGGCTGCAACATAAACACCTGACAGCACCATGCACTAGGAGGACATGAAGAAGGTGCGTCTCTTGCATATGGCTGGTAAGAAAGTAAAATGGTTCAGCCTCTGGGGAAAATTAGGCTGGTGATTTCTTATGAGACTAAACGTGCTGATGCCATGACCCAGCAATTGCACTCATGGGTCTTTGTCCCAGAGATGTGAAACCTACATGCATGAAAAACCTGCACACATTCACAGCAGCATCATTCACAGCCTCCCACTGCCAACAGCCCAAGTGCCCTTCAACAGGAGAATTAGTTCAACAAACTGGTAAGCCATGCCATGGGAGGCTATGCAGCAGTAAAGAAACTGAGCTGAGCCAACCCCCTAATTTTAAACAGTTATATACTATGTGGTTCCTTTTCTGCAACCTTAAATAACAAAAGTGTGGAACTGGAGTGCAGATTTAGGGATGGGGGGCGTGCGAGTGGCTACACAGAGGCCGGCAGCACAAGGGACCCCTGTAAGGATGGAACAGCGTGCTTCTCGATTATGTTGGTCTTTGCACAAGTCTGTGCCAATGTGCACACCTACACAATTCAATGCAAATTGCAGTCCATGTGCTAATGTCAGTTTCCTGGTTTAGATACCATGTTATATTTAGGCAGGACGCTACTATTATTAAGGGAAGCTGGCATGGAGAATACACAGGACCTCTTGGTCCATTTTTTGTTTTTTTTTTGCAACTTCATATGAACCTATTATTCCAAGATAAATACCAAGTAAAAACTAGGTCAGGAGATGGGATGCTCACTTCCAACATGGCACCTTCTTGGGGGAGTCTCATGAGTCCTTTCCACCACACATGGTTTCACACGCGGCCTTGTCATAGGTTGGACTCACTCCTGACCAGTGGCTCATGTGAGCTGTGTGCTTTGGACTAGTGACACGACTTCCCTTGGATGTGGCTGCCAGAAGAACCATTTCCCTGCTGCTGGGATGAGACTCATATATGATAAGGTGCTTGGTCACAGGGACCCTTGGTCTTCTGAAACTCGTGTTAAAAACAATAAACTGCCCCATGCTGAGAGTCCTCCACATGCCTGGCCAAGCTCTAAGTGCTTCACATTGGTGTCTCAAAGAATTTTCACACCATCCCCATCTGCTTGTTGCTATCTTTATCATCATTCCTCAGGTGAGGACATTTAGGCTCAAGTCACACAGTGTGTCTCTTGCAAAGAAGGGGTTCAAACCCTGGGATTCTGGCTCCATTCAGAGCCTGAGCATTAACTTGTGTCTCCCAACTTGACCCTGGCAATGTGTTCAATCCCATCCAAGTTTCTAGTTCCACCAAATATAGAAGATCCCACATCTACCCGACACCACTGTTGGAGAGCCGTGCACAATGGTTAAGGACCTGAGATTCCAGGCTGCTACACACACACACACACACACACACACACACACACACATGCAGAGTGCCACATGACCATGGGCAAGTTGATGAATCTCTCTTTGCCTCAGTTTCCATTCTATAAAACAGAGCTACTAATAACACCTATAATGTAAGTCTGCCTGAGGGTTAAAAAATATACGTAGAAAACTCAAGATAGTGCAGACTCACCATGATTGTCCAGAAGTGTTACCCTATTGTTGAATGAGAACCCTGGCTTTTATTTATTTCTTTCCTTATTTTGAGGGCAGGGTCTTGAACTCAGAACCGTGTGCATCTCACACCCTGCTAGGGAGGCACCCTGCCGTTGAGCCACATCCAGCCCACAACTGGCATTCTGATGCTCTGTGCTGTTTATTCTTTGGGACTGGATGGTGAGAGGGGAAGGAGCTGCTTCTGGCTTAGCACTGTGGTATAAAAAAGGTCAGGGCTGTGGATTTAGCTCATTGGTGCCACTGCCTGCCTCGGAAGCACAAGGACCTCAATTTGGTACCAAAAAAAAAAGTGTGTGTGTGTGTGTGCGTGTGTGTGTGTGGTGGTGGCGGGGTGCTGATCCCTGATGAAAAGCAAAGGCAGCATCTCAGAACTCCATGTCTGAAAGTAGCCCATGCCTACCACACCTCAGAGGCAATAGCAGTCACGTGTCGCTTTGAAAACAAAGGGAATGATAGGACAGAAGCAATGGCTGCTTCCAAGCACCATGTCTGTCTGTGAGGAAGGTTTCTCGGGAGGACACTGAGAAGGTGGCAGAGATGCCAGGCAAGCCAATCCTTAAACCATGCTAGAAGCTACCAATGCAGGGTTTTGTGGTGAAATGGATAGATTACCCCACTTTCAGGAAATTTGAAAAGAACATTCAGCATTGTGAAATGGGAAGAAAAGGGCTAAAGGTGTAGGGAAAATGGGAAGGGTAGGGGAAAGGGAATAAGGGAAAAGAAAAAAATGTAAGAAAATGAAAAGATGGGAATAAAGTGTAAATGGGGAGGGGAGGAGGGGGTGAAGGGAGGGCAGGGACAAGGGGAAAAAATGAGAACCAAGACCTGTCATGTAAAGGTACAAGATCCCGGTGATGAAGGTAACTGTACTGTATCCCTAAAATGTAACAATAAACTCAATTAAAAAAAAAAAGAAAAGAACATTCAAAAACATTTTGCTCAACTTCACAGAAAATTTTACTTTGCCGTCGCCACTTGGATTTCATTTTCTATGATCCTCTCTACCCATCCCAATCCCCTGCCATCTCTCTGCACTGTTCAGTTTGGATTCCTGCACTGAGCAGCCACATACCCCGGGGCTTTTGCACTTGCTCAGAACTCTCTTTTTGTAGGCATCTGTGCAGCTGGCTCACTCTCTCACCTACTTTTGACCCTTCCATACATGTCACCTTCAGGATGAGCCCTTTCTTGATGACCCCCACAGAACTGAATTTTGGGTATTTTCAACATACAGTTCAAAATAATATTTTTAACAACTGTATTGGGATATTATTCACATACTATCACCAAGATAATAATGTTTTAAGAGTGACATCTAGCTACCTCATGTCTTTTTATGGATTGAATTTTGTGGATCTTAATGTGCATTTTTTTCAGCTCTAACACCTCTGATATCAGGATGAGTTTTAAAATGATATGTATTATTATTTTAATAGTATTTATAAGTATATGTTTTATAATATAATAACATTTAGTATATTAGCAGTTAATTGGCAATATTTTACTAGGTGCATAAAATAATATTTTATTTGGTGCATAAAAGATATCTTTGAATTACTGAAATAAGGTATCTAACATTTCATGAATCGTGTGTTCTAAATATTTCATAGTACAAATTTCAGCTGGACTGCTGATGTAGGAGTAAAATATACTCTTACATTTCCATTTTGGGGTAACTAGCATCATTGGAGTGGGATGAGGGTGGGGCACTGAATCTGCAGCTGCTTCTAAATTTGTGTGTATTAGAGGGTGAGAAACTTTTTCACGAATTTTAAATTCTCACTATTCTCTTCAGAATCTCTTCATTTTCTTCTCTAATGTTTCTGCTTTTCTAATGCTTGCTGGAAGGGGGTTCTTTTCTTTCAAGACTGCTAAAAACAATAATAATGAAAAACCTTCGCAGTGACTCTGTCTTTGAAAACTGATATCAAGGTGAACGTCTAGTGGAAATTTGGGGCCTGCCAGGCTGCCATGGGCAGTTTGCATTTAAACAAGTTGTGACTTTGATGTAAGAATTCAACTCGATGGGTAATATATCCAAAGCAGGAGATGATGTATATGCTGTTTCCATCAGAAATACCAAGTTCTTTATGCAACGTGTTTATTTCTCTGAGTGGTTATGTATTTAATAAATAATGTGTTTCAGTGGGTATTATTTTCATTTCAGTGTTTAATACCTCCACAATATGTCTCAGATTCAGGGGTGAATGGCACCTCATAAATTATGAGCCGTTATTAGCTGCTTTCTCGTTGCATCTTAATTATTAGGTTGAAAAGAAAGGGCAGACTTTTATAAGCATTCATATTTTCTGTTTACAAGGCTTTTACTGACGTCTAATAAATTTAATTACCTCTAATAAGAAGAGGAAATGAAGTTCTATTTAGCAAATTCATAGCTTTGAAATGCATCTTGTAACTTTATGAGGACGGCAAGCTCCAGGAAGGTGAAAGCGATTGAGTGAGCTGTTGCTGAGTTCAACTAACTGCAAAACTGTTAAATTATTTTTGTTTTCATTTTATTGCTTAACCTCCAGGGTAAACTTCAGGCTACCTGAGGAAGCCTCCGCTCAGGAACTTTAAAGCCTTCGTGTTTTACCCCATAGGGCCACAAGCCTCTTGTATTAAAGGTACATTTTTCAAACATAATTTTAAATTTGGAAATTGATGGTGCCTTGACCTACTTATTTGCAAGAGTTGTTCCTTCCCAACTCCTTTGTTTTGTTCACATTATAAATCTGTTGTTCTTGCAGGAGGCTCCCAGCTGGGTAGGGGTGGCAAGAGGAACCAGTGCCAGGGCGAAGAAGACTGCGTGGTGTTTGGGGCCGCGATCACCGAATTGGTCCCATGAAGTTCTTCCCATCCCAGCAACTTCTTCCTATAGGGCGCTGGGTCAGAGATTGTCTGGCGGGTTATAAGGATTCTGTTGGGGGAAGAGGAACCTATAAAATATTTAAAGACTGGTTTTATAGGGCATCAGATCATTCATTTTGGATTTATTTTTTGGTTCAGTATCTTTCCAAATAATACTTTACAAGCATCTAGATTTTTCCATTTATTGTAGAGTGTCCGAAGCAGACAGACCCATGGGAAAACCATACTACTCTGTGAATGGTAGCTTTCTTTACTCGCTCGCTCTTCAAAATCTAGAAACCAGCTGAGTGGTGATAAGAAAGTCTTGGGAATGAATTACAGTCCCTCCCAGTTGTCCTCTTGCCCTGCGACAGTACAGGCTTTCCCGAGCTGAGAGGGGTTGACCCCTGTTGGTCTGGTCCCCATTGTAGATACCCCTCCTTCTAGTCTATCAATCCTCACTGCTGCCTCACAACCCCGCCTTTCCTTCCTTCTCCGGCTCCATATTTCTGCTCCCCATTACTTCCACAGGGACAGTGTCAACAGTCACGTGGGTCTTTCTGCCTCTGCTCTTGGCTGCTCCATTCTGCTACCCACAGCAGTGATCAAAATGAGCCCCCTCCAAAAAAGAACAAACACATAGCCTCCCAGACCCGCCAGACCCCAGAGTGCCCCCTAACCGCATCTCCATGTCTGTGTTCTGCTCCACCCCAGCCCCACCAAGCCTCTTCTGGTTCCACAAATGTACCCGGTCCCATCTGGGGAGTTAAACTGGTGTCTCTGCTCTAGCAGCTTGAGGGGCAGGATCGGGGTGAGACTGGGTTACAAGGACTAAACAGATACACGGGTAGACCACTGTGCTGCTTCAAATGATCTGTGTTGGGAGGGAAGGAAAGAGCGTTAAGAAAGAGCATATTGTGTAGCATACCAGCTGTTTCAACTTCTTCTTTTGCCTATTCAGAGCATTTTTTGTTTTAAAAAAATTCTGTCCTTTTTTATTGATTTGAAGAAGCCTTTTGTATGGGCTTGTAAGATAACATCCCTCTCTCCGTTGCATGTGTTACAGTCTTTTAATCTGTCATATGTTCTGCGCTATTTATGGTATCTTTTACAGTACATAAACATTTGATTTCCAGTAGTCACATCTGTTAATATTTGTCATTATTGCTTCTTGCTTCCGTCTTACAAACTCTCCTCCCATCACAAATCACTCCTTGTTTTTTCTGGTATTTGTTGTTGTTGTTGAATGTTTTTACTTTCCAATCACTATCATTACACATTTATTTTGGTGAATGAGGTAAGAGAAGGTTTTTGGTTTTTTTTTTAGTACTGTGGATTGAACTCAGGATCTTTGTATTGAGCTTTAGCCCCAGCCTATTTTGAATTTTTTGAAAAGATGTCTGGCTAAGTTGTGCAGGTTGGGCTTGAATCAGTGATCTTTGTGCTTCAGCCTCCCAAAATGCTGGGATTACAAGTTGTACCTCCATGCCCAGCTCACAGAGAAGGTTCTTCACACACACACACACACACACACACACACAGCCACGAATCCAGTTCCCTTAGCGCCATCAGTGGTTCTCAGATTGATTCAAAACTCTCTTTTCAGTATTTTAAATTCTAGATTCTAAAGAAGAATTGTCGTGAGCATATTTAATGAAAGGCTCCAGTGTATGGGGTGAGCTTTAAGTATTCAAGAGAGCTCAAAGAATACAGGGAGAGATTTGAGTTTGGAAGGTGGGAGGGAATCAAGCTGGAGAAGGGATTCATCTTTAGTGGAGGCTGGAGATGAGGTGAGTGCGGGTGTCCACGTGGCAACATGGAGGTGAGAAGAGGGAGTTGGTGGCTGTATCTGAAAGCCTCCATTTTCCCTGTGAAGGAGTGGACAGCCATTTGCTGAGAGCAGCAATAGGGTAGGAGATTTACGGGAAGTAATTCCACAGGAAGGTTTCAGAGTGAGAGTGTGGAATGATGGTGGGGTTTGTCACATGTACTGTTATCTGAGTTCACCCCATCACCTCCACTGCTACACCTTACCACATCCTTGTCTCTGGGTTGCTGCAGGAGTTCTGTGTGGGCAGGGACAGCTGCCATCTTGTTCACTGCTGTATCCCTGGCAACTAGAATAGCACCTGGCAACAAGAAAACGTCCTTTTCGTGTTTACTGAGTAAATGAATGAATGGTGGAAGGTTTTTTTTTTTTTTTTTTTTTTTTTTTTTTTGCAATGGAACAAACATTACAGAGGACACAGTAGAAGGAAGGAAAAAGGAGAAGTGTGGAGATGACAGGATGATGAGGACGATATGGATGCCGAGCCTGCTGAGCTCCCTGGCCACCATGTTCCAGAAGTTGCAAGGTAGAACCACAATGCTGTCCTGTCGTGCTCCTGTAGTGCTCTAAATGTGCTGTTCTAATTCAGCATTTGCTTACGATTTCGAAGAGAAGGTTGATAGGAAAGATTCTTATGACTCTTCTAGTAAGGAAGGCAGGGGACTTGATGGCTCTCAGAGTTGTCACTTGTCACCAGTGGATGCTCAGAGCTCAGTCGCCTCAGTCATCACCCAAAGGAGCTGGAGAAGCTCTTTGGTGGCCGGAGCCCTGAAGAAGCCTTGCTCGGTGGTTGAAGGGAAAGGATTGCTACCACAAAAGCCTCTTTACTTCTCTGTGGAATTAGGCCTCGGTGACTCAGAGGCTGGACGTTTCCGTGGTGGAACCAGAAGCTATCTGTGGTATCAAGAAGTGAACATGCCCGTAAAGAAGGTCTTGTCAATATTTTATACACTCAGAGTTTCAGTGAATGAATAAAGGGATTGATAAATAGAGGGCTGGTTGCACAGTTCGATAGCAGCACTATATTTTCAGTTTCAAAGGGAAAGGAGGCATCATTTTCCATGTCCTAGTCTTATTACTTATGCAGTGGTTATTAATGCTGTCTGCTATAGACTTCTAGCTCTCCACCTTCTGAGAACATGCTAAGATTGCACTTTCCAGCTTTTGGTAGGACATATGATGAGTCTGCCCAAACAATGTTGAGCAGAAATGTCATGTGTCACGTCCAAACTAAAGTATTTACTTCTGGGCCAGACCTTTTTACATCCTTTTCCCTCTAGCATGTGATGCTCTATAAGCTAGAGTTCCCAAAAGAAGCCTTTCGGTGGTTGAAGGGAAAGGATTGCTACCACAAAAGCCTCTTTACTTCTCTGTGGAATTAGGCCTCGGTGACTCAGAGGCTGGACGTTTCCGTGGTGGAACCAGAAGCTATCTGTGGTATCAAGAAGTGAACATGCCCGTAAAGAAGGTCTTGTCAATATTTTATACACTCAGAGTTTCAGTGAATGAATAAAGGGATTGATAAATAGAGGGCTGGTTGCACAGTTCGATAGCAGCACTATATTTTCAGTTTCAAAGGGAAAGGAGGCATCATTTTCCATGTCCTAGTCTTATTACTTATGCAGTGGTTATTAATGCTGTCTGCTATAGACTTCTAGCTCTCCACCTTCTGAGAACATGCTAAGATTGCACTTTCCAGCTTTTGGTAGGACATATGATGAGTCTGCCCAAACAATGTTGAGCAGAAATGTCATGTGTCACGTCCAAACTAAAGTATTTACTTCTGGGCCAGACCTTTTTACATCCTTTTCCCTCTAGCATGTGATGCTCTATAAGCTAGAGTTCCCAACAGAGTAGAATGAGCCCCCTCACCAAAATAGAAGTGTAACATGAGTGATAAAGTTTGGGGATGCTTGTTATCTAGCATAATCTAACCCATCCTAACTGATACAACTTCTATTCCAGTGATGGCAAACCTTTTAGAGATTGAGTGCCCAAACTAAAACCCACTTATTCATCACAGAGTGCCAACACTACAACTAAACCTGAATACTGAGGTTTTCATTGAGAAAAAAACAACTGTTATCTGATGCTTGGCTGCTGGGACAACTTGACTCATGTGCCAGTAGAGAGTGCCCAAGGTGGCACACAAGCCATAGGTTCACCACCACTGTTCTAGTCTAATCTGAACCCAGTCATAACTGCATTTCAAGAAGAAAGAGAACAGAAACCCACTTTACAGCTACCAATTTCTTTTCTTTCTTTTTAAAAAGTTTGTGTGTGTGTTAAATAGATATAATGTCACATTTATCATTATAGACTTTTTAAGGGGACAGCAATGGAGCATAGGGGCTGGGGATGTAGCTCAGTGGTACTATGCCTGCCTTGAAAGCGCAAGGCCCTGAGTTCAATCCCGAGTACAAAAACAAACCCCCCCAAAACAAAAAACACAACACAAAACAAACAAACAGACAAAATTCCCAGACATTTTAAAGAGTACAATTCAGTGAAGTTAAATACACTCACATTATTATATGACTATTATCAGTATTCACCTTCTCATACAGAAACTTTGTACCCATCGAACAGTAACTTCCCAGTCCTCCCCTGGTTCAAGCTCTTAGTTACTACTATTCTGCTTTCTGTCTTAAGAATCTATTTCAAGAACCTTGTATAAGAGTAATCATACGGAGCTTGTTCTTTGTGTCTCATAAACTTTTCAACACGTCTTGGAGGTTCCTCCACTTTATAGTATGTATCAGAATTTCCTTCTTTTCCAAGCTGAATAACATGCCATTGTAGCCACATACCATGTCTTGTTTGTAAATTTATCCATACATAGACAGTGAGGTGGTTTCCACCTTTTGACTATTGTGAGCAATGCTTCTATAAATGTGTACAAATATTTGTTTGGGTCTCTGTTTTCAATTCTTTTCTGTCTATAACCAGAAATTAGAATTGCTGGATTCTATGGTGACTCCATATATAACATGCCATTGTAGCCACATACCATGTCTTGTTTGTAAATTTATCCATACATAGACAGTGAGGTGGTTTCCACCTTTTGACTATTGTGAGCAATGCTTCTATAAATGTGTACAAATATTTGTTTGGGTCTCTGTTTTCAATTCTTTTCTGTCTATAACCAGAAATTAGAATTGCTGGATTCTATGGTGACTCCATATATATAACCTGTGCCATTTTGCATTCTGAGCAGCAGTGCACAAGGGTTCCATTTTCTCAGCATCTCCACCATTTCTTTGTTTTCTGGATATGGTTTTTATTTTAGTATTCAAATTAGTGGATGTGAAGTACAAATTTCATTGTGGTCCCAATCGCTTTTTTACCCTTTTCCAAGTAGGAACAGTCATAGTTATCACTGTTCCCACAGGTTGGAAAAATACTTGTCAGTTTAGCTGTAGGTACGAGAGAGCCAACATGACAAAACTATGACATGGATGGATTTAGCCTCTTCTACCAATTTTTCCCATATCTATGCCCCATTTGAAATGCCCCTTTCTCACCCGCCTCCCACTCAAGCACCCAGGCACCTGAGCAAGAGAACAAGACCTCCCAGGAGTGCTTGCTATTTAAATGGGGGAGGGCTTCATCCAAAGGAACACACTGCCAATGGTGCAAGTCCTAGGTTCAATACAGAAGATGTCTCTGGGTGGGGCCCCGCTGAAATGGAATCGTGCACTATAACAGCACCTCAAGAAATGATGCCCCATTCCCACAAGCCACATCCTGAATCATGACTACATCCATTCATTGTCCTGCTGTTTGCTTTGCTGCATGTGGAAGTAGGCTCTCGGATGTGCTATTTGAATGACCCTATGACTTTACCCAGACTTTTCCATGACAGTGCACAAAGTCCAGCTATATAATTCAGCATCTTTGTTGGAGCTACATACGCCTTTAATGTGACTAAACCTGAGTCCTAATATTCAGGGATGTTCTTTCGGCTCTGGAAGGTGATAGTTCTGAGAAGAATCTCTGGGGCTGACCTGAGCACCGTGGGGCTGAGGCTGCAGGATGTGGGCGTGGGGCCAGTCTGGTCACTTAGCCCCCGCCACGTTCTATCTTCAAGTATGGCATCCATTGGCTCTGGAGGTGCTCCGAGTGACACCGTGGCTCCTTAGCAGCACACCTTTGGACATGGACACCTTGGCCAGCCGCTTCCTGTCCCGATGGGGAGGTCCAGGAAAACTGGGGAGACAGGAAGATGAACCTGCCCGGCTTTGGTCGGTTACTTGACCTGAAGCAGCTCTGATGGCTCCTCACAGGAGTGACTGCTGGAGCCGTGGTCTGAGGAGTGGAGCTGGCGTGGGGAGCAGTGGGCACGAGCCATGCTGAGTCTTCAGCCCTACTGTTGCTGCCTCCTACTTCACTCAACCTCAAATGCTCCTCACTTTGCTCCCGGGCACCTCCTCCGAGACTCCAGGACAGTTATATTTTCTCCAGAAGTATATGAATGTTCCGGTTTCCCCACATCCTCTTGGATACTTTTTTTCCATCTTTTTCATTTTAACTATCCTCGTGGGTGTCTCATACTTTTGATTTGCACTTCATTAATGACTAGTGTTGTTGAGTGTATTTTCATATACTTACTTATTAATTATTTATACATTGTTTTTGGAAAAATGTCTAATCAATTCCTTTGCCCATCTTTATTTGAGTTTATAAAGTTCTATTGTATAGTTGTAAGTGATCTTTATATATTCTGTGTACTAGTCCCTTATCAACTATATGATTTCTAAATATTATCCCACATTCTCTGGATCTTTCTTTTACCTTCTTGACAGTATTCTTTGAAGTACTAAAATTTAAAATTTTGATGATGTACAACTTATATTTTTTTGGTTCCTTCTATCTTTGGTGTTCTATCTGCCAAAAGGTTTTTTTGGAGTCCTTTTTATTGCCCAAAACAATAGCGAGTGTCATTCAGATGGCACCTTCACACCTCTGTTGAAGGAGTGATCTTATGTGTTTAAGCTAACTGGTACTTCCACAGTGGTCTTCATCGAGGACCCAGAGGTGCTCAGCTAGGCAACTTCTTCCAAAAGAAATGTGGGAAAGGTGTTCAAGAAATACATTGTGGCCTAGCCTGATATACAATTACAGCTCTCATTTATCTCACTGGGGAAGAACAACTAGCTTTAAAACTCTTTAAAAGCTAGATAGGCAGAAAAAGAATTTGAGCTTTCCCCTGTGTTCCTTTCCAAATCTTCTGCTGGTCCCTTCGCTTGTGGCTGTGGTTGTATTTATTGGCCATTTGCTTCTCCATAGGCCGCAGGCCTTGGGGTGGGCACAAGGTCTTCCTATTGGGGATCTGTTCTGTCATAGCAGGCAAGACCTGACAGAGTGTGGGTAGGTCCTAGCAGTCTGGAATTTGGGGGATTTCCTTCTACAGCCTGCTCACGGGGGCCATCTTGCGCTCCCATTTGACTAAGGTCATTGAAGTCTGATGTGTGGGTTCAGAGTAAGATTATTGCTCTCATCCATCTCTGCTTTCGTTTCTCTCCTCACCAGTTTCTCTTTCCTCTGCCAGTTTCTAGCTAGCATCCTGGGTACAGCCAGAATTGAAGATTTGTCATGGAAATAAATGAAGTCAGGCCTTCAAAGAGGAAAGATCTGGTGTTTTTCAAGTGATGCTTTCAAGTCCTCTGCCTTGTGGCTTGGGCAGTGGATGCGCCATCAAGTAGCACTTAGTGAGAGGGAAGCAAGGCAGGGGTTGTTGGCCAAGGAAGCTTGGGGAATGGAGATGGAAGATGTGATGAATTCACTGCCTAATGAGATGGATCTGTCATGCGCCCAGCCTCACGGCCACATCCACAGGATGGATTGTGCAATTGGAAAGTGAGAGCTGAGACACCCTGCCTCCTTCTCATTTATTAGGACTTAGAGAAAATGAATTGGATTTGGAGCTTTCTGGGGTCAACGCTGAGCAGGATTCCTTTTTAGCTGGGAGGTGGTGGCTCTGGAAAGGTTAGCATCCTGTGCCCAAAGCTGTTAACCAGCACACGGAGGCAGATGACCCAGGGAGGGGGACACCCCAACATTAGGGAATGAAGGTTGCTGTCTGACATCACTGGCCGGGAAGGTTAAGGAGCGGTGACAACTGATGATTTCTCAAGGGCATTTTTGTTTGCAGATGGCTTTCTAGTGATTTAGGCAGGTCGTTAGTGGATCAATACTTTTCTCAGGAGTCCCTGAAATCCCTGGCTGCTTAATAGTTGAGCCTGGGCAGTTATTTCTAATAACAGTTGTGCCCAATGGTTGGGGGGCAGCCTCGCTCTCTGTAGCTGCCATCTGAGGGCCTACTAGGTGCCAGACACTGCACAGGAAGCTCAGTGAGCTTGTGCCATTCATTTGTATCATTCTGTAAAGGAGTCAGCTGAGATGCAGGAGGGCTAAGTCTGTTGACCACAGCCCTACAATCAAACTGTCCAGGGTGGAATGTTGCCTCTGTCTGTGAGCTTACGGGACAGACTTAACTTTCCTAAGCCTTGGTTTCCTTATCTGGTAGCTGAGACAATGTGCACTCTGCCATTGGCCCTGTGCCCGGAACAGTCCATGCTTAATGATGGCACAGGGGCACATGTAGGCCTGGCTGGCTCCAGACCTTATTCTTTTCATAGTATAACCGGTCGGAGATAGGAAGCAAGAAGTGTGCTTGGATTTTGCAAGGATATCTCCTTGACCGTCGGTGTTGTTTCTAGTTACGTGTGCTTGGGAAAGTGGCACTAAACCATTGAGCTGGTCGGGATGACACAGTACTTCCCAGAATGGAAAGCCAAGCCGGCTGGAGTCAAATCCCAGCTTTATCACCCACAAGCTGTGTGCCCTTGGGCAAGTTAGCTAACCATTCTGTGCCTCTAATTAATCACCTATAAAAGAAAGATATCAGTACCTACCTCAGAGGTTGCTAGGGAAGAAAAATGAGTTAATATATGCAAGTAGTCGACAAATGATGCCTGTTAGCATCATCGTTTGATTATAGTCAAGGAGTGAGATGGTGGCCAGATTTTAATAGGTCCATAAACCATTGCGTTCCTGGGAATTTAAGCTGCTATGTGAGGGCTGTGAGCCTTGGGTGGCACCAAGAGGCCTGTGTTCCCCGCCAGGCTTGGCCACTAGCTACCTTGGGGGCCTGGCCAGGCACAAACCCTTTGGAAATCACTTCCTTCATCCATAAACTTAGAAGATTGACTGAAGGCCACCAATTTAGACTTTTATTCAACAAATATTTATCAAGTACCCATGTGCTAGTCCCTGGGAGTCACATGAGAAGAATAACCATTGTCCCTTTGCTCAGTGGTTGCACTCAAGTCTGAGGCGTAGGGAGCAGATAGAAAGCAAGTAATCCAACAAACAAGATGCATATGCATGACTATAAGAGCCACACCACACTGAAATAGAATTGTGGGGAGGCAGGGTAGTAGGGAAAACCTCTCTACAGGGGTGACTTCTGTCATAATCCCAAGGAAGTGGTTGGATCGGAGGGAATGTTCCAGGCAGAGACGTGGGGTGGCACAAGAGCTGGCATGCTAGTAGGAGAAGTGTCCAGGTGGGTGGCTGCGGACCTGATGGGGGGCACACACGGTACTAAGGAGCCATACTAAAGAATTGGTCACTGGGAGCCGTGCAGGGTGAGGAGTCTGCATTTGCTTACAAAGCCCGGGGAAGCCTGTGGAGAGGGCTTAAGCACAGAAGTGGCAGCATCTGCTTCTTACCATTTCAAAGGCAGTCCCACTGTGGAATGGAGAAGAGCAAATAGGGAAGGGTCTGTGGGAGTCACCGGGTGATCTGCTGGGGCAAGCAGTGGCTGGGGATGGAGAAACAGATGGATTTGAGAGAAAGCCCGACGGCAGAGATAGTCAGCCTTGGAGACGATGGATGAAGAGGCTGAGGGAAGGAAGGTAATAAGGACCCAAGCATTGTAGAGCACTCTGGGAGACAGGCAGGAGGATTGCAAATTAGATAGAGTCCAGCCTGAACAACATACGAGACCCTGACCCAAAACTGAAAAACAAAAAGGATTAGGACTGTAGCTCAGTGCAAAGGCCTGGGTTCAACCCCTAGCACTGCACACACAGAGAGAAAGAAAGGAAAGGAAAGAAGGAGGAGGAGGAGGGATAAGAGGAGGAGAAAGAGAAGAGGAGGAGGAGAATGAGAGGGGAAAGGAAAGGGGAAGGAGAATTGCTTGTGGAATCTGTGGTGCATTTTTTTTCATTCCAAGACCCACCCGAAGGAACAGTTCCTATTTCAGATAGATTTGTAAAACTAGGAGACAATGGCAGAACCTCACACAGACTCTTAGAGCTTCTAACTACATCATGTCCACTCACATACCTTTGGTTAAAGTGAGTCACATGGCCAAGTCCAGTGTCCAGGAGCAAGCTGCATTCTTTTTCTGACCATTCGGGAGCATTAAAAAAACTGACTGCAAAGCCCAGGTCGCCAAGTGGATGTCAGTGCCATGGATTAAGCTAGTAAAGGCCAGAGTGGGGAGGGGAAAGAGGAGTAGAGAACAGCATGTTTTCTGGGTGCCAACCACCATCATCCCTCCATCTTTTGTCACCTGAGATCCCAGCAGGGGCTTGGATCAAATGTTGATTGAAATACTGGGATGTTGGACCCTCCTGGTGTGTTGTCAGACAGCATTCCCGATGGCAGACTGTTCTAGAACATGTGGACCTGATAGTCCGGGGACCTAAATGAATCCAGGTCAACTTCCCCCAAGAAAAAGTCTGGTAACGTGAGCCCTTCTGCTTTGTTGGTTCACTCATTTCAGTCCAACTACTGAGTTCTTAGGTTGAACCAGGCCCCCCCTTCCTTGTCCTCCATTCTCTACAAGAGGGTCAGGTCTCCAGGACCTCTGGGGAGGTCAAGTGCTAGTTCTCTTCCTTCCTTTGCAGAGATCAAAAAAGTGTTCTGTGGTTAAACAATGGCCTGACCATCTGCGAGATGTTAACTGCATAATGGAATGGAACTCAAAGGGCTTTTAAAAACATGAAGAGAGATTTTATTGTAGCTAATCGTGATGGATGGTGAGTGTGGTGACATTCAAGACATAAATCTTCATGCCAAGCCCAGGACTAAAAAGCCAACAAACTCCATAGTTCAGAGAGCCTTATTCTCAGCTGTGGGCAAGTCACATGGGAAACGTCTTGAGACCTCACTGTATTAGAGGCAGATGCCCCCTTCCCAGAGGCTCTACCCACCCAGATCTCAGCTCCTCCTCTGGTGAGGTCACTCCGGTTGCCTCTGCTAGAGTGATGGGCTGGCCTGACGCATCCCCTGTTGGCTCCCAGCAGTGGACAGCGAGGAAGGCTCCCAGTAGAAGGGGCTGGATAGACCAGAGGAATCCCTGACTCCTCTCCCATTCAGTTAAAGAGAAGAATGAGTCAAAGATCAGGGCAAGCTCTCAAAAGGTCATGTGTAATAGCTGCTCTTATTAACTATGTCCATTCTTTTAAAGCCAGCTCAGCTCCCATGAACTTGACCAAGGCTTTTCCTTCACAAGGCTTGTTGACTAATATGTCAAGGTGTTTTTTGTTTTTGTTTTTCTGTAGTACGGGGGATTGAACTCAGGACCTTGCAAGGCAGATAACAGCCATTGACCTAAATCCCCACCCTGTCAAGGCTTTATGGTCTTCAGTGAAGACGCAAGAACGTTGGACTAAAGTTCAGAGATTCTGGGCTCAAATGTCAGCTCTACTACTCTGTGAGCCTGGGGAAGTCGCTTGACCTCTTTGGGCCTCACTTCTCTCATCTCTCATCTGTTAAATGGATGCAGTAGTAGCCAGACCAACTAAAAGGGTTTGTGCAAGAGGCATATGATATGCTGTAGGTCTCAAAGGACTTTGTACAGCTTTAGAACATGGCATTTTTATTCAAAAAGGATTTGGAAAACAACTCCGAGATAGCCAAGATACCTATTTTTTTCTAGATAAATAACAAAACACAGAAAGCAAAAGGGAAATGAGAAATGAAAAAACTGGCTTGGCCTTTCTTTCAGAGTGAGGTTTAATTTGGGTTCCTGTGCCCACCCACACCTGCCTCTTTTTTAGGTTTGAGCCTCTGAAACTCAGGATTTTGGAATCTGAAAATGCTGTGGTCTGAATGTCTGTGTCTCCCCAAAATTCATATGCTGACAACTTACCAAGGTGAGGAAAACTGGAAGTGACTTTTGGGAGGTGATTAAGTCATTAGGGTGGAGCCCTCTTGAATGGGATAAGTGTCCTTAGAAAGGAGCCCCAGAGAGTGGCCTTGTCCCTTCTGCTGTGGGAAGACTTAGCGAGAAGATGTGATCTTCTGCAGAAAAGGTCTTGCTGATCACTGCCCACTCCTTAACCCTGGACTTCCTAGCTCCAGGTGATGAGGCCACGAAGAATAAAGTGTGCTGATTCTAAGCCTTGAGATTATGAGATTTTTCATTACAGCAGAGCAGCCTGAATATACTAAAACACATGATGTGCTGCATTTTTCCTATGAAGACTGTGGCCAATCCTTGCTTTGAAAAAATCTTCTGTTGTAACTTTTCTGTGGGTCCTTGCCACACAATTTGCCTAATATTGTACTGAGATAAGGTCAGTGTTTTCTGATAATGAGGAATTCACCATCTTCAAGGCCAGTAGCCAGTGCCCAAGGGCTATAGGAAGGACATGTTGATTTCAGCTGGTGATAGTCCCATCCTATGGTAGCAACTGGCTTGTTGTCTGAGGAGCCAGGCTCAAGACAAAGTGAACTATGGGGCTCTAGATTTTTCTCAGGATTCCTCTGTCTGGCATTGAATATGGTAAGATTATTTCCCACTTTGATTTCTTCAGCTTCCAGAAATACTTTAAAATTTTGGGCTTCTTATTTGTAATCTCTCCAGTTTTCTAAAATAGTTGTAGATTGATTCTGATTCATAGATTTCTTCAAATGTTTCTGTGGTATTTTGGAAATTAAGAGAACATAATTGTTGGGCTCAATTCTTAATTTTAAAAGTACCTCTCTGGAGTTAATCATTTTTGAATTTGTAAAGAGCACTCTTGGAACTGAAAAGACAATATTTTGTGTAAATCATCTCTAGAAAGTTTAAAAGAATATGATCTTCCTCTCCAGGGGATAAAATATTATATGTCTCAAGCTTATATTATTAAAACATTACTACTCTTGAATTATTTGATTTTAAGGTTATTTACCTGAACAGGAATTAAAAGAAACCTCTGAGAATCTCTGAATTATATAGAACTACTTCGTTTGCATGGATTTGTTTTTAAGAGTAAATCTATTTATACATGGTAGCTGTGACATTTGAAATCTATTATTTTGATTTTTAAATTTTATTTCCCTTTATTTCCTTTTTATATGCTTTATGTTTACTATCTTTCTTGTTATAAAAAAAATTTAGAGGGATATATTCTATTAGCGGCACCCTTTAAATTGTTCAGATGCATCTTTGATCATTTTTCTCTATTACTATAAATAATAGTATCTATCAAACTTTCCCATGTGTATAATGGAAAATATCTTGAATTTGTCTCTTACCTCATTAAATTGATTTTCTGTGGTATCCAACCTGCTGTTCATGTGAGACTTTTTAATTAATCAATTGTGGTTTCTCTCCATTCAGTCTTCCCTTATCTCAGATGCTTCTTTCTCCTTATGCTTGCTTTAGCTTCTGGATTTAATGTCTTCTTGGATGTTATTGAAAAAGCAAATCAGAAAGTTCCCCAAGCTGACTATTTCTTGTAATTCTATATAGCAAGAGAGAGGGCTTCCTTCCTTCCTTCCTTCTTTTCTTTCTTTATTTCTTTCCTTTCATCTTTGTGGTACTGGTAATGGAACCTAGGGCCTTGCATTAAGCTACATCCCAAACTTTTTTTTTTTTTTTTTTTGAGACACAGTCTCACTAACTCACTAAATTGTCCAGCTGGGCTCAAACTTGTGATCTTCTTGCCTTAGTCTCCCAGAGTGTTGGGATTTCTGTCATCCTTCGTGTGACTGCTTTCTTCAGACATATAGAAGCTCCTCCTGTGAATAGGCTCTCTGCACCCGTCTATCAAGAAGCTTGGCTCTTTTTATAGGTGTCTTCCAAGCAGAGACAGTTCAGTTCTCTTCCACTTCCTGGATAGACTGTTCTGGAATGAGAACAGGGTCTGTGCTCCTCCCCCAAGCAGCTAAGGGCCATTCTTATGAGGAGCCACAGTGCTTGATGGAGAGGATGACAATCAACTCTTTAGTGGGTTTTTATTGCCTCATGGGAGAGATAAACTAAATCCATACAGTGTCACTCAACCAATGTTGGGCTTGCCCCTTCACCAAGTCCCTGATTCATACAGAGATCTGAACAACAGTTTTCTTTCTGAAACAATTCTGATCCTTTTCACAAAGGACATTAGTAGATGCAGCAACTCTTGTTCTCTTCATGAATTAATCAGTAATAACTGTGGATGTGGACAAAGTAAGGGTCAAAGGTGCTGGGCATATAGTTGTCCTACAGTATCGTAAAACTGGAAGAGTCTGGGGGCCAGACACAAAGGAGGGACTGACTGACTGAGAAGGCTTGGTTATGCAAACCTCAGAAGCATTGCAGGAATATTTACTGACATGCTTATGTGCTTATGTTTTTATTGCTTCAGTAAGAGTCACAAAACCTCGCTTGGTCCTATTTTTTCAAAAAAAAAAAAATAAAATAATGGTAGTATTTTCATTGCTTAGTAAGAGTCACAAAGCCTTGTTTATCCTCTTATTTTAAACAAATATATATAAGCATGTGTGTATGTGTGTAATAAAGAGAGAAATAAGAATAATGTACCAATATGTTAATTTCTGGATAAGGTTTTTATAGAGATTTAAGTATTTTTATCCATTTTTTTATTTCCTGAATTTTCCTCAATGCATATGTGATACTTTTATATGAAGGGAGAAAAAGATGTCTTTAAAAATCAGTTCATTTGAGGATTTCTAGAAATCCTCATAGACATTATCTCCACTTTAGATAACTGTCTATTGTCTTGCCTTTTTCCCCATTGAAAGAACAAAATGAAAAGAAGCTGAGTATTCTGGGCATGCTATTCATGTGGCAGTCATATTGGTGTTTGCCATTAAAATCCTGTTTTACTGGAAGGTTCTGAAATAGCTTTTGAATTAGCAAAAAAAAAGTGGGGGGAAGTGTAATTCTCTTCCTGTGTATGTGCATTTAGGTTTTGTTCAATTCTCTGACATTTTGGGAGCACGTATGTGTTCCATTCATAAACTCAAGGAATTTTTGGACTGCCAAAGGTCTTCAGGGCCATAGTGAGAAGGAGCTGGTTTGAAGTGGCTCGAGGCATCTCTTCCCACTATGCATTCAGGAACATCAAATTGGTAGCTCAAAAACAGATACAGGGAGGGAATTTACACAACGCCAATTGGAAGACTCTTCCAATCAGGATGCACCTTCCTAGAGCTGATTGCTACACACTTCCCAGCAATCATTGCTTTAGGGACCTTCTAATCGATGAGGAAGCTGGGGCTGGGACAAGCAAAGCCATGGGCCTGGGTCCCATGACAGCTTTAGGAGTGAAGTGGTGGGATGGGCAGGTCTCCCACCTCCACCTGTCCCAGTAAGGACAGTACAACTCAATCTTCCTGGTGCCAAAGTGTGTTTGTGGTAATTAGGAGTGGGGAAAACCTCACTGCTAGAGGCTAGAGAAAAATGAACAGGGCGCCCATCAACATCGTGTTGCTTTACATGAGTGCACACTGAGACTCAGAGTGGTGAGTAAAGACAATTAATGTACATGTGGAACTAAGCATTTCTCAGATAACTGTTTTTTTTAAAAAGAAACTTAAATCCCTGTATTAGACAATGCAATATTCTTACCATTTGTGCAATGATTTGTTAATTAAATTGCTGCTAAAACAATATTTATTTTTCACCTTAAAATCAGCTGAATATCAATCTACAATCAATATAGTGTTGCCTGGAGGCACCTCTTGCTTCAAATTTGCTTCACAAATCTGCTGCAGGTAATTTATACCCAGTCAATAAGACATGTTTCAAAAGCCACTTTTCCCTCCCAACAGGCAACCCTGGTCTAATTTACAATTGTATAAGAACTGGCAAACTATACACACCTGAGTTAAATATAATTTGTAATAGGATTTTTTTAAAAAGCAGTAGTGAAAGATTTGATTTTGTCTGTTCGGTATGCAAGTAAACTTTGGCTATTTCTGGAACGATAACTGGAAAACATAAATTGCTTTGTTTCCCTTTCAGGCATAATTTTTGGTTGTTGTTCGGTAGGCAGGGAGGGGGAGGAACTTCAGGGACTGTGAACAGAATGATTGCTGTCTCCGGTACACGTCTGCAGAGTCCACGGGTAATAAGTGGAGAAGGCATTATTATTGCTTGGGTTTATTTTTTTTTTTTAAGGAAAGAGGTTTTTCTTTGTTTTTTGTTTTAATTCCAAGACAGATCTTTACCCTGTTCCATTATATTTTGGAGGAGGCAAAGGCAAAGCAGGAACTGTCAAGCTTTGACTGAAGGAAATATTTACAAATTAATCCCAGGGCTTGAAAATCTCAACAAAGATTGCAATCTATAATTAGCGTTAGAAACTGTAATTAACTTATTAGGAAGGCCCGTGCAGTGTGGGCCCCTCTTCCACTGTGGATAGGCACCATCATTAGAAACCCTCTCTAGGAAGCTGGGCTCTGGGCTCTTCTCTCCATTTCATTCCAGTGACTGCCAATTTGATTGGTTAAGTAGTTTGGACTGTGCAATCCTCTGTGTTTCTTTTGGATTGATGTGTTTATTACTTCTTGTGACAGTGGCTCCCAAGGCAGATGTTCAATAAAGGGAGAAAAAAATCTGATACAGACCCAAGTCAAGAGAGAAGCGGTGGAGATTGCAGAAAATTGGGAAAGTTATCATAAGCATGAAGCTGTTATTGGAGATTTTGCTCCCAGCGTTTGTAGCTGTTGTGTTATTTACTCTTCCGTGGATGGACACCTAGCAGGGAATTATTGAAAGCTGAGTTTCCTGAGTTTTAAATTGCGCTCATTTTGCACACATCATGGCCGCAGTCCATCAAGGGGAAAGCTAGATTGAAGTTCTCAGCAATGGGCACTCTTTTGAGTCTCCGACTCTTACTATCTGTCTCTCTTTTTCCCCTCAAAATGAGGAGAGTGCCTACTAATGAGGTGATGCTTATTTGGGGGCAGGCTTGGGCTCTGACATAACTGTCACAGCATAGCATGGCTTCCGGGTTCCTTGGGCCCCAAAGATGACTGGGGAGTGATCTATTCCTCTGCTGGGACCCAGTGACAAATCCATGCAAATCGACTTCCTCTAAAGCCCCACTTCTGCCTTTCATACCTTTGTCTTTTCAACTCTTGATGTAATTGAGATATGTTGAACCAGCATTTCCTCCAAATGGGCCCCAAGGACAGCCAGCCAGGATTCCCAAACTTCCTCACTTCCTGTCTGGGCACCTGCCTCCCACATCACCCAAAGGCCACTTACATCAGTTTATGTCCTTCACTCCCTCTTCAGCTTCCTTCTGCAACCCAATCAGGAAGCTCTTAAATAAAAGTACCACTGGACAACATAACCTCAGGCTGGCGGCTGACCGCATTCTGGAATTTTAGGTCCAAGTAAATGTATTTTCAGATCAATTCTCTGCCATGATATTTCCTACCATGTGTCTGTTCACCAAATCTTGAGGCCTGAAGTGAGAAAACACACTTAACTCTGACATTAATCTTGTGTTTCCCAAGTTTATTTGGTTAAACAATCATTCCGCGTAGATTTGTTGAATACACTATATGTTAGTCTTCATGCTAGGATCTGGGAAGACAGCGTATACAAGAAAGATACCCTGATTCCCTTCTCTAAAAGAACTCTTTTCTGTCACCAGGGTATAAATCTGTGCAAACCTACTGTTTTAGGTTCCTCACTCAGAGAAATGTTTAAGTCAAAGGAGTGGTTTTAATAGTGGCCTTTCAGTGCACTGAGTATGGCTTAAAAAAGCCCCAGCCCTGAGATCAAGGGAAGCTTGCAATGGTCGAGAGGAACATAACACAGAGGACAGTGTAGGATCGCCCAACACCCACTTTCCTCCAAGCCACCTGGCCTGACCAGTGTCCTGAAGCCTCTTTGTTGCATCCTTCAATAGGAACTGGGACACAGGAGCTTGGCCTAGTGGGCAAGTCAGTCACACCCTGACATTATGACTCCCATTCTCCCTGGGTGAGCTGGGACACCTGTGGCCCAGCAGGATGGTCTGTCTGGGTTTAGATATTTGTCACAGACTGGAAAGTGGTCTTGCAAACTCAAAGCAGAGGCTATTGTCTTTCCTCCTGAGAACATGAACTAATTTGAGACTTCAGAAAGTGGTCAAACTCAGCAAACCATGGGGACTATTAGTGTTTCCCCCAATTAAAACTGACAGGTTAAAATCACCATCAGTACCAGTCTGATATGTACTTCTTTTTCTGTCCAAAGTGGCTTTGTAGTTAGAGAAAGGTGGCCTATGAGAAGGTAACCAGGCTGGGCATGAGCACATGAGTGAAATACGAAATGCAGCTATGGCATAGCAAGAATATTGAGTACTTAACAATCACATTCCTTAAAGACTATTCACTCATTGTTTTGTGTAGCCACTTTTTCATTAGGAACCTTGGGAGCACTCCAGTGTCAGAGAGCTATTTGAAGATAGACCCTTCTTGTTAGTAGAAGTCTGAGTGTCTTGTCTGGGAGGTTGTAGTGGGGTGAATTCATACATTGAACCCCAACCCCCAGCACCTGAAAATGTAATTGCATTTTAAAGGGAATGTCTATACCAGCTATAAAATGAAGTCTTAGGGTGGGCCTAATCCAATGTCATTGATGTTCTTATCCTAAGAAAGGAAATTTAGACACCAGATATGTATGTGCATAGAAAAAAGCTCACCTAGTAAAAAGACAGCCATCTATAAGTGGGGTGAGAGGCTTTGCTGTAGTTTGGATCCCGAATGTCCCTAAAAACCCATGTGCCAAAGGCTTGGTTCCCAGACTGTGGTACTTTTGGGAGGTGGTAGAACCTTGAAGGGGTGGGGCCTTGTGCAAGGAAGGAAGTTATTGGGGGTGTGTCCTTGAAGGGGATCAGGGGGATCTGGTCTTTTCCTCTTTCTCTCTCTCTCTCTCTTTATTTCTGCCTCCTGGCCAAGTGGTAAGTGGCTTGCTCCACCAGATGCTCTCTTCCATCATATGGTGCCTTGCCCCAAAGCACTGGGGAATTGAACCTAAAAGCAACTGGGACAACAAACCATGGACTCAAACCTCCACAACTGTGAGCCAAAACAAACCATTCCTCTTTTGAAGGTGATTATCTCATGGATTTACTGAAGTGACAGAAAGCTAAGACAGGTGCAGAAAAGGCCAACCCTGCTGATTCCTTCACCTTGGACTTGCAGCCTCCAGAACTATGAGCAAATTGAACATCCGTTGTTTAAAGCCACCCAGACTGTGGAACTGGTTTATGGCAGCCCCAGCAATCTAATGCGGAGGGGAAAGTGGATTCGGGTGCAGAAAAAAATATAATTAAACATCAAATTGCTGCTAGAAAAAGCAAAAGTATAGAACACGAGAAAGGAGGGAAAAGAGAAGGAAGGGGCTTGGCAAAGATCCGACAGTGGAATGGGAGAGACTTTCAACACCTTGCCCTGCAATCTTTCCCCACAAACTGCTGTATGACCTACATAAGCATTCTCACTGAGAGACACAGGCTGAAAGAGGCTTTGCCTGAATAATTTGCCATAGGGCTTGGGGAGAATGGCTTATTTCTTGGGAGATGACAACAGGTCAATTTGATCCTACACTGTAGAAATTTTTCCAGATGAAAAGTGAGATTTTGAACCTGCCAACAGCAGCACCATGGAATGTTTTCAGTTTTTTTTCAACTTCCATGTTTGGCTACTTTAGACCTAGAAACACCAGTGCTGGGTCCAGTTGGAAAGAAATAGTGGAAGAGAGGTGTGAAGATGCTCAGGTACTTGTTTCAAATAAATTAAAAATAAAAAAGAGATGGCCATGTGGCCAGTTGATCAACAATAAAATGGATGTTTGATTGAGGCTAGAAATACTCTAAATGCCCTTTAAAAATTGAAAACAAAAACAAACCAAACCTCTCTCAGATGTCTGCATCACGTAAACCTAATAAGACAGAGTAAAAAATATTGGATTTATTTTTACAAGTTAGCTGTGACCTTCTCAACCTTCTGAATGGATTCACTTCGCATGGTTCCTCTTAAGGGCCTTGGGGTTATGACTAACTCATAAAAATAAATCCAATATTTCCCCCTTAGCCATGTCATAGCCAATGTAGGAATTCAGATGATGGGGCCAGGGAGGTGGGTTTTCATTTCGCTTGACCTCTCATTATGAGAGGCGCGGAGCCCTCAGCCTTGGCAGAGCCTCCAGCTCCCCGGCCCTCCCTGGAACCTGTGTACAAAGGGAGAAAACAAGGCACCTGTGTCGGGGCCAAGTCCAGGGCAAGGCTTGATGGAGATGCCATGGCCAGATGTGGAGGCTGTGGTGGGCTTCAGGAGGGACATAGGCTTCTGGCCTCGGGGAGCAGGGGGTGGGTGAGCAAGGCAGTTCAAGAAGGCAAGTTTTTCTTTTGATGAAGTGAGAGGGAGGCATTCCCTGTGGGGTTGTTTAGGTCGGGACTTCATTAGGCAAAACATGCCACCTGCATCACAGGCAGCCTCCATTTTTTTCACTCCCAGGGACCTCAGAGTCATTGAACAAACGTCTCCTGGTTGCCTACTATATGCCAGGCACCTGAGAGCACTGAATGTGCAGGTGGACAAAGTCAGATGTGGGCCCTGTCTCCAAGGGGCCTGTGAGCTAATGCAAGATTCAGGCCCTAACCAGATAAGCACAATAATCCCTGTGTGATCAAAAGCTGAGATATGTCCCATGGACAGGACCCAGATAACGGCAGGATCCTGACTAGGTGGGCAGGGGGAGGGACAGTCCAGGGGACCTCCCTGAGGAAGTGACCTGGAACTGAGCACTAGCTAGGTGCTAATCAGTGAAGGAGGTGGAGGAGAGACTTCCAGCAGAAGGCACAGGTCTCCCTGAGGCTCCCTGAAGTGGCTGTGACACAGAAGACATTTGTCAGGTGGTACACTTAAGGTGACCATCTGGGAAAAGAGAGAAAAGGAGGAGGAAGGCACACAGAAAAGGCTGAACTCCGGTGCAGACCCACTAAAGGCCTCAGTCGACCCTAGGGAGCCCCTTGGACTAGCCCTGAGCTGGAATGAGAGTGCTGGGCCTTTAGTCATGATGCTGCCTGGTCACCAAGTGCAGGCACTTTGGGAGGGTGTGAGCTGTAGGTGAGGTGGCTTTCTTCAGCCCAGGCAATTCTTGAAGAGGGTGGAGAGTGAGGGCCATCAGCCACTGGATTGAGGTGGCTCATCATATTATCATCCACTGTGTGGTAGAAAGGTCCCTTGTGGGAAGAAGCAATGTCAAGAGGCCATGGGCAGGGGATGAGAGGACCCTGGATTGGTGGGGCTGGAATGTGCAGCACTGGGGGCCAGCAGGATGTTCCTGCAGAAGACGGGAAAAACTGGCTGTCTGCAGCAAGGACAGAGAGCCCAGACTGTGGACAGCACTGAGTGGCTCCCATTGTGGGCCGATGGTGAGGAGAAAGAATCAAGAGAAAGACCCCAATACTCCAGCATTTTGTATTGTCCTGAGGGAGACCACATGGGTGCATACGTGTACACACACACACACACACACACACACACACTCGAGCATGAGAAGCTAAACCAGGAAAACACATCCTCAAGCATTTGGGAATTGGGAATTGGGTGAACTGCTGGCTGTTCTCGTCCTTGTCTATAATTCCTCCTGTCCCAAACCTCTTAAATCCATTGCAGATAGCCCAATCCATGGAGACTGCTCTCACCAGAGACCAGATGACCTGCAGACTGCTAAATCCCAGCCCTCAGCTTCCATGACCTGTCACGCAAGTGTCCCTGGACACGCTGGGCTACTTTCTCTGCCCAGCATACCTGCCTCCTGGTTCCTGACCCTGTACTCCTGCTTCTCTTGCTACCTGTTGCTCTTTCTCAGCATCTCTCACTGGCTTCCTCCCTGCCTCTTCAGGATGGAGTCCCCAGGGCTCACTCCTGGATCCCCCTTTTCTTCTTTATCCTCATTCTCTGCCTGGGCGATCACATCCTTTCCTGTTGCTGTGAATTCCATCTGTATGCTGATGACTCATCCATGTGTGCCTTCTGCAAGCTCACTCCCAGACTCCAGGCTCCTACCAGTGGCAACTCTGAGCTACCACGTAGAAGTCTAATCAACCTCAGCAGGTCCTGAATTGCCTCTGGGTCTCCCCACTCTGCCAACCTTGCTTCCATTGCTGGCAGCTCCATCCTCCTAGTTACTCAGGTCATAAACCTTTGTGTAATGCTCGATTCCTTCCTTCTCACTGCCCACTTCCAGTTCATCAGGAAATATATTGACTTTCTTCTAAAAATATATTTACCAACCGATACAGCTTGGCAATCTCCGCTGAGACCATCTTCCACTGAGCCCTGGCCATCTCTCACCTTGACAACTGCAGAGTGTTTGAATGGATCACCCTTTTTCTGCCTTTGTCCCCTCTCCTCAGGCTCTGTTCCTAACACAGCATCCTGGTCATGATTTTTCTGCTTAGGACTTTGGTGGATCCCCCTTTCACTTGGGGTAAAGTGCTGGAGGTGTAGAATGGCCTGTGAGGCCCAAAGTGACTTGCCCTGTTTCCTCTCTGACCTTTCTTCTGTTGCTCCCTAATCATGTGTTCTACCTCTGTGATGCAAGCCTTGTCATTGTTCCTCATTCCCACCTCATGGCCTTTGTGATGGTTAATCTTGATTGTCAACTAGATTAGATTGAGAGATGCCTAGGAGATTAGTGTGGCTGAGTGTGTCATGGAGGTGTGAGTTGGGGGCTATAACTGGCCTCTGGCAGCTTCCTCTTTGGCTCTCTCCTGATCTCTGCTTTGCTCCACCATGCCCTTCTGTCATGCTGTTCCTGCTTTGGAGCCAGCCTACCATGCACTGAACCATCTGAAATCATGAACTGAAACAAATTTCTCCTCCTTTAAATTGCAGGCATTGGATATTTTCTCCAGCAACACACTTGTACTTACCTTGACCACTGATCCTAGCACTGCACCTTACCCCTCCCTCTGCACTGCTGGCCTCTTTGATTATATTCATTTATCCTGTTTTTCAAAGCATTTTTCACTTTCTAGCACTTTATTATATTCTCAGTTGCCATCTTTGCTGTTCACTCCAGCATCTCACTAGCAGTTTGGCTACAAGGGCGTCTTTATTCACTGATGTAGCCTAGAGCCTAAAACATTGTCTGACACATCCTAGGTGCTCAATAAATGTTGTTGGAGCTGATGATGTAGATCCGTGGTAAAGCCCTCGCCTAGCATCTGCAAGGCCCTGATTTCTACCCCTAGTACCACAAAAATAAAATAAATGTTTGTTTGTTGAATGAGTGCTGAAGTCCAGCTTGACCTGTTTATAACCTGTTCTTTCTTTGTGGCAAGCAGCCTCTGCCAAAGTCAGTCAGTCTCCACCTCCAGTAATCACCTCCTCTAGAGCATGGGCCTTGGTGACTAGATTTTAAAGCATTATTATGGCAAGATACACATAACATAAAATTTTGCACTATTTTTAGGCATACAGTCCAGTGGCAGTAAGAACATTCCCAAAATGGCATAACTGTCACTGCTGCCCTTTCATAAAATTTTCATCATCACAAACTCTGTCCCCATTAAACGCTATCTCCCCATCCTCCCCTGTTTCCCTCCCTGCCCTCCCCCACCTCAGCCCAGTAGCCTTTACTCTACTTTCTGTCTGGATTTTCCTGTTCTAGGTAGACTCACTTCTAATGAATAAAATACCACAATTCGTGGGCTGTCATTTCCGGTATTAGGCTGTAAAAGAAAGTGGCCTCTGCCATGCCTTGCTCTGAGGGAAGCCAGCTTTCTTCCTGGGAGCTGCCCTGCAAAAGCCCAGAGCAACCCTGGTGAGGGCCTAAGCACTATCAGCAGCCTCCTGAATGAGCGTGGAAGCTGGTTCTCCCCAGACGGGACCTCAGGCCCAGCTGACCCCTGAGTGTGGCCTGGTAGGAGATGCTGAGCCAGAGGACCCAGATGGCCTGCAGACATGATATGAACTGTCTTGCTGTTGTAAGTCTATAGATTGTGGGGTACTTTACACAGTAATGGCTAAAGACTGTGCCTTTTTTCCTTGAATTTAGTTCAAGTAGGGGATTCCAAGGCTCAGGCTCTTTCTTCCTCAATGGCCTTCTAACACAAGAGCATCTCTGAGTTGCATCGTACCTGCTTTGTCTTTCTACTAACACCATTCTGGACTCACAGAGCCCTTGATGTCTCTTTGCTCCCTTCCCTAGGAGGGTTATTTCCCCTTGGACTAATCTTTCACTAAGGCCAGAGAACAGAGAATGGAGGGACCCATGTGCTGTCCTCCTAGGTGGGACCTGCTCTCCCATCACTCTCTGGGTGTGATGGTGGTGTTGGGATTCAGCAGGGCTCAGGGCCCATGTGTCAACCAGAATTTTACATGGGGCCTGGGGAGATGTCAACTCTACCTGACAAAGAATGGGGGCACTGCTGGGGTGTGGTTGCCTAAGAAGACATCCCTCCTCTTGTTTTGTGGCCACCACCAGAGGCCAGATCCCATCAACCCACAGAGGCCCCTTCTGCCTGCCCAGTAGGGAAACGAGAGCCTAGCTATCTCTCTGGATTCTCCTTGTCCCCGGGGCTGTGGACTCAATCTGTCCTGCCCCCAGGTGTGGTAGAAATATGTCACAGGGCCCTTCCTTGGGGGAGATGTGGCAAATCTCCAGCACTATCTTACATAGTAACACTGGCTTTTATATGTCCCCAGACAGCTTCTTTCAAGATTTGAAGTGCTAGGGGGTGACGTATGGTGACTGATGACTGGTGACCCCAAAGTAGGGGGTCTTTCATCCAACAGAAGCCCCTTGACCTCTTGGCTTTCCCTGCATCTTTGCCTGTCTATCAATGGTTACCCCAGTAGTTTTAATATCTTTCTAATTATAAAAATAAACTCTTATTTTGGTAGATCTTTAAATAACTGAGGGTTGTATGAACCATGAAAATGAATGTTGATGTCTCTTTTAGGGGAGATGATAAGAGTTCCATGCAATGTGCATCTAGGTAGAGATACATAAAGAAGAGTTTTCCACAAGGTGAGGTCACCGAGAGGGTGGCAACGCCATGACCGGAGCTTCCTTTGCACTTCTGTACCCAGAGGGTCTGCTTGCCATTTCTAGCTGTGACTCATCTCTCCATCTGGTGATCTCTAGCAAGCCACGAACCCACCCTGAGCTCTCCTGGACTGGTTTGGTGAGGACCAAATGATGGAGGTAAACCATGAAGAACAATGCGTGGAACACACTGAGTACTCCATAATAGAAACACACCCCAAACCCAACTCATGGTCAACCCACAACCTGATCCTCTTCAGAATGACCACCCCAGGGTTGTTACCATTCTTTACCCAGAGCCCAGGCACCATCTTTGGCATCACTTTGCCCCTTGTTGCCCGGAGTCCATGCATCTATTATGTTGCATTCATTGTCTGGCTGTATATTTGTCTCTTCAGATCTCTTTCTAAGACCCACTGTATCCGCAGGGGTTTTGGAACTCTGAAGCATCGCTCCTGGGAACGTCAAATGGCAGCTCTCCAGCAAGTTAAACACAGAGGTACTGTGAGACCCAACAGTCCCAATGTTAGGGATGCACTCAGAAGTATTGAAAATACGCCAGATGCACATGCTGTTAGACACTCATTCACAACAGACAAAAGGTGAAAGTAATTCAAACACCTACCTGTCGATGGATAAACAAAATTTGGTGTTTCCCTGTGATGGAATATTACTCAGCCATAAGAAGGAACGAAGTGCTCATGCATACTACAGCATAGATGAACCCTGGAAGCACTACACTGAGTGAAAGAAACCAGACACAAAAGATCACATATTGTGATGCCATTTGCATGAAATATCCAGAATAGGCAAATCCCCAGAGACAGAAGTAGATCTGCCAGGGCCCAGGGGAAGGGCAATGGAGAGTGACCGTCTGTCTAATGGCTTGCTATTTGGGGTGGTAAAAAAGTCCCGAGACTACATAGTGTGATCATTGCACAGAACTGTGGACGTAGTTTATGTCACTGAACTGTAAACCTTAAAATAGTTGATCCTGAAAACTTTATTTTGTATGCATTTGCCATGATAAAGATTGTGTTGTTTCTTTGAAATTCAAATTTAACTGGACACTTGTATTTTATTGGGCAACCCTGTCCCTGAGCATGCCAGAGTTCACATAGGTGTTTGTTAGTGCTCTGAGGTTGTCTGTCAGGGCCATCTGGAAGAGGTTCTTGTTTCCTGAAGGTGCCCCATCCAAGCAGGCTCTTTCCTTCTATCTGCATCTCTCTTCATGTACACCATGGAGGGCAGGAAGGCAACTCTGGGAGCCTCGGCTCAGCTCTCCCTCTTTGTATTCACCTTCTGGTCAGTAGTGACCTTGCTGTCCAGTCCTCTGGGCTTCACCTATGGGGAGAACCCCAATACTTCTGCATTCCTCATGAGTATCTTGTAGGTGAGTTAAGCAGTTCATCTTGGTGCAAGAGCTTGGGGGAGATATTAAATTTCCAGAAGCGATGGCCCTTCTTTCTACATCCTGGATCTCCCTTCAGATGATCAGTAATGGACTCCTATGTCCTGGAGTTCCCTAATCCGGGCAATCAGCTCTGGCTGTGTCGATGCGGGTCAGAGCTGTTTCTCCTCCACCCTGATCTTTAATATAAGCAATATCCTTCCCACCGGGCCTCCTCCAACAGCAGTTTGGTTCAACTGCACAAATTAAAGTGATGCCACCAAGGACATTAATGGTCTTAGAATCAACACGGAGAGCATCACGAGCTCCCTGTTTACTATGAAGAGTGACTGAGCATAGTGCAGCATTGCCCTTCTAGCCAGGCCTGCCCTGAATACCAAAGAGTCACAGTTGGGGGAGAGGAGGAGGGAGGAGCCCAGAGCTGCCACTCAAGCACTACCGCTCAGCTCATCTGCAGCCCTGTGGGGCTGTGGGAGAGAAGGTAAAGGTCAGGAACTCTCAGCAAATATTTGGAGGGCTGTTCCCACGCCCGGTGGTGGTTTGGACACAAGGTAATTCTATCCTGGAAGGGGCCCAGTAATCCCTGAGCAAATGCCCGGCCTAACTGGTAACTCTACGGCTGAGCCAGCCCATCTCCCCAGCGACAGTCGGGAAGGAGAAGGTGAACCCAGCACCCTGGGGCAGGTTTGAATGGGAGTGGAGGGAGATCCAAGAAAGAGCACAGCTTTGGGGTGTGACATGTTGCACGCAGGTGTTTGAAATTGTGTTATCTATAAAACTGTACATGGAGTAATGCACTTACATACCAGGCTCTAAGCTGGGGATGAAGCTTCAGGGATGAAACATGTGGTAATAGAGAGCCTAGATCTGGTCAGGGAGCCTGGCTGCAAGCTCCCTGAGGACAGCTGGCATCCTTGAGTCACTAACTACCGGATCCCCAGCAGTTAACAGGAAGAGCGAATGAGTAACTTCTATTCAGTGGAGCCTGTTGACACAAGGATGGACTTAAAGGAAAGTCAGAGCTGAGCAAGAGGCTCAGGAAGGGAAGAGCCAGGCAGGAGGAACAGTGTGTGCAAAGACATGAAGGTGAGGCTCTGGGCAGGAGCTTGGATTCCTTCAGGAAGCCCTTGGAGGATTCTAAGTAGCCAAACGACACGATCTGATTTGCATTTTAGATCATCTATGTGGAGAGTGCCTTTGTTCATTCTGTTAATGCATTTTATAAACAGGCCCCTGTTGTACACGAGTGCTGTGCTGGGTCTAGCCGGGTCCTATCCAGAGGAAACAATGTGAGCTACCTATGTCATTTTATGTTTTATAGTAGCCACATTTAAGGAAGAAAAGTGTACTAATAATATAGTATATTTTAATATACTATGTTTTAATAGTAGATTTAGCATTTTATTTTAATAGTATATTTGATTTAATAACATTTTATTTAATCCAATTTACTTTAATAATTTTCTTAGTCATTACATCTGAAACATGATACATTTTACTCTTTGATGTCTTTGAAATCTGCTGTTTTGCTCATACAGCACATCTCCGTGTGCACTTGGCACCTTTCAGGTGTTCAGTGTCCCCCCTCCGCAGCAAGCTGAATGGTGTAGGGAGAGCCAGACTCATGGCCAAGGTGATTGGAGTCTCTGCATCACTGACCTTAGCCCTCTCTGGGCATGAGTGACCTCATTTAGGTTTGCGTCCTCACAGGTGAATGGGCTCAGGGAAGTTAAGGGGATGGGCACTCCCGGCAGCCACAGTGACTGTGTGAAGGGCCAGCAGCCACACTTGGTGAGTGGCCCTTGGCTCAGGGAGAAACAGCTTGAGATGAGCCTTCAGGGACAGCAGGGCCCGATGGGGCAGGACGGTAGCCACTGTGGACATTTACTGGAAAGGCAATGGGAAACCACTAGAGGGTTATAAGTAGGAAATGACCTTGGCCAGATCACGACTCCCCTATTGCTGAGGGCAGGAGGGCCAGGACTGAGCTGGCCAGCTGTTTTCTCCTGCAGTCCTTGTATCAGGAGACATGGGTGTAGATAGGGTGTCGGCCGTGGAAATGCAGTAGAGAGATGAAATGGAAGTGTGCAAGATGGAGAAGCTAGAACCAGTAGGACCTGACAGTGGACTGGAGGCGCATGCGTGTGTGTACGGGCGGGTAGTGTTGTGGTTTGAAAGAACATAGGAAATAGTGCATGCTCAGGATTTTGATGCTGCTTCTGGGAAGGGGAATGTGTCCCCCCAGGGGCAATTGGCAACCAGCAGGAGACAACTGGACAAAGGGGAAAGGTTACTCCTGGCTGCTAACGTGGTGTGTGGTACAGCAACAAAGACTTATCCAGCCAGAAATATCAGCAGTGCTGAGGGTGAGGAACCCAGGTCCAAGAGATGCCATAGAGTCTTGTAGTGAGCCCCACGATGTTCTGGCATTTAAGGTCAAATAGGTAGATATGAAAGAAAGGACTGATCAGTGAGGTGGGAGGAAATGCAGAGGATCCTGGGGGCAGACAAGAGCAAGTGAGCCACAGCACCTCCAGTCAGGAGGCAATAAGTTGAGGGATCGGATCAGGAACTGTTACACTGCTGTACTTTCCAGATGAGACGGTTGTCATTTTCATTGTTCTTCTTCAAGCGTAACCTAAGGGCACCCCAAATTTAAAGCACCTGGGATGTAGAATTATACACGAATGGGAAGAGCAGAGGCCCTATACTTGCTAGCCATGTTTGGTTGGAGGAGCCTAAGTTTCTTCACCTGGAAAATGGGTTTATGGCATGATCAAGTGAGATGATAACTTCGGCACATAGTAAGTACTCAACTAATGGCACTGATTTTTCTTTCATTTATCATATTCTGGCAAGGCTTGACTATAAATTATTCTTAGTTTTTTTTTTTTTTTTTTTTTTTTTTTTTTTTTTTCCTATTCTCACCTCTGCAAAACTCCTGCTGAAACAGGACCGGGTTTGGAATAAAGTCTCTGGCTGTCTCTTACCTTACAAATAAAGACTGGGCGGTTATTGTATGGCTTGTTTTTGAAAAAACACACTCTCTTTCTACCCTTTCCCATCCATACTTCCTCCACCCTAGCTTTTTCTCTCACCTCCGTAAAGTCCTGTGCACTAACTCTGACCTGATTGGAAAGCCCAAGCCATGGGTGACCTGAGCTCGCTCACTTACCTGACTAAGAAGTTAGAAAAGCATACTTGATTGGAAACCCTGTGAGATCCATGAGATATCAGACCTTTTCAAACTTACAATTATTCAGCACTGGAGAATAAACTTGAGCCATGCTTTACCCAGCCTCCAGGGGTCTGGGTATGATGAGGATTTGGCAAGATACTCCCAAAGTATATTTTCCTTTCAGTCTCCTGGTTCCTCCTAAACATTTAATACATTTAAGTTCTAACCAGAACATACCACTTCCATTTTGATAGAGTACAATTATATCTTGTCTTCTAGTTGAGTTCTGTAATCTCAGTTTTCCAAGACTCCGAGTCACACCATTATAGAACTCCTGGGGAAAGAAGGAGCTTGGCTTCAAAGCAGATCTAACACCCGGACACTCTTTTTGAGCCCCGGGAGCATCTCAGGCATTTGACAAATTCCTAACGATGCTGGGGACGCTGAGTAGGTAAAGGTGAACAACCATAGAGACCATCGTTCTGAAGTAAAGGGTTCTCCTGGGTAATGGGCACATTTCTGAATTCTCTACAGCTTTGAGAACTTTGATTTTATTTTTCCAGTTTATAAGATGTTTCTAAAGAGAACTTTGATAGCAGAAAATGTTCCCAACCTACCTGGGGGCTCTGTTGAAGATGGTGGGTGTCAGGAATGCTTGGCAACAGCATGGCCCTCACAGGTGGGAGGCATTTGTTTGCTCAGTGCAAAGCCACCCATGCTAGACACCCTCTGTCTTAGCAGACGTGGCCAAGCAAAGAGCTGTCACAGTCTCCCATGCATGATGCCAAGAGGAACAGAATGTCAAGGACAATGTCCTACTTTTGTCTCTTGGAGAAAGAAGTTACCCCAAGATACTCAAGGATGGATGATGGCACTGACTTTGTGGAGGTGGCAATCGGGGTGAATGCGCTCTGGAAGGAATGGGCTGTCTGCTTATTCTTTGCTCATCGGAACAAAATGGCTCTGAATTTACATAATTAAAATGCCGGTGTCTCTTCAGATCATAACAATGGGTAATTAACATTGTTACTTGTCAGCTGGGAAATACCTCAGGAGGAGGCGCACAGAGCCCAGCAGGTTTATTTCGGGCCACATCTTTCGGACAATCAGGGCTAATTGAATCACCCCCAACTCATTGGAAATGAATGAAAGAACGCTGAGTATCACCAGCCTGGTTCACAATCAACCCAGAAAGGCTACTTGCTTAAACAAGCCTGCCCTGGATCAGAACCCCAACCCTGCCTGGAGGATGGCAGCCTGACAGTCTAATTTAGAAGCATTGCTTAAAATCTTAATCAGCGCGTTGAAATTAACAGAGGCGAGTTTCAACACCATGTTTGCTGTTTATGGTTATCATTTTTAATAAATGTTAAAGTGTTTTCACAGGTGTGGAAAAAGGCACATGCCTGGGACACAGCTCTCTTAGGTCTGTACGCTCTAGCAAGAAAAGAAAAATGTCATTGTCGAGAATGAAGACGTAACATATTCATCAGAGGTTGCTGCCTTTTATTTTGAGGTTCCCTGAAAGCTATCTGCACTCCTAAGCCCGAGTCCATCTTCCCTGCACAAGTGATATCTTGATTGACACATCTCCAAATAAGCTTCTGAATAGCTTGCCGTATTAGCCTCAGAATAATTCAGATGTCAAATTACGGCTCGCAGACTCTCTGACTCCTTGAGCGCCCCAGAATGAATTTTTTAAATATTTGGGAGAAAATATTAAATTTTGTTCAGGTTGGGTCAAAGTTCATATCATTTGGTAATAAAAGAGCCACACAGGGCGTTTGCCCAGGGTGGGCTGCGTTGATTTTATTTTGTGCAACAGCTGCCCGTCTGGCTGACCCTCGTTGGGCGGTTTGGAGTTTGCCTCCTTTGCCTGCAGCTTTCGGCTGTCTTTGCAGTTGGCCGCGGGTTTCCTTTGGACAGAAAAAGGAACGGGAAAAAGAAAAAAGAGAGTAAAATGCAACGGATTTTTCTCTCTGTGCAGGACTCCTGGCTGATGTCATCTCTAAATATGCAGCTTTAATTGCTCCTCTCTACGGCAACAAGGGAAAAGGAGATCTTCGTTTCTTGTTTTCAGCACCGCTGAAACTGCTCTGCCGATTCAGCCTGAACCTCTACAGAAGCAACCCTTGCCGGCAAGAAGGCGAAGCAATGCTTCTCGGGTTCATAATGACCACCTTTCATAATATTCGTGGGGTGTTCTGTAATGGGTGGCTGAGAAAACTCTCATTATTACCAGCTGTTTGTGTAGCTGTAAATATTTAACCAAGAATGCTACCTGCTCTGTGGAAAGGCTTGATAATTATACCTGCTTCTCTCCGTAATTACATATTGTTGTAAAATTCTATGATAATGACACAACTGTGTCTTGCTTTTGCAAGAGGTGGATTTATACCAAGTGTCGCACCTGAATTTCCATAAGCAATTAGTCTACACATTTACATCCCTGTGTTTTCCTGTGATTTTATTGAAATAAAAGATAATGAATTAAATCCAATTATAGCAGGAAGGCATCTAGTAACTTGAGGTTTGTTTTTGAACCGCTGCTCTATTTCACAAGCTGAGCCAGGAGGGGCACAAAGCTCCTGCTCCACACAGTAGAAGCCTTCTGATAAATTAGAATCAGTCCGGTCACAGGGACTCTGATCAACAGCCCTTATTGGAGACTGGGGCTCCTTTGACAAGATGCTCCTCGCCAAGCTGCTTATTTCTAGTCCATTGAATGTGAATCACTGCTAGGTGCATGTAGTCTGATTCTTGGTGGAACATCTCTATTAAAAAATAAGTCTCTCTAGATGCTGTAATAAAGCCCGGAGCAATTATCCACCCTTCACGGGGTTTGTTGAGGAGGGTAGGAGGTAAACCCCTGGAATTCTGGAAATAGGAGACAAATAATATCCTTATTTTAATATTATAACACATGAGCATTCCTATTCTTTTGGAAATCCTAGCTCTATAGGAGATGCTGACAGATGTAGCCTCTATCTGGGCTACCTCAAGGTTTATCTGCTTTAACCAGGAGACTGTTCAAAAGATACAGGGCCCAGATGCTTGCAGAACAGAAAGCAAGTGGAGTGAGCAGCATGATAGTATAGACGCAAAATGAATACATCTCTGCATCTTTATTGTTTTCTTTTCCATTTTGCTCCCTTGCAATCTTTTTTCTGCAAGCCCCCTTCTCCCTCTGTCTAAATGCAAAAATCTTAAAATGTCAAATGCAAGGAAGTGACCCATCCGTTAGCAGCATAGGGATGATTACGCACTGATTTCCATATCACCTTAGACACAAACACAATTCCCATGTCACAGGCTTTCCAGAACCAGGTTTAAACCTGATGATAAATGTACTTATTTGTTTAGTGGTCATGACTATTCCTACTAACATTTTAGTAAATACGCGGGTAATAGCATGATGTCATTATACCAAATAGAAAGAGGAACTGGGCCTGGAGTTTGATCATCAGTGACAGCCAGGTTTCCCAAGGACCAGAGACTGATAAGTTGTTCTGTCCAGGCCTGCTGGGGAACTGTGCTCTTCGATTTCCTCTCAGTGGCCAGGCTGGAGTGTGGCTGCCTAATGGTTTGCTGTCGATACAGTAAAAATGCTAACTCGTCTTTACATCTAATCCATTCTGAGAGGGCTCTTTACATAAATGGCCTCTTCCATTTCTTCATTTTCAGAAAAGGCAATCAAATAAGATTGAACCGTATGGGCTGCTGTACAGTGCTTTTGTAAGTGCATGTGTATTTAAAAACAGTACAGCGATTAATTTTGAGACACAGCATTTTGTGTTGTCTTTGACTATTTTCTTCCTCACCATTTTTTTAAGGGCTCTGAAAAATCAATGCAATGCTTCACTACCATTCATCTTTATATAGTAATAAATTAAGTGGGAGGTATTGATATTTTTGACTGAGCTTTTAAAATTTACATACTAATGACAATTATACCCTGGTGACTGTTGATTCTTGCTGGTGTTTACTGTTTGGGACTTGGGGAAAAGTCTGGGCCATTTGCTCAGAGGTTCTTGAGTGTCTCAGATCCCAGGCCAATGGAACAGAACCCCAAACCTAAGCAAGTGTGGGGGAGGTCACTGGGCGGCTTCGCATGTTAACCTTTTAGGCGCTGAGTCAAGCAATGGGGAGGAAGAACCGGGAAAGGGCTGGAGCAGTGGGCAGCAGAAGGCTTGGTGATGGGGTAGGGGTGGTTTGCTAACTGGCATGAAAGCAGCCCAATATTTGACAGTGATGCAGGCTGGGTAGATTTTAGTTCTGAACAGGAGCGTCCTTTCTGAGACCGCTTCCATGCAAATTTACAAATCTTGAAAACGTTGTAGAAGTATTGTGTCCCTTTCCTACTCCTTAAGAAAAACCTTAACTAACACTGAGTATCTCAGCTTCCAAACTATTTCTGGTAAACTGAGTTTGGGCAGAAATGGGTCTCCATCACCACCTGCTCCTCTCTTGCCTTCTCCCTCCCTCAGGATGAGGAAGGCCATCTTCTTCACATAAATCCTGCACTTGTTCTAGCATGGGGATGAAGCCCAAGCAGGGAGGAAATTAACAAGGCAAGGCCGGGGCCACTGCAACATTTGATTTTCCAAAACTGAGTCCCTACAGGCAACCAGGTGCCACCCACAAGTAGATGACCACAGAAAAGACCAACAAAGTGGTGAAAAGGCCTCTCAACTCCATATACACAACTATTCTAGGGACTGGGACACCCTGGAAGTGAACAGCAGTTTATTCACAGAGATTAATTTGTCAGTAATATTGATTGTTGGGGCCCTGTTTCATTCTATTTAAGATTCTACAAGGCATAGATAGCAGCAACTCAGGCATGATTTGTCCCTCTAGAATTTCCAGGATGTCAAGGAGACAAGCAGAGAAGCCACTGAGTAGAGTTCTGTTGAACTAGATATTGCCGGGGCCAGTCCCCAGGGCAAGGTGCGTGCCTTTTGTTTGCATTTTGTGAAGGTAGCAATAAATTGTTTGTTTACTTCCCCCCCCCCGCCCGCCAAAGCAGGTCACT
>NW_022900944.1:12196896-12210469 GCF_012274545.1 Fukomys damarensis | reverse complement strand
ATATATATATATATGCCAGTGGAGTTTTCCATGACCCAACCCTGAAGTCATTAGACAGGATTACCCAAATATGAAGGCTGCTGAAAGTTGGACTTCTCCGATTTCCTACTGCACAGAGCTTGCTCGGTTACATCCCACTGTCCAGGAAGTGCCTGCGAGAGAGTGTCTGCAAAGAAAGGCCAGAACATCCGAGAGGTGTACAGGGCAGCACACTTTCATCAGCCGATCGGCTTTCGGATGGTTTGGGATCCCAGGGCCCGATTGTATTACACATTGCTCTGAAATGCGCCTTGTTCAGTTTTCTCCACCTCCCCCTTCTCCTTTCTTTTCTTTGAGTGTTTTCAAAATGAAAGAGTTTTTTTTTTCTTCCAAATTGCACTGGGAGGCAAATTCTTGAACGGTGTAATAGAAAATGTTAGACAATATTCCTTACTGGAGCTATTGACATTTTGGATAGTTGTGACACTTTGATTTTTCTCAAAACATATGGATCAAGCCTGGCTGCATTATTGGACAGGAAGTCCTGATGAAAGGCCTTCCTTTATCTTTCTTTTTATTTTCCCCCCTCTGTTTGCTCATGGCTTTCTCTCTGAATATAATCGTGGTTTTCTTAAGCTGTCCGGGGAGTCGTTATTGCCTTACTAAATATTTCATGGTGCACAGCACACAGTATCTGCCAACTGCCTCTTATTTGTTGTCAAAAATAAAGGGTTCATCCTTCGGAGGGGGGAAAAGAGAGCAGGCTTATTCTGTTGTTTTTATTTTAAAGTTTCTCCTATGCACCAAATGCATAGGATCCCCGGAACCCTAGGAAGGGTATCTTTTATTTGCTGGGGACAAGACTGGCCACTTATTTATTTATTTGCGGCTTATTTATTTGCTGCGTGCTCTTTTCTATGATTTCCAGCACTTGTTTTCTTGCAGTTTCTCTTCCTATTTGTTCAGAAGGGAAAAGTTCAAAGTGGCTCTGTCAGCTGAGGGAAAAGCTCACTGAATACTAACCCTCCGGCGCCCGCCTGCGCTGACCTTGAGCGAGGAGCACTAAACGGTCCCATTGCAAACCGCATGTGTGTTTTGTTAGACCAGGTCGGCAGGGGTCAGGGCTCACCTGAGGCCAGCGGGGCAGCCGGACCTGCCTGAGCAGCGGGGTAATGCATTTTTAAAAGGGACATTCTCGCCTTTGAATGGGCCTAATATGGTCTCTGTTTAAAAACCTGTCAGAATCCCAAGCACACACTCCATAAAATATAAATAAGTACTTACTGTTTGCAGATGTTGCTTGTTTTTCATAATGTTTGTATTTGAAGTCTCGAATCCTCACTTCCTGTCAGGTTCCCTCATGCCCCTCTCCTCCTGTTTCTGTAGGAACAAGGGGGAAATTCAGATGGCAGTTTCTCAATGAAGACACTTTCTGTCACATCTGTCAATGTCCCTGGCACAATTATCATCTTCTCTTCTCTTCTTCTCTCTCTCTCTCTCTCTCTCTCTCTCTCTCTCTTTCACACACACACACACACACACACAAGCATCTTCTCTTCTCTTCTTCTCTCTCTCTCTCTCTCTCTCTCTCTCTCTCTCTCTCTCTCTCTCTCTCTCTCTCAACACACACACACACACAGGCAGGCAGGCACTTATCTCTTACCACAGCTTTACCTGTGGATCAACAACCATTGCTCTTGTTAGCAGCATTTGAAAGATGCTTAATTCTCAGGAAAGTGTGTTTTTCAGAGCCTGCAAAGCGATATTATAACTCAATAGGCCCATGGTCTTCATGTTTAGATTAATTGGAAGAAATCAGAGAAGGAACCATGGGACCTCTGTCATCCTTCCTGGGGAGATTTGTAGATGGGGCCTCATATATCTTTGCCACCTCCACCCTGAGAGTCCCACTGATAAATTCATGCTGCAGGTGTCTGATTGATTCCTTTGCACTCTGGCTGCATCTGGGCCACACAGCCTGACTCTGACCCATGATTCCCAGGAAGGCTTGTTCCCTGTTGTCTCCACCACACCCAGGCAGGCATCCCACAACCAAAGCTTTTCCCAAGAGAGCTTGGCGGAGACTCGTCTCTTTTGAGTCTAAATTCTCCCACTCCTGTCTCCCTTCTGGTCACACCCTTTTGCTCCATGGGGTGGGGGTGATGGGGAAATAGAGGCACACCTACTTGCAGGACAGAGGTTATTTATTCCAGAGTCTCCAGTGAGCAACACATGAAGAGGGTTGCGGAAGCTGGTGTTTGGTCCACATCCCTCTCCTGATTCACCTGAACATTTTAATAACACACTCTCTCCACTGCCCAACACATGTCCATAGAAAGAAACTCCCAAGCTCTCCCTGCAAGACCCTGTCCTTGCTGAAATCAGCAGGTTATGCTTGTATCTTTAGGTGCTTACTTTTTGCTATTTATGCACTCCACCAGTCTAAAAGGTCAGCACAGGCCTTGTTTCTCTGCCCTTTCCATTCTGTACTCCGAAAGTGGTGGTTCAGTTGGGCCCCATGAGGGCTCCCTGCATTGCCTGTGTACCTCTAGTTTCTGAGTTTTCCCTCTAGAAGCCTGACCATCAATATCCTCAAGAACTTGAAGCCTGCAGCCCTGATCCCAAAGGACTGCAAGAACCAGACTCTTTTTCATCCACTTTAGTGGGAGAAGTATGACAAATGATATTCGCTTGCAATTTGCCTTAATATCTAGTATTTTTAAACACACACACACACACACACACACACACACACACAAGCTTGGCTGGTTTTGTGGTGGTTCTGGGAGGACCCGATTCTAAGCACAGCCCAGGATAGCATTGCCTCCATGCTCTGAATCAGGTCAGTGGAGTCTGCTTCATCTTTAAAGCCCAGAAACCATAAATCAAGATGAAAATCCTGCAGCCCAAAAGCCTTACCAATTGATACAATTTGAAAATGGGCAGCTGGAGAGGCTGGGGAGAAAGCTGACATGATGACTTTTATAATAGCAGAACGTTTAAGGTTATAGAAATAAAAGGCAGAGGATGAAATCAGGCCCGTTGATCTCTGCCTGCAGGCTCTCTGCTCACTGGAAGCTCCAGCAATTATTTCTGCTCCGGCTTTCCCCTCCTTTTTTTTCCAGCAGTCTGTTTGAAATGAAGCAGAACCGGGCATGGCAGGCTTATCAGTGTCGTTAGCTGACAGGGCGCCCAGCACACCTGCTTTTACTTGCTGCTGTTTCAGCCACTAATGCCACAGAGAATGTTGCTGGGGTCCTTATAATGTGTAAAGATTCATTTATTTCACCTTTTGAACCTGCCTGAACCCCTGGGCTTGTGCTGGGGAGGGGTGGAGGGCTGGAGGAGGCTTTTTTTCTGGCACTTAGAAGTAGCTGGTAATTAGGGGTCTGGCCCTGGGGCTGTTGCTATGATAGAGGCTTAAAAGAGAGGTGTGGGCTCGGCCCAGAGAGGTTCGGAGCAGGGGCTGGGGGATGGAGCAGATGGCTGTGGACTCCCTGGCTTGGCTCCGCTGTGTCCCGTGGGCAGGCAGGGCCGTTCAGACATCCAGGTACCTCACTTCCCAAGGCACCCCCGTCACATCATCATATGGACTCAAATCCACCCACCTCTCCCTTTTACTACGAGGCTTGAAAAGGTTTTTTTTTAAGATCACTTTGCCTTTGAAGTGACTTGGCTGTGAGGACCTCATTTCACATACGGCGACGGCTGAGATTTCTTGGCAACCGTTGTGTGAATTTCGAAATTCCTACAAAGTGAGCAATCTCTCCCGTTCACATTGTTTTCCAGTAGCATGGGGGTTTTACAAATATTAAATGTAGCTACTCTTGAAGTTGATCTAATATTCAGATTGGCAGACATTTTCACATTTAATTAAGTACTATAGCCTCAATTTTAAGTTTTTTTTCATAGTTTGGAGTCAATAAATACATATTTTTAGACCTCAAACATTTTTAATAGGTCGCCGAACAGGAAAAGTGTTGTCTGACACCTGATGCCTCAGGTTCCTGATGATATCTTTTGTTCTCCCTTGCCTTATTTTGGTATGGATTTGACTCATACATTTTTTTTTCTTTTAGATGTCTAAATTTAAGACCTTCATTTCCCAGGAATACAAAAAATAACCCTTTTTGGTGGACATGAACTCTCTTTTGTGGGACTTTGATTCTGGTTCCTCCAATTTCATATCTCAAGACAGTGGTGGAGGGAATGGGGCACATTCCTCAGTCTTACCTGGGAGTCTGGGACTCCCTGTATTTCTTGATTTTTCCTCCTTTTAAAGGGGTCTAGCCTTCTGTTGTTTGTGCCCATTAGCATTTCCCCTCTGTCATCTGTGAATCAGAATTCTGATTTCCCTTAGAGAGCAAACCCTCCTCATTAACTTAGTCCATTTGTCTTCAGGAACAGGCACATGACTCAGACTTGGCTAAGTAGAGCATCTTATCACCCTGTCCACACCCACTGCTTTGGGGATTTCAATAACTGCTTGGAAAAAGAAACCTTTGTTTCTAGGTAGCAATTAATAGCTTAAAGAGCTTCCAGGAGAACCACTATATAGAGAGAAACTCTGACTAAAAATAAAGTTGATGCAGAGAAAAACAGAACTAACATATTGAGAAAGAGAAGTTTAGTCTTACTGTCATGAGGATCCCTTGATCCAGTCACACCTGAAGCCACAGTACCTCTAAAATACTGTTATATAAACTGGTAATTCCCTACTTTGCCTAAGCTAGTTTCACTCCGGTGGCTGTTACCTGCAGCCAAAGAAACCCTGACAAATACATATTCTGATGTCACTAAGAGGTAAGTCCTACTAGGGAGATTACATTTACTCCACTCTACTAGAGAACAAAGGGAAGTAGAAAGTGGGAGGGGTGAGGGCAGGAGTGAAGGGCAAAAGAACAAAGTTAGTACTAAGGAGAATAACAAACATTTTGAAAAGTTTCCTGGGCACATCTCCTAGCTCTCTGAGGTTCATCATCTCTATTTTACAGTTAAGAAAATAAAGCTCAAAGCTACCTAGCAGATAAGTACACAGCCTGATTGGAATCAGATCTATTGCATTCTCAAAGTGGGTGAAACCAATGTTTAGAATGAGAGTTTAAAGCTCATGTCTAACACTTAGGGCACAAGGACAGAGAGGGTCAAAACTAATGTTACTTCCTGTCCTCTTACATGAGATGTTTTGGAAGGTTTTATATTCATTATCTACTTTGTTCTTTCTCCAACCTGTTTGGAGTCGCAACCATTCAAACGTCCATTCTTTCACGTTCTGAAACACTTTATACTGGTTAGTCTCTTATTAACTGTGAACCAGTGGACAGTTCAGAGATCTGACTGCATGGAGTATAGATCTGAGAGGAGTCCATGGAGCATAGTGGGTGGAAGTAGGTATAAAAGAAAGAAAATTTGGCTTATGCTGTGAGATTTGGGCCCATAAAATAGAAAGAGGTCTGTGTGTCATGAAGAAGAGGGAAGGGTCTGGAGTAAGCAGGTTTGGGATTATTTTTCCAGTTTTATGTTTCTGTGAGACTACGTTTTCTGTTGTACATAGCCCTGCCTTTCCTCTCCTCAGCCTCCCCTATGAACTTCTGCCAGCTTTCCACCAACATCAGAGCAAAAGCCTTTGCAGCCTATCTCAGAAGATACTCTGTTTAACCCATCCACTGTTTCTGCGTCCTTTATTGACAAACTCCCAAAGAAATCATGTTTTCCATCTCAGGAGCCGGGCAGGTGTATGTACAGGCACCCCAAATGAGGCAGGTCCCCAAAAGAAGGCCACAAGAGGAGCCACACCTTTGCTGCTTCTAAGTCACCGCAGCTCATTCTGGAAACAGGTAAGGCGTCTGTCTTACCTCTGTGCCCCTCCAGTCTTCTCCACCACCAACTTTCCAACTCCAATGCTACTGTCTTTCTCGTTTCTTGCTTTCCGTTGTTTTCTGCTTCTGTTGCTGCTGCAGAAGGCATCACATGAAGACTTCCCGCTCCTCCACCTTGTACATAGGCTCTTCTGTCGTTGGAGTCCATTTATCCCTCTAACACTAGCTCATTCCCTTATCTCACATACAGTGCATCAGTTACAGAGCATGTTGGATATATGATCACAGTGCTTACAGAGAACATGGAGAGCCAGTTCTTCTGGTTTGAAATCACTTTTTCTTTTGGCTTCTTCCTGGAATTCAGGTCTCAGTTCCTGGCCTAAGGAACCAGGAGAGCAGTGGACGGTCCTCCTTTCCCACCTTGAACCCTGTCTTACTGCTATAGGTTTGCAGTCTAGTTTTCCCTTTCGGTAGACAAACTCTTTCCCGGAAGTCCAAGAGACCAGAGTGGGTCCTCCTCTCAGATCTGCAGGCTCAAGTTGGCTTTTCTAACCAAAGGTGTCATTCCTGTACATATTGATGCCTCTTGGTGACAGTATTTCTGGATTTGTAGTACAATTTATTTTTAGAAGTGGAAAATGCCTAATGGAACTGTTCATCACTGAATTCTATTGGAATTCCTTGGTGGGACTTCATTCTCGTAGACTGCTCAGGTCAAAGTTCCTAGACTTGAATTCTGATGATACCCTGGGATGGAGTCGTCTTAGCCTGCAGTGAGTATAGATTTTTAGAGTCTGGGCATGTATCTGGCTGCATTGAGAATTAATATGTGTCAGACCTTGTTATTGTGAAATAGCTGTGGCAGGGTAATGACCATCATTCATTTTATTTTATTACTTTTAAAATTTGATTTCATTTGGCTTTGGCAAAGGTGAGAAGACTGACTTTTATTTCCTGTTTATGTTTGATAGCGAAAAGCCCCTGAGGGGAAAATGATGCTAGCTGGAATTATGTAAATTAAAGAGGAAATTTGCCAACATACCTTGGCAAACTCAGAGATAAAAATCCAGAGGTTTAACTGGTCATTGTGGCACTTGCTCTTACAGTTAGTGAAGGAGGTCTGGAGATGTGTTGCCTGTAGTGAGTGGCCTTTTTTATTTGCATGTGCAATGGTGGTCAAGCTGTAGTAGAAAAGCTAAGATTGGCTTAGCAGACAGATAATTTAGACTCAAAAGCCATCTAACTGAATGATGAAGTCACTAGTCAACCTAAAAATTAGCTCTAGATCTGTTAGAGTGCCAGAAATTATAAGCTGGAGCACTGAGAGAGGCCTTGTGGGGGGAGCACCCCAAGGGCAAACGCTTAATCTCAGTGGAGAGACTAGGGAGCAGACATGTGAGGCTGGGACAGGAAGCAGCAATGGTTCGATGGGAAGCCATGTCATTCCAAATCTCCTCCCTGACCTTGTTGGTGTGCGACTAATGTACAGATAGATTATTTTATCTCTTCTTATAGAACCTATAGTTTTATACAGAAGCAAAAAATAAGGAGAAAAACACTTTTAATCTCACTTATTCAAAAAAATAAACCAAAAACAGCTCTTTCATGGCTTCCTTTCTAAATCCTCTGTCATGCACACATACATGTTTACCCATGTTACAAAACTAAAAATTGCACAAGGCATTTGTTTGTTTGTTTTGGTACTGAGGATTGGACTCAGGACATTGTACTTATGAGGCAGATGGTGGAACCACTGAGCTAAATCCCCAGCCCTGCACAAGGCATTTGTTACCTCCCCTTTATATTTCAAATATTGTCCGCATTGATGAGATGATACTCTACATAGAAGACCCAAAAAACTCAACCAAAAGACTTCTCGACTTAAATGACACTTCTAGCAGAGTAGCTGCATACAAGGTCAACACCCCAAAATCAAGAGCCTTCTTGTACACAAATAACAGACTCACTGAGAGAGAAATTAGGGAAACAATTTCTTTCACAATAGCGCCCCAAAAAATGAAGTATCTGGGAGTCAATCTAACAAAAGAAGCAAAAGACCTCTACACTGAAAACTACAGCACTCTGAAAAAAGAGATTGAAGAGGATATAAGAAAATGGAAAGATATCCCAGGAAGAATCAACATAGTGAAAATGGCCATACTACCAAAACTGCTATACAGATTCAATGCAATGCCTATTGAAATCCCAACACTATACTTCACAGAACTAGAAAAAAGAATCCAAAAATTCATTTGGAACCATAAGAGACCTAGAATAGCAAAAGCCATCCTAGGCAACAGACACATGGCAGCAGGTATAACAATTCCCAATTTGAAACTATACTACAAAGCCACTGTGATAAAAACAGCATGGTACTGGCAAAGAAACTGAGGATCAGTGGAACAGACTGGAAAACACAAAAACAACTCCAGCTGCACTCAACTACCTCATCTTTGTCAAAGGAGCTGACCATCCCCACTGGAGGAAAGATAGCCTCTTTAATAAATGGTGTTGGAAAAACTGAATCTCAACCTGCAAAAGACTAAAACTAGACCCTTATCTGTCACCATGCACTAAATTAAAATCCAAGTGGATTAAAAATCTAAATATTAAAACAGAAACACTAAACTTGCTGGAAGATAAGTTAGGCAGAGCTCTGGAAGACAATGGCATAGGAAAAGACTTTATGAACAAATCCTCAGTAGCACGGGAACTAGAGAAAGAATCAACAACTGGGATCTCACTTTATTAAAAATCTTCTGCACTCCAAAAGAAACCATCAACAGAACTAAGAGACAACCTACAATGTGGGAAAAACTTTTTACCAGCTGCTCCTCAGACAAAGGACTATTATCCAAAATATATAAAGAACTCAAAACAACCAGCCCCCTCAAATATAAAGACCCGATTCAAAAATGGGCATCTGAAATGAACAGACACTTCTCAGACAAAGGAGTAAAAGCAGCAAGGAAATATATGAAAAAGTGCTCCACATCACTGGTCATTCGAGAGATGCAGATAAAAACACTGAGATTTCACCTCACCCCACAAAGAATGGCTACTATCAAGAAATCACACAATAACAAATGTTGGTGCGGTTGTGGGGAGAAAGGAACCCTTCTCCATTGTTGGTGAGAGTGCAGACTGGTGCAACCACTATGGAAGTCAATATGGAGATACCTCAAAGAACTAGGATTAGGGGTTCCATTTGACCCAGCCATCCCTCTGCTGGGTATCTTTCCAAAAGAATTAAAAGAATCATATCACAGTGATATATGCGCACCCATGTTTATAGTGGTACAGTTTGTAATAGCTAAAACTTGGAAACAGCCCATTTGCCCATCAGTTGGAAACTGGATAAAGAAGATGTGGTTTTTCTATAAAATGGAATACTACTAAGCCATAAAGAATGAGAAAGTAGATTCATTCGTAGGTAAATGGGTACATTTTGAGGATATACTCCTAAGTGAAATAAATGTCACATATATGCAAATACCGAATAGTTTCTCTGATGTCTATAGAATGTTCCATCTTCTATGTTTACTTTATTTATCAGATCCTCTATTATTGTGTGTGCAGATTGTCCCCAAATTTTACAATTACAGAATGGCTATGATAAATATTTATAGCTAATTTTTCACCCAAGTTCAAGATTAGAGTATTTCCTACAGGAAATCTCTGAAAATCATATTTTAGATGAATAAGCATCCTGTTTGGATATTTGTTGAGGTTTTTGGATGTGTAGATCCGTATCGTTCCTAAGATTTGGAAAGGTTTTGGTCATTATTTCAATTCATCTCCCTGATGTCTTCTTTCTTTCCTTTCTTTCTAGGACTCCTATAATGCGTATATCAGTCTGCTTGATAGTGTCCCTTAGATGCTTAAGGCTCTGTCCACTTTTCCATTCTTTTTTTCTTCTCAGAGTTGATAATTTTAAATTATTTCAAGTTTGTTGATTCCTCTGCTTGCTTAAAACTGCTGTTGTACTCCTCTAGAAAATTTCTCATTTCAGTTATATTTTCACATGCAGATTTTTTTTTGCTTCTTTTTTGTAATTTATATCTCTTTGTTGATTCTCAATTTCTTTCACATATTGTTCCCCCAATTTCCCCTAGCTCTTTGTATTTTTATCTCTGAGCATATTGAAGACAGTTGTTTTAAAGTCTTATTTTAGTAAGCATGGTGTCTGTGCTTCTTCAGGGACAGTGTCTGAAGACTAATTTTGTTCCTTTCAACATGCCATGTTTTCCTATTTCTTTGTATATCTTATGGTAGTTTATTGAAAAGTGGGCCTTTGAAAAACAAGTCTTCTGGTTTTGTAGACTGGTAGACAAGACTTTCACTACTTCTGGGTATGTGTCTTAGCTACATCTCTCCTCATATATGACTGCTTTTAAATATCTTAAACTTCCTGCAAGTCTTGCCTCTGTTTCTTCTTGGTGCCTTGGCTGGGTTTTTTTTTTTTTTTCTCTAATCAGCAATCACAGTCTTAGGTGACAGCAGATCTGTAGTTCACCTGTGTTTCTGTGAGCCATACCCACTTCTTCCTGAAGCTTTTTCTAGACTGAGATCTAGTGCTTACTTTGGCATCACATATACTAAAATTAGACTGAGTTCTATCTGGGTTGCACCACTTTGGCTTAACTCAGCTCCAAATGAGAAGACACAGGAAGCTCTGAGACAGGCTTGACCACTGCCAACTAGGTCCACCTGACTTCCTCTGGTTCAAGAAAGGGAACTGGGGATGAGAGGTCACTTCCCTTGGACCATATTCATGTCCTACTTGAGAAGAGATAAGGCAAGGATGAGTGAAAACATCATAAAATATCTTCACGTTTCAACATGGATTATTCTTGATTAGAAATTTGCTTGGTTTCTGTAGAGTTTTGGCTCATTTTCAGAGCTCATATGAAGTTATTTTCCCCAGTCTTGTCCTCTATGATACTGCCTGTGGACAGAGGCACATTGAAATCCCCAGAAAGTTCTACAATAAACATTCAATTCTCTTAAAGACAGTGTTTTCCAGACTTGATTGACCACAGAATATATTTTTTTCTGCAAAGGAACAATATCTAGAACTCATATTCCTAAACAAAGTGAGGAAACACTGCTTTGAGCTTTTTGAGACATGTAGCCAGACTAAAAGTTTCATGTTATTTTCTTGAATAGTCCAGCAAAACCACAGGGAACCTGGGGTCTAAAATCCCCTGCATGCTTTGTTCCTTGTATCTGTTTCTAGAAGCCACAAACTGCCAGCCTCCAGGAGAACAAGAGGTTTTAGGCAAGGCAGTCTTAGACAGTACCTCCCCTATTCCACTGACTACTTGTAGATATTGAGAATTTGTCCCAAAGATCAGATCTGTGTTTTCAGTCTTATTGGAAAAGACTGCACTTTTTCATCATTGCCTTTTGCTTTTTGACACTAGAAAAGGGCCTTTCAGTCAAGTTGTTGTTTTATTGAAGCATTAGCTTGCTTCATGTCTAATTGCACTGGTCAGTTTATGTCCCCTGCGAGGCCCACCATATCTAACATCTGCCACCAAGGTCTACTGGACTTTTATACTTTGGATTGTCAGTGGACTTCATGGCATAGTGTAGGAATTTTACTTTCTGAACTTTGATGACAACCAATCATATTTTCTTTATCTGTTTGATGTATCTTTTTCTTGACTTCTTAATAAAGGGACCAGAATTCTCAAAGACAAGCTACTTAGCCAGGAAAACAGGAGTTACTCTATGTCTTCATAGTGTAATGTCAAGATTGCAGCCTTGCCCAGCCATTGGATGGAGGCAAGGAAGGTGAGGGGAGTTCCCTGAAGTCCTCATACTGAAGCGCTACATGAGTGATTCTCAGAGCACTTGTTGGGAAGGGCCGGCCCATCCCAAAATCACCTGAAAAGCTCCTTCATCTCATTCAGTCTGCAGCATCAAAGTGAGCCATACCTGAAGTCCCCTGGAAAGCTGCAATAAACCTCCCATCTCCCTGGCATTTGTCTATACCTGCCTCCAGAGATAAATGCCTGCTTCTCTCCGCCTTCCTACTAGCACAGCTGTGCTTCTCTTAGGCAAACGCTAACCTAGAGCCACATGGGGAAGGGGCTTCTGGGAGTTGTAGTCCCTGGCTTGCCTGTGCTACAGAGGGATCTGTGGGAGGAGACTGTGGTAAGGCTGGCATAAGGACAGTTAGCAAGAGAAGAGCTAGAACCACCCTGTACAGTAATTGGCACTAAGTATGTGAGAGAGATGAGCTGGTGAGAATCATGCATTGCTTGTAGGTAGAGTTGCCCATTAGAACGCTTGCTCCCAACCTCACTCTCTTAACTGCTAGGCTGGTTTATGACTGATCTGATATTATTACTAGCTCTGTTATTATTCAGTTAACAGTTTTCATCCAAGTGGTTTCTCTTTTATTTAGAAAAATTATTTCAGAGGTTTGTGTCAATACTGTACATAGAAAAGTAATACCATTTGTACTGCATGAAAGACATATGTCTAAAAATATGAAAACTGCCCTGGGAATGTAGCAAGGTAGCTTCATGGCATGGGGTATGCCTGGCATGCACCCAGCACCACTGTGTAGACAGACAGATGCGGATTAGAAAAATTGTAGACAAAATAAAAAGCAAGCCATGCTGTAATTTCTAGCTGAATACTGCCAGCTTTCCCGTCATATCTCTGAAGGCCCCCAACTTGCCATGAGCAAGTCTGTTTTTGTGTAATCAATATTATGGCATTATTAGTGGTGGATCCGCCCTCAGCTAAAAATGTCAATCCCACCACTGAGCAATAACTAAAAATATCGGAGTCCCAGTCACATCAATATACCATATTGGAAGGTGGCTTGTGCTCAATTTGAGCTGAAAGCAGCCATTTTAGGCGAATTGGGTGAAGAAAATGGCTCCATGGTGTCTCTAAAAAGGAGGAACCTGCCCAGTATGGGGTGGGAATTCACTGTCTCTGATATGAATACTAATGACTATGGTGGCCAACCTTCAAATGCCCCCTGTGATCCCAACCCCTCGTATTCATGTCATTGAAGAGTCCCCTCTTATACTGAACAGGAATGACCTGAAGAAATAGTAAGATACTGGGCAAAGAATGGTGTGTGATTTCTAAAGCCAAGGCATTCCAAGCATTCTGGCTTCCATCTCACTCTTTCTTGGATCCCTTGTTCTGAGGAGCTGGCTGCCATGTTGGAGGAAGCTCAAGCAGCCCCTTGAAGTCCTTGTGGTGATAACTGAAGCCTCTTCCAACAGCCACTCCACAGAATGAGCCCAGCTCTAGTCGAGCTGTTGAGTGACCGCAACCCCAGCCCACATGACAACCACCTCATAAGTAGTTTCTAGGCCAACACCACTCTGAATTCCTGCTTTCAAATTCTTAAAGAAGATGTGTGAAATAATAAATATACATTTTTTGTTGTTCAGTACTAGGGAGTCAACCCAGAGCCTTTGCACTTACCTGTATCTCTAACCCTTTTAAATTTCGTTTTTAAATTTTGATATAGAGTCTAGTTAAATCACACAGGCTGGGCTTGAACTTGTAATCTTTCTGTCTCATCCTCCCAGAGTTCTGGGATTACAAGTGTTTGTCACTATGCCCAGTTTATATTAATTTTTTTGTATATATTTTTTGTTTTTGTTTGTGACAAGTTTTTGCTATGTAGTTTAATTTAGCCTTGCTTGAACTCACTATGTAGTCCAGATTATTCTTGAACTTGCAGTGATCCTCTGCCTCAGTTTCCCCAGTGCCACCATGCCCAACATCATATATAT
>NW_022900944.1:12125905-12196761 GCF_012274545.1 Fukomys damarensis | reverse complement strand
TCTTTTACAAATTACCTCAAGATGATTTTTAATATAACATGCAATAAACAGCTACTGCAATAAGCAAAATGACTCATTCTCTGGCCTTTGTGTTGCCAATAATGTAATAACGTTTCTTTCTAGATGGGAAAAAGTGCATGTGTCACTGAAAGCTGAACTTTGAGATTAAGGAATATTTCATTTCATAAGCGAAGCTCACAGACTAACCCTTGGCTGCTGCTACTGTATGTACCTTTTGCCTGGCGACCTTCCCACCCTACCTTGCTGGATATGAGGGGAGATTCAGGAGGCCAGTGGTGGCACCCACCATGAAGGATACCATGGATAGCTGGATAAAGGTGGGCACCAAAGAAATGCTTTTCCTTTCTGGAACTCCAGGCACATTCTTCTTATCTCCCTGACTCTCAGCCCACCTTCTTGATCAGTTTCAACTGGCCTGGGAGACTCCTGGCCTTGGGCACCAAGCCCCATTGTATCTACTGTCCAGCCCTTGCTTTGCTGTCCATATCTTGGATGTGTGACCATGATCTTGACCAGGCTCTCATGACAAATGACAATATGGTTGTTTCCAGTTATTTTTCTGTTATAAACAACAAATATATTCTTCAAAAGTTTGTCTGGTGTATCCATAAGGTACTTTCCTGGCAATGGCTTCTTAAATTTCTAATTTGGTGGTGATACTCGCTCAAGGCAGAAGACCCAGACATTGTAAAAGGGTGAGCAGGTAGATAGATACCTCAGTTCTGGGAGGAGGGGGGAACAGTCACGCCCTGAGGTGAGGCAATGGAGGAGAGGATTTCTGGAGCCCCTTCCCATTGCCAGCCCCAAAGTCTGGGTCACACTTTGTGTAAACAAATGCTGCTGGAAGGAGGTGTAGCCCTAGGCAATGGTCCAGGCTACTTGGGCAAGCTTGTCAGCTTGTCAGAATACCATCGCTCCCCCGTATGTGTGTGAGTGTGTGAGAGAGTGTGTGTGTTAGGTGGTGTGTGCCAGTTGTGAGCTTCCCTCTCTGCACACTTCCAGGCTTCCCCTCTGCACTGTCTCTGAGCTGCCTTACGATGTCACCAGAGTGCACCTCTTCCTGGAAGGCAGGCAGGAAGAGGCTGGGCCTTCCACAGCCAGGGCAGACCTCATACCTCAAATGGAACTGTGGGGCTTTCTAGGGAACAGCAATGGCAGGCCCAGATGGACTGAGCTCCCCAGACACCTAGCAAAAAACAGAAGGGACAGTGATAGCCTTCGAGTTCTGAGCTCTAGCACACAGGAAGTAATTCTGACTCTGGGTCATGAGCCATCATCTATTATCTGATGGTTTGGGTTTGAGAAGTCATCTGCTCTTAGGAGTAAATGACACAGCCAACTAGGGCAGGCCACAGACACAACATCTCACATCCCCTGGCCAAACTGCCTGATAGTCTGGGGATATTGAGATATCTCGCTCTGTCTGTCTGTGTCCCCTTCCACCCTGAGAAGTGGGCACTGTTGAGCACCTTGCTTAGCAATGGAACTGGACTTAGACTAGCACATATCCAGTGCAGTCAGTATGAACATGAGGCTCTAACGAGCACTGCTCATACCCCAGGCATGCCCAGGTGGGAGTGGATAGCCCAGCCAAGCACATGGCCATGTCCTCTGGAACAGCCACCTCTCCCTAACCAACAGTTAAGCTTTGATTGTAATGGCACAGGGGTTTTCTCCTGGGTGGTTTGTGTGCCCATCCAGGCCAGAGTGAATCCAGGATAAGGTGCCGCAGAAAGGATCGAGGGACACAGAGCAAGCCATTCCTCTGAGACCACATTCTTTACCCGTAAGGTTTGATCCTCAGCAGGGTGCCTGGCCTCCTCCCAGCTCCAGTTCTATCTCTGCTCCCTGCAGAACCAGGGTACTATCTCCAGCAGCCCAGGGCCACAGAACCAGGAAAGAGGGCCTTCAGGGAGCCCAGGAGGAGCCAGAACCGGGCAGAGTCCCAATCTAACCTCTGTACTATCTCATTGTTGCTGACCTCCTTGCCATGTGCTTTGTTTGGCTCCCATGGGAAATGGTGTCCCAGCAGAGCTGTGAGTGTGTTTTCAGACTGAGTGACAAAGAGAGGGAGGGAAAGGAAAGGGGAGGACAGGAGAAAGGTTAGGGAATCAAACAAGGGAAGGCTTTGGGCAGAATGGGCTGAGGCAGGGGAGCCGGGGATCTTTGCAAGATGACCTTCCATAAAAACTAATATGGAGTTGAAAGACTCTGAAGAACCAGTATGTGGGTCGGAGAGACCCCTCCTTCCAGAGGCGGCAGATCAACCTTTCCTTGCTAAGTGGCTCCTTGGTCCAAGGGCTGGGAAGGAGGGAGCAACTTCTGGGATAAGCCTGGCCTATGTTAGGGGACATTAGCACATCCCACAGAGGGGAGAGGGCAAGGTGAGCTGTGCCTGCCATGTTCCCTGCAGCTCCATGATTGTTGGGAGGGCCTTAGCATTTGCAGCATGGTGCAAACCGTGTCCAAAATGACTTCCATGGGGCTCCTAAGCCACATTCCTCAGCCATGCCCATGCCAGCCTGCCCACCCAGCCACACATGTGGCCCACGGAGGGATGTGGGACAGACTAAGCAGCAGCCAGCCTGAGAGAAGGGCCTTTATGTTCTTCAGCTGGAAAGGTCTCCTGTGCTGCCCAGAGAAAGGGATTTGCTCCCTTAATTGATAATGACTATCAGAAAGGTCATATTTACATTATGAGCTGGGAGGGAATTGTGTGTAGGCAAAGGTGGGGACAGAATCATAAGAATAAATGGCAGCCAGCTCTTTGCATCTGCAGGAGGTGCAGAGAAGGTACTGGGCCCAGGGGAACTGAGAGGGAAGATGTGGCAGACAGGGCAGAGGGAGAGGGAGAGCAGAGCAAGAGGAGCAGGGCAAGATAGGGGCAAGGGCACCAGGGAGGGACAGCAGAGGGAGGAGACAGATGGGGAACCTGAGAGATGGGCGCTTGGGGAGCAGCAGGCGACATGTGGAAACTTTTGGACCAGAGCAGCTTGAGTGACGGTCACCAGGAAGAAGGTGGGCCGTGCCCACGGGGGAGCCTGCCGTGGTCTTTTCTCAAATACCTGCAGGCGGCCAAAAGGAAATTCGAACAGGGCCCTGTCACTCACTTGTGCCGAACTGTTCAGTGGCTCTGCACTGACCCCTGAGCGCAGCCGCACGATGGCCCAGTCCCTGCCTGCCTCTGCCCTTGTATGTTCAGCATGGTGCCAGCTGAGCTCCAGCTCCTCCAAGAACCTCGCCTGATTCCTGAGACCCTATGTTAGGACCCCCGCCTCCTACCAGACTTGTCTGTCCTCTGGTTGTGACTTCTGTTGAATTGTCAGTCTCTCTCTGAGAACTCTGTGCTCCCTGGGGGCAGGGACCTGGGGATTGGTCATCATGGGGTGCACACCCACAGTCCCCAGTGGAATTTGTGGAGCCCTTTTAATCACTGCTAGTGGGGTTCCCAGAAAAGGTTTTTCTTATGTTCAGGGGCTGTGTGATTTTTTTTCCCAAGATCTTTCAGACAGAGTTCCTAGGTTTTTTGGATGTTCCACACACACTAGTTGACCTGCATTTGTGTGTCCATGTGCCTGAGTGTGTGAGTTCATGTGCGTGCATACATATGCATATATACGTAAGCGTGTATGAGTGTGTTAAGTGTGCGTGCCCATGAGTATGAGTGCGTATATGTGTGAATATGTATGTGTGTGAGAATGTGTATGGAGTGTGAGCACATGTGTGTGTGTGTGTGTGTGAAATGAAGACCTGGCGTGGTGACAGGGGAATATGGGAGACACTGACCAGTTTTAGAGTAAATTACCTTTGTTTATTTTTTGGAAATAATTTTATCACTTCTCTTAAAAGATATAATTGGAAAATTGTTTTGTATTCTTGTCGGAATGGTGTCATCTGAGAATCACCCTGTCAAACGAATTTTGAAGTGGCGGTGAGGGGCCCCGGCGCTCTGCTGTGCCCACGGGGTTTAACAATGTGATGGGAGATCCTTGGCCTTCTTTGGACGGCTTGAGAGTTTAAAGGCCAGGGAGGCCCGTCTAAGTGGAGGAAAGAGGGTGAGGCTGAGTTTACCCTCGCGCAGGTGACCAGGTTTACTGCGTCTTTACATACAGAGCGAGGCAGGGAGGGACCAGGGCTCAAGCTGTTCCTACGCGCCATTCTCTGCACCTGCCCTAAAATTTCATTTCCCTGATCTCAGAGCATCACCCGCAGACAGCACAGCTCCAGGCACTTGGAGTACAACCATGTAAAGAGAAGACAGTGTCTGCTTCTTGTACCCTACAGCACTGGTCTACAATCATAAACAGTTATGTGTTTAGTAGCATGTTTTAGGGTAAACTATGATATCTGTTATATGCGTCTGCTTGTTGTTACATGGAGTGACATTACTAATAATAACAGCTCTTATTACTTGACCTCTCAGTGTGATCAAGGCTTTGCCTGTGTCATTTGATTTAATCCCCACAGCAGCCTATTATGCAGATATTTAATATTCCCATCTTAGGTGCAAGAAAACCGAGGCTCTTAGAAGAAATTAAGTAGCCAGAGCTGCGGCGACTCACAGGTAGGACCAGGCTTTGAATCTAGAATCCAAGGTCTAGCATCATGTCCAGTTTATTATGTATTGAAGCAACTCAGAGGACAACAGTGGGTACTTCTCCAACTGCGCTGGTACTCCTGGGCTGGCTGTTCTGGAATCCTGGGACCCTAGAAGGATCAACCAGAACAGGGAAGCTGGGTTCCAACAGAGACAGCCTGAAGTTAGTCAGTTTCTGCTTTTTGATTTAACTCTTCCCCTAATGTGTGCTCATCATGTAACTCGGGAAAGATTGGTATTCAGGGAAGTAGCGCCGAAGACGGTAATTAAACTGTCTCTGCCAGTGCGCTTAGTCTCTGGGAACAGACCTGTTCGATTCTGCAAAGGAAATCATTGGTATTTTAACAGGAGGCAGGAAACTTTTGATTAGCAAGTGATTGATAAACAGATCAATGCCTTTCTGGCCACATCTTCAGCTTCATTATTGTCACTGGGAAAGGGACAGAATGGAGAGCAGAAGGGAAGGTGTCCTGGCGCATCCTCCAGGGCCTCATGGCAGAGAGGTGCTGGGGAGGACAGGGGCAGGTGGCTTGGAATACTAGGAAAATGATGCTGGACCCCACTCCCTGGCTGGGGTGGTGGGAGAGGAAACCCCTAACACTCCACTTCTGAAGGGCTGCAGGAGCTGGCTCTGCGGGAACATCTCCACACAGCCTCAGACAGGGGCCTGACGGGATTCTCCTGGCAGCTGAGCTGCTCTGTGATTGTCTAAATCTGTGTTCCCAGCCACTACGGCCCCTCCACTTTATTGCTGCTCTCTCAAGGTCAGGGGGAGTTAAGACCAGAGATTATACTGTGTCAGTCGTGCCTTTTTGAAATATGACTCAGTGTAATCTCTTTCCACACCAGAGGAGAGATGCCAAAATCGCACTTCAATCTCTAGCTCGCAGTGAGCTTACTGGGATTTTAGCAGGGCTCTGGCTAGATAAGACTGTTTCTCTCCCAGGGTGCTCTTTTACAAACTTTGGTTAAGTGGGGCCGTCACTTAAGCGAGGGCAGGCTTGCAGGTGTCAGGGACCCTGAGCCCAGCAGACAAAACAGGGGCTGGGCCACCTAGCACCATCAGTCCTGGCGCCAATGACAGGCAGAGAGGTGAGCTTTAAAGAAGCTGTCTTCTCCCTGGTAACCACACCAAAAAAAAGAAAAGAGAACCTCGCTCATCTTCCTTGGCCTTAGTCCCAGGGTATAGAAAAGGGGGATCAGCATCCTCACCTCTCTGGGTTACCTTGAGGCTTAGACACAATGTAGGAAAAGCAACTGGTCCATAGTAGGTGTTCAACTGATGGGAAATCCACTCAGTTTTCCCTGATTTTGACCCTTGGATTTTAAGAGAGGAAAAGCAGGAAGCACCAAAAATTCCAGGATGTTATCTGGAGCACAGACAGCTGAGCATTTGTCTCCCCACCACTGCATCCACATGCAATGTGACCGCCCCCAGTGACACTGGTCTATGTGGCTCAGTCATAACCTGGTACTGTGAGTGCTGCCTCATGGCAAAAGGAAACGGGCTGGAGAGCGTCCCACAGTGAGGAGAGTTGGCGCTGGCAGCAAAAGGGACGCGCCCAGCCTTCGGTTCCCACCTTCCCATGTTGGCCCCTTGAATCCTCCCCCAAGCTCACTCCCTCTCTTGCTTTTCTCCCTTTTCTTTGTGGTCTTTCCTGAATGTCTCCTGGTCTCTACTCCCATTCTGCCTCCTGGGAGTCCACGTGGCACAGTGTTCTCTTGCACGGGCTTTAGAGTCTGACGGCTCTACCTGCAGTCCTGGCTCTAGGAGCCATGTGTTCAGGGCAAGTCCCTTAGCTGAGCTCCACGGGCCTCATTTCAAAGCCCATCACTTTGTGTGGCTGTTGCTAAGTGGACATGAGATCATGCTTGCCAATGCTCAGCTCCCTGCCCAGCACAAGGTGAGGACGCCGTAAATGCAGCGACAGCACAGCTGCTGTGGCTGGTCCATTTCCCTCCTTAGTCAGGATTTGGAGAGTTTCCTTAACCACTCAATCTGGCCTAAGCAGATCCTGAGTAAACTGGAATTCTTGGCAAAATAATCTGTCCTGAGCTGGAGCATTAATGACCCTCGTCCTGCCAGTTGTTGTTTGTTGTCTAACATCCAACTCTCCTGCCCTCCCACTCCACTTCTGGTAAGGTCATTGGTCTTACTTTTAGTGCCAGACCTGCTTAACCCACCCTCTTGGTAGCACTGTCAATTAAGTGCTTGTAAATGGGCAGGGTAGTGAGTCAAGCTTAGCCAATGAGAGTCTCCCATTGTTAGCCCTCTGGCCAATGGGGAGGCCATGTGAGTGGCACTCAGTCAGTAAGAATCACTTTCTTAAGATGGAAAACAGCTGGAGCCTGGCTCCAATCTCAGGAGACTTGGTATAGGCTCCAGCTCTCACATCTTTCCCCCTGCTGTTCTGAATCCAGTACTGTACTTTTGGCTTTTCCTCTCATTCTGAGAGTTGCCTCATGCCTTCTCAGGCAGTCTCCTCTTGTGCTAAAGTCAGCAAAGGATAGTTTCTGTTGTTTGTCCTCAAAGAAGCCTGAAAGATCCAGCCAGCCACATTCAGGTGTTACAAAAATGATCTTTTACCCACAGAGCGGAGGATAATTCCTTTCCTCATCTCTCTTCTCCTCACCCACCATCTTCTTCATTCTATATCAATGAGTTGATCATCATGAGAGCAAGGTCAAGAAGCTGAGTCACATCAGTCCGACTTCCCTAACTGCCCAAAAGCTCTTCTGAGAGGGGTTCTTATCTTTGCCCCATAATGAATTCCCTTATTCTCTGAGGTCCAGCTGTGACCCAGTCTCTGACTCTGAGGTTCACCTCTGACCTCTCCTGCCTTTGCTTGATTTTTTGTTGTTCTGTCTTCTGTCCCTTTTCTGTTTCCCAAGTTCCAGTTGAGTTTACCATTGGGGAGGCCTCTATGGAGGCAGCTCCTGATTTATAGCAAGGGGACGGGAGATTCCCCAGCCAAGGGGGCTTGCTGTGATTTCCCTCCTCTCCCAAAGTTGCTTCAAATCCTGCAAGGCTGGTGGACTGTGTATGGAGGCAGCCCTTTCCCCCCAGCTTCCACAGAAGACTCAGCCCCTTGGGCTCAGACACTTTCCCTCTTTGGTCTGTGAAGGATCTAGACCCTTGTGGCCCCTAGGCCAACCCTGGAGCAGCTCCTTTATCCAGATTCTAAGTTAGGCTTGGGGACAACAGGGGCCTCAGCTCCATTCTGATTGCCCATTGACCCAGGATTCATTATCTGTTTGGAATCAAATGTTCCTGACCAGCTAGCTTTGGTGAGCTCACAGCTGTAAGATCAGTCAGGCTGGCTTGATATATCTGTGGCCCAGCTCCCCCAAAATCAATGCCACGCTCCTTTCAAATGGAGGCTCCCTGTTGAGGATGTGTTGATTTCTGAGCTATAAGGAACTCATGTGTCCAAATGCAATGCTGAAATTCCCATTGTCCTTTCTGGCCCTGCTGGGGGCCAGATGTGATACTTCTCCCCACTTCTTTAGAGTCTTCTGCTATTTCTGGAATACAGCTCTGGCTTATGTTAGAGACCCCATGGGGGAGAAGAAGGAGGTGTGGTAGTCATGGTTTTGGCAAAGGAATACATTAAATACAGGACACATAATTTATTGGATTATTTTTATTATACTTACCCTAAAAGTCAAATCTTGCAAAGGAGTGCAAGTGATTAACCACACACTAGGGACCCGAAGGATCCAGGAGAGGACCTAGATCCCAGTAGTGCCCCCCACAAGACCAGTGAAAGGCTTAAAGTCCAAAGCAATGTCCTCAAGTCCAGCCAGTGGCCTAGAGCCCACAGCAGTATCTCATGCTTGTCTGTATTAAAGATCTGCACCTGGAAGGCTCAAAGGCCAGTAGTGGAAGCCAGAAAACCTACATTGGTGAGATGAAGGATCTGTGCCACCAGGCTGAGGGATCTACATTGGTACCAGGAAGTCATGCTCATGGTAAAGGTCAGAACTCCCCTGACAAAAACAGCAGCCATTCCCAGTGACAGTAAGGCCCTGAGCTCCTCCTCCAAGAACAGCCTAGTTTGCATTAGGAAAACCATCTGCAGCAAGCTTCTCCTAGAAAACCAACAGGCCAAGATCTTCCTCCCCAGTTCTTTTTTTTTATGGCTATTGGTAACAATCTTCAGGTGGATCCTCCACGCCCAGACCACGCTGATTCAGTTCAGCTGGGCTATAGAAGTTGCCCCTTAGTTAATCTACTATAGGAGGCCATGACTCTCCCATCTCCAGGAGCACATGGGACAGGCAGGGCCCCTAAAACCCTTCAACTCCATTCCAGAACTTTTCATTCTTTTCCCCTTACTTCTATCATAAAACCATTTTCAAGTCACCAAGCCCAAGAGAAACTATCAAGGAAAGAAATATTTTTGTTTAGGTAACTATCATATCCTAGAATTATCTTCAGGTACGGCTATATCTAGGACCTAAAACAATGTTACTGTGGTTCTCTTTTCACGGTAACAAGATGGCACCAATTGGCTCTGGTCTTATTACCTGTACCCTCAAGTTTAAATTCAGTAAAGAGAATAACCCTTCCCTAATCATGCTAAAAATAATCCTGGAATTGACTCTTTTTAGCTCTAATTTGCCTGGCTTCTGACATGTAGCTCCCTTGGATCAATTATAATAGCTAGAAAGGTGTGGTGCTCAGATTGGTTGAAGTGAGGTCATGTGATTGCTTAGAGCACACCCTCTGTTCCACCTGAACAGAGGATGTGAGAGGTGGTTCCCCAAAGCAACCCCAGATGCTGTTCCCAGGAGAATGGGATAAGTGCTGGGCAAGCAGACGTCTTACCACCACAGCCTCGCTATACAGAGCAGAGCCCGGGCCTACTCCTTCTAATCCAGTTACGGCAAGAAGAACCTTGTGCAGCTCTTGAGTGGACTGGTGGGGAGTCCTGCTGACCCTTGTCAGCAGAGGTCATATCACAGTCACACTTGGCTGCGTGTGCTCTTCCCCGGTGCCCCACCTGGCTGACTAGTCCCTGCCTCGCATTTCCTGCATCTCACCACAAAGGTAGGAGAGGAAACTTCTGTGGATGGGGAGGCTCCTGGGAGGGACAAAGAGGAGGGAGGCCTAAGCCAGCTCCCCAAAGCAAAGTCTCCCGGTGCTTGGCACCAGCCCCTGCCGGTGATCTGGCCAGCTCAGCTCCCTGGCCAAGAGCTTCCAGTTTCTCCCGTGCTCTTGGGGGTGTGCCCATCAGGCCCAGAGCACTTGGGGTGCCTGGCCAGGGAAGGAAAGCACCTTTGATCTAATCGAAAGAGTCACGCATTTAGCATCGAGTTATAGCCAAAAGCTTTGAAGTTGGATTAGTCCTGAGTTCAGATCTCAACTCTGCCATTTTCAAGGGCAAGCACTGCAGCCTCAGCATTCTCCTGTGGAATGAGGTAGCACTGGTAATAAAATGGGTAACATTTATAGAACAAGCTCTGGAGCCTGGCTTTTAAAAAAATACTCACTATGTAAGTATATGTAAAATCATATTGAAATTTCGCAACTCTCTGATGAGAGGTACTCTTATTGCACTAAAAAAAATTTTCTTAAAGTCTTTTCACCACTGGGAAACCAGGGCCTTCACATGAGCTACATCCCCAGCCCTTTTTAATTTTTTTTCTTTTGAGATAAGTTCTCACTAAATTGCCCAGACTATCCTTGAACTTACAATCCTCCCAGAGTGCTGGAATTACAGGCATGGACCACCATCCCTGGCTTTGTTATAGCGTTTTACAAATAAGTTACAGGAATTTGAGAGCCAGAGAAGCTAAGTCACCCGAGGTCACACAGCTAGTAAGTGGCAGAGCTGAGACTGAAACCAGAGCTCCTGGCTTCAGAATCCAAGCTTTAACCATTAAACTGAACCTACCGGACAGGCTTAGTGTGTAGAATAAGTGAGATGCTGTGTGCAAGTGACTTATCACAGTGCCTGCCATTTGGAAAGTGCTCAGGAAATGACAGAAATCCCTCTTTCTCCCAGCTGAGCTGTATCCTTATGGGCCAGGCTGGCTGTTCTTCCCCAAGCCCACATGAGCTGGATGAGGTACATTACAGGGTTTTCCTAGCAGGTGGGTCTTTCCAGCACATCAGAGACCTACTGCTGACTTCCTGTTTGCCCATCTCACCCATCACCAGGCAACAGGAGTCCCTTGGTGGGGCTGAGCAAGCAAGTGGGAAATGACCATGGCTTTGGAAACAAAGAGCCAGCATGGAGGGATGTTTGGCTGTAGGATCTTGCATTTTAGGTACCTGGCAGGGTGGGAATGGTTGTCAGGGCGAGTTATCATCAGACTGGTTGGAGGCCTTGGATAGCAGTTTAGTGGTTCAGGTCTGATGGCTGCCCCACTGGTTTGTAGCACCCTCAACAGCAAAGATGTTCTCTTATGGCATCATGGTCGACAGTGATGGGGAAGCAGGGCATGGAAGTGGACAGGTGAATGATAAGAGAGCCCAAGATGCCAGGAGTAGAAGCCATGTGGTCAGGGCAGGGCTGGCTACTCTGAGTGGACAGGGATAGGAGGCGCCCCACCACGTCCAGATGAACAGTTCCCATCTAGTTCCCGAAGCCCATCTTTAAGCGTACTCCCACTGTGAAGGCTCAAAAGGGACAGTCCTATTTCTGAGATTGTCCTCCATGACCTGGGGAGGCTTTGGACAGGAAAGAGACCCTTCAAAGTCCTCACTCTCCTTTCCCCAGGTGACCCTGGCCTTGAATGGACAGTCTGTCTTGTTCTACCTGTGATGGAAGATGGTTATTAACAAAAATTGGACTTGCTGCTGATTACCTTCCCCACCCCATTAATTTTCGTTTTCCCTGAATCCTTTGAGTCAGGCTGTGGGTTGAGGCAGTGGGAGCTGAGATGTGTGTATTACACTGAAATGTGCCACAGTGAGCGAGTTTCTTCAGCAGTCTGACTTAGAACACCCTACCTCTTGTGTTTTCTGCTCCATGTTCTGGCCACACATCCATGCTTACTGTGTCAGCCAATTCTCCTTAACCCCGTCAAAAAACCCCAGAGTTCCTAGCTGCAGCCCCTCTGCCAGGAGCATTGTGAAATCACAGGTAGAGTAGGGGCTCCGCTGCATACCTGACAGAGGGTCCCTGCCAGCAGAAAGAGTCTCGCTGTAAGAGACATGGCACAGGCGCCAATGTGAGTGGTACTGGCTGCTCCTTGGATCAAGTGTAAGTGATCAATGAGGTGACGTTTCAGATGGGGAAGGTCTGCTCATGGACATGGCTCTTGGCACTGACCTTGCACTGGAACCACTCAGGGAGTGTGTGTTAACTGCAGATGCCCAGGCTCAGTCTCTAGAGACTTGGTTTCCACTCTTCTTGAAGGGGCCAAGCTTGAGTATATTTAAAACTTTTTCCGGTGATTAAAAAAATGCAGCCAAGGCTGAGAACTACTGCTCTGTAGCCTCTCTTCTTTGCTGAGTGAATGATAACTTAACTATTTTTAAATACTGCACCTGGGAAGCACAAAGGAATGACTCCCTAACGGTGAGATACAGGGAAAGAAGAAGTGGTGGCGGGGTAGAGTGGTGGTGGTGTGCTTATCTCTTGAATGGCAGAAATTCCCCCAGCAACTTGCCTCGCAAGCCCTCATTGCCATGATTTGCATCGTTGCCTGTCTTTAGAGAGGTGTTGCCCTGCTAAGGATTAAACTTGTGTTTTTTCCTTTTTCACTTGGTGGAGTGCCCAAGATAGGAGGAGGCAATTTCCTTAGATCCAGTGAGAGCAGCCTCCATGGACATTATTATTTATCCGCATTATTAAGAGGATAAATAGTCCATTTCTGGTGGGGTTGTAGCCCAGAGGTAGAGTAGTTGCTTAGCGTGTATGAGGTCCTGTGTTCCATTCCCAGCAGTGAAAAGAGAATCATCCAGTTGCCCTGCAAAAGGAAGCAGCCCCAGGTAGAACTGGGTCATCCCCATGGGATTAGGTGGTGGTGATCCTGGTTCTGTGAGTGATTAAAAAAAAAAAAAAGTCCCCATGCTTTGGCTTCTGCTGGAAAAGCTCAGAACCTGGCCAGTGGATTCTATCTGCCTGGGAATGGATGGGCCCATGGGAGCTTGTGCATCTCCTAATGGTCCTGAGCTGGGATGCTTCTTCTGCTGTGCTTTGTCTAAATGGAAGTTGAAGAAACATCTCTGGTAATGTTTTGAGTCCCTCATCTTTGAAGATACATCATCAGAGTATGTGGCAGCCATTGATTGTAGCTTCTCTTTCCTGGGCTCGCTGAGACTACATACTCTCTGTGATTGGCACCTAGGACCACCACATACCATCTCCTGAGGGCTGAAGAGGGTGGCAGGGAGCTGCCAGGGAGCTTTACAGATTTGGGTATGTCTGGACTTCAGGGAGTAGTGCGTGGGGCAGTTAGGGTCCAGAAGACACATGCTTGTTGCTTTCTTCAGTGTGCTGGTCCTAGAGACCATCAGGAGCAGGAAGATATGGCCCCGTCCAATGGGCCTGCCCCCTGGCTCCCCTCATCCAAGTGACTCTCTGTAGACCCTTGGGCACCAGATCTCTTCTTGATTGGCAGTGTCCTCACACGTGATGCTCTCTGCTGGAGCACTTTGCATTTGTCCTTCTCTGGCTGAAATCCCTTCATGCCATCCTTGCTTTGGCTTAAATATTCAGAGGGCCCTAGGTGGCAGTCCTGTGTGTGTTCCCCTCTGGACCCTTGCCTCATTTTCCTTTGTGCCTGTGCCTCTGTGTTTCCCACATGACATGCATCCTGTTTTTACTCTTCTAGGTGCTTGTTATTCTCCTCTCTGTCCGTTTCTTCCACAGGATTGTCACTGGCACAAGGTTGGAAGAAATCAAACCTCTTCCCTGCCCACTTGTGTCCCCAGATCCTAGCACCAGGTTTGCATACACTTAGGCCCTTAGGTAGGGATTGTGAAATAAATGGGTGAACAGTTAGAATCACTTAAGAAAAATTCAAATGGTTAAGTGCTATAATGCTGGAAAATGGAGAACTTATAGCTGTAAGGAAGAAGGAAAAGTTCCGTTTACATGGAGCATTAGAAACAATAAACTAATGCCAACTGGAGGAAGTAACGGAAATGTGTTGTGTGTGTGTGCTTGTGTGTTTTCCTTTTCACTGAGGATCATTTTCTAAACATCATGAAAATGAATCTCATTTCAGTATTAATTATCCCCATTTTAGAGATGGAGAAAGCTGAGACTCAGCTTAGTTAAGCAGCTTGATCACAGTCCCAGAGTTATTAAGTAGAAAGGCTAGGATTTGAATTCTGCTGCTCTTTGATTTGGAGTCTGTGCTCCCAACCATAACACGATTTAGAAATCAGCCTAGGATATTTTGACACCAGAGACATCGTTCTCATCTCTAGGGGCCACTTTTTTGGCAGTTGTGTTGGGGGGGTGCAGGGCCCAGAGATGCCCTTGAGGGACGGCTCCCAAGCGAGGCTGAGGCTAATGGACAGAGGATGGGAGGACCCAGGAGGGGGTGGAGACCTGTAGAAGACCCTGCAGGGCCACTCTGTGCAGGGCTCCGGAAGCTTCAATCCAGGCCTCCCTAAGTGGACACACACGTGCCGCAAGTGACGTAGGACAACTGGTGAGACTTAGATTGGGCGCAAGTGCACAGGATCATACCTTGCAAACAGCCCAGAAAACAGATTAGACACAGCAGGAGCAGAGGCTGGTGCTCATTGCAGGTGGAGAAAATGACGGCAAGTGGGAGGAGTCTCTCAGCCAAGTGGGTGGAGCCAAGACTTAGCGGAGGCGGTGCCTCACTGCTGAGCTTGTTCCCTCCTGGGCTCCAGCTGGGTGCCCTACACTGCTCTGAGCAGGGAGCAAGAGAGGACGGGCCGGCGTGCTGGTGGGAAAGGGACAGTGGAATGTACACAGATGAGATGAGGCGCTGAAGAAAGTAAGTCATGGCGATATGCTGGAAAGGATGGAGTGGGATGGAGAGAAAGCACTGGGAGCAACGTTAGTTGGAAGTCGGGTGGGCTTCTCTGAAGGGGTGGCATTGAAACTAAGGCAGGGGTATGATAGTTATAGATATAGACAGATGTATACTTTTATATTCTAATACATATTGTGTTATTTACATGTCACTTGCACATTACATGCATGCTACATGTGTGTTATATTGTCAGCCACAGGAAGATACGGGGAAAGTGCCAAGAGCAGTCCAGGTAGAGGGAACAGTCAGGGCAAAGGCCCCGAGATCAGAGCAAGCTTGGTGTATGTGGGGCACAGAAAGAAGACCATGCTCTCTGGCACGGCGCAAGGAGAGCAAGGATGGGCCACTTCCTGCAGAGCCCAGTGGTTCCAAGGACAAAGGCAGGACTTTAGACACAGGTGTCTGAAGACATGGTTCATCATTTTTACAGGGTCACTTGGTTGTCCCATGGAGAATGAGCTGGGGTGAGCCAGAGTAGCAGAAACAGGGAGTCAAACAGGATGCTCTCAGGAGGATCCCAGAGGTGATGAAGACTCGGTGGCCCAGCAGTGGACATGGACAGCAGTGAGCAGACCAGGAGCCTACCTTAGTGTGGAGCAGCGGGCTGGCCGTGCTGGGATTCTCTCCCACAGGGGTGGTGTCCCCTGGGCTCCTTCGGGGTGGCCGCCTCCCCTGGCTCGTCAGTGTCCCCACAGGCCCAGAGTACCAGAAGTGGCAGCACAGCCTCTGTCTTCAGTCTGCTCTGCCGCTTGTGACTGAATTGATCTGCACATAATTGATGCCGCTCCTCACCAACCTGCAAACTGGTCCCTCGTTCATGGGGTAGCATAGTTTTCTACAGCACAAAGTCCTCCCTTGCCCTCCTTCCAGACTGAGAGATGGGAACGAGGGACATCACCACTGCCAGTCACAAGATAAATCTTGGCCCCTGTAATTTGTATGGTTCCTGGAGAGTGCCAGTCAGGGGTTTCAAGGCAACACATGTGGCCAGGATGTAGCCCTGGCTTTGTGATGGTACGGGCATTATTCTATTCTAATCACAAATATATCACCACTCCTCCCCTTCCCCTTTTAGTAGCATCAGGAATTAGAAAAGCTTGCATTTTCACTGTGGTCGGCTCTGTCAAGTTGGAAATGCTTATGATAATCGGGATGTGGAGTAAATGCAAAGCTGCAGAGTGTGTAAATAACCAATTATGAGGTTTTTAAAGGAAAAGCTTGTTTGGTTCTGAGAGACAGATTCTCCCCAGTGGAACACGCTTTTGCCTTTGCATGATATGGATGTAATTTAAAGTATCCCTGGGTGTTCTCTTTTGCACTATTTATTTAAGGTATTTATACAAGAATAAACTCTATCAAGATGGAGCAGGGCAAATTGAGAAGGGCTCTGCCTGGCCAGAGTGATATTGATTAGAACTGCAGAAGATTGTGGTGTCAGGTCGCCTTCTCACCATTGATTGTTGATTGCTCTGTAACACCCCCTCCCTGCTGCCAGTCACAGACACATTAATTGTGGGGACAAATTTAATCATTGGTCACTTGCAGGACTGTTTGGATGCCAAGCCATTTTTCAGAGCATGTGGCTGGGTTGCAGAAAGGAAACTGTGAGACACGAAGGCTGAGACGGAAGACACGGTGAATAATCCCATCCTTTAATGAGCAGAGTTGCTAGGATGGCTAATTTTCTCTGATTATGCTGCAGTTCTGTCTGGGTGCTGGGCCAGGCTGAGGAATGTAAGACTGACTCACCTGCTTGGAAAAATTTCCTGTCTTTGTCAGAAACAGTCTGCCCTCCACCTTCTGGGGCTGAAAGTTCAGAAACTACAACAGCCTTGCCGATTAGCTACCTGCCTCCTTCCACAGCACTAATCATAGCAAAGGCCAGGCCAGCAATTACCACTGTGGCTGCTATAAATTTCATCATTTGGGGAAAAAAATGAACAGACTATTTAAATACTTCTGCAAAGATTTTAATCTTGCCAATCTAACTAGCTAATGGAAATTGAATCCTTAACTAACTGTGTAAAGTAGTAGGTTTTAAATATCTACCAGTTCAGATTTTCTTCCTGTAATGGAAATAATATCTGTATTATATTGTAAGCAGTTCTTCATTCATTTTTTGGTAATTATTTTGGTGTTAGGTACTGAGAATACAGGAGTGAATGGGGCATTTAAGGTCCGTGCCTTCCTAGAGTTTAGATTCTGAAAAAGACACTGGTTTTCAAGCAACAGTTTTCTGAACCGTTTAAACATGAATTTCTAGACTCACACCCCCACCAGAGTTTCTGATCCAGTAGGTCTCTAGGACTTTGCATTTCTAACAAGTCCTTGGATGTTGCCCTGCTCTTAGCCCAGGGAACTTGATTTTGAGAACCACCACACTAGTTGAGCCCAGTGGATCTCAAATCTGGTTGCACATTAGAATCTCCTTTGAGCTGGGTGTGGTGGTGCCTGCCAGTAACCCCAGCACTCTAGGAAGCTGAGGTAGGAAGACTGCAAGTTCAAGACTAACCTAGGTAACTTATTGGCTGAGACTCAATCTCAAAATAATAATAAAATTAGGGCTGGAGATATAGCTCAGTGCACAGGCCCTGAGTTTATTCCATGGTACTGTAAAAAAAAGAAAATCACATTTTGAAAAATACCAATGTCTGGGGGGGCACTTAATTGATCTGTGCTAGGGTCTGGGCCTTGATGTATTTCAAAGAGCATCCCAGGTGAGTGTCTTAGGCTGCTGGATTCAAGAACACTTTTCTTAATCTACATGTGAGGAACAGAGGATGGAAACATTCAGCGTAGAAGCTAAGAGCCTGACAGCTGTCGTTTGGCACTCCGCTCTGCTCCCGGCACCGACAGTTTCATTAATCTTCCTGCCCCTCCGTGTCCTCATCTATAATGATAAGGATATCTAACTGAGAGCTGGGGTGAGGACCAAGTAAGGTTAGACAGCTGCCTGGCCAATCGCAAGCCCTGGGTACACACTCGTTTTCAGCATTGTTCTTAGAGTGGTGTACGTGGCAGGGCTTGGCCCATTTTAATTTGATTGCTCGGTGTATTTCCAGCTAAATTCCTTGCCTGTTAAGGGTACCGGCAGGGGGCAGAGATTTACTCTGGCTTTCTACCCCTGCCCCCCGCCCGTTTGCCACCTGGAGGAACCCCTGCTGCCTCTTTCTCTTTCCTCATTCAGGTCGGCAGCCTTCCTTCTCCTGCCGCCCCGACTTCTTAGCAAAAGTTCCTCGTCTGCAGCTGTGGAAACATTCGTCACTGAGTGTAACTAAGCGCAGCACCCCGCCCTGGGACGTGTCTAATACACATGCCGGTGGGGTGGTGCCAGCAGTGCAAATGGTACCCGAGAATAATTCCCCAAATGAGCCACAGGCACGTAGGGCAAGCTGGAGGGAGCCAGAGGACCCACTTTTAAACATTTGATTGTCAGTCAAGTTTACTGCTCATTCCATAGCTTTCTCATGACCTGCTGTGGTTTGTGCTGTGTGCGTTTCAAAAAAAAACAAACCAGTTCTTCATTTTCTGATGGGAGTAGGGGGAGGTGATGGATGGGCAGGAAGTGCAAGAAGGAGACTCTGTGTATGCACAGGTGAGTGTGCACAAGCTGCATAAAGTGTGCAAAGTGTTGCATAAGGTGCAAAGTACTACAGGAAGGCCCTGAGCTGGTAGAAGAAGGTGGGTTGGGATGACTCAGGGGTTCACGGAGAGAGGGTGGAGAAAAAGATGTGCTTTCTTGAATTAGTCTTGTTAGGCCTCACATAAGCTAAATTTATATGTAGCAAGCATCTGGACCAGCAATCCAGAGACGTCTCAGGCTGGAGAAGATGGGGAAGTATTTACAAGGTCCATAGTCCAAGAAGCTCTTTTAAAACAGAGCATCTTGCCTTTTACTGGGTAATCTGGGAGACAGGGCACCTCCTGTGGGTTACCCATTAGCTGAGGTCAGTGAACCACCCCATGGAGAATGGCAGCTCTGGGGTCAGGAACAACTCTAAGCTCATGTCCTGACTGCATCATCCTCTTGCTGGGTTATGTGCCACTGGGTAAGTGCTTTGCCTCATTGACTTTTTTTCCTTATCTGGAAAATGGGTATAATATTGGTATGATAACCAGAGGGCAGAATTATTGCAAGGACTCGGGGAGATTATATTTGGAAAGAACTTCATGTACCACCTTAGCTTGTAGGTTGAAGGAAGGTAGCATGGAGGTTAGCATGGTAACTACTAACCTTCATCCATCCAAGAGTAGTTGATTTGTTGAGCCCTACTGGGCTCCTGGCCCTGCTTCAGGAGTTGAGCACACAGGGTTGAACAAGGCAGGCAAGTCCTTTGTCCTCCAAAGGGTTGAATTTTTATATGGAGAGGCGGAGTAAACAACATAAACAAACAAGTGAATCTCTGAATGCTACGCTGATCATCAAAATAGAAGCTGTCAAAGAAAGTGATGGGGTCCATTCTGGTGGGGTCCCCACGAGGAAGGGACATGGAATCAGTGTGAAGGGGCAGGAGCCAAATGATGTATGCTCTGAGTGAGGTGGGAAGCCGTGGAGGCCTGGAGCAGGTGAAACAGTGGCTTGGTCTGATTTCTATTTTAAGACAGTCCCTGAGGTTGCCGTGAGAGAATGGACTGAAAGGGTGAGAGTGGAAGGAGGGAGCCCGGTGAGAAACTCCTACAGTTTTCAGAACAGGAACATGGCAGTGGTGTTTCATCTACGGTTGTCATCTACTTCCACCTTCCGTCACTTGGGGTGAGAAGCAGAGAGCAAAGCACCCAGTGTGATCCCCTCCTGCCTTCTGTAGCAGCTGGAGAAGGACGTGGATCCTCCTGCTTGTGCACCCTCCTGCCTCAGTGAAACCAGCTGTTATACAAGGGAAGAGAAGATCCTGCCAGATCACAGGTCTCCAACTCTCTACTTTCCCACAGGGCAGTGGGAAACCAGCCTCTAGATACCCTGACTAGGAAGCAGCTCCTGGAATGGGGAGGTTTTCCTGTGGATGGAGCTGGGTGGCTTCCAGGGGTTTTTGGAATCACTTCCATTCTTGAAAGCAAATATTTCATCAACATGTGTAGGAAATATGCATGCTCTGCCTGATGCCCAGATGCCTGGCCAGCCATTAGGAAGTTGCTTGGCATTTTTATGGCCATCTTGTTGAGTCCATCTGCTTTGGATACCAGAGGAGCCGAGCCCAGATGTGTGACTGGCCCTGCCCCCAGCACTCTGGCCCTCTCGAAAGCTTGGGTCTATTTGAAGGCCACAGGACTCTGCAGTAGAGAGGAATTATAGAGGTGTGGGGAGGAAGTATGGCCAGGTGGAAAGCATCTCTTGCTCTACCTGGGTGGCACGGAGTCCCATTGGCAGGTTGTCAGGCCTAGGTTTATCGAGCTAGGCTTCGAGGAGCCCCCACTCTCCAGCTTCCTGCCTCATGAAGCCAGAGAATTAGGTCCTCCATTAAAATAAATTTCTCCTCCTCATCTGGTCTCCTCTCTAACACCCCAACTTGAAGAAATCACTCCCTATTCTGTGCTTTCTCTAGCCCATCTTTGTATTTCTTTGATTTTTATAGCCGACTATTTTGTACGTGAACTAAGTACTAAACAAGCATTATCACCGCTTTGTGCATGGTACACCACAGAGGCATAAATCCCACATTAACCTCATCCTAAAGAGTGGCTGAATGCATTTTAATAAATGTCCCAAATGGTTTCAGTGCCTAGTAGCCAAATGGAATAAAAAATGCACACACATTACAGGATGTTATGAACCTTTCTATCAAAAGTAATAATAAACAGACTGCTTGTTGGATTTGGTGATTGGGTTACATTCTTAAACAGTATATTGAGAGACAAATCAAAGTAGAGCTGAGATGATTATGTGATATGATCCAATGGGGCCCAGCAATTTCCAGAAGTTTGCTTGAGCAGGTAGACATCTCTCTTGCCTTTTCATACATTTTTATTCTAAGCTCTCATTCTACATAGTTTCAAGAGAAATGAGCAAATTAAGAAATCTTTGCTGCACTCAGATATTTAATATAGCAGCCAGATAAAGGCAGAGATGCACGTCGTTTGTCAGCTGAATAAAAATTCAGATGAGGTATTTTCCTGACTCTGTGCCAGGCACCATTAGGAGAGCATTTTATTTTCATGTGTCAGTGACGGCATGCTATTGCGGCCAAACTTCATCAGACTACAAGGTGTTACTTGATGTCAGGCACAGCGTGGCTTTCCATCTTGGGCAGCACATCCCAGAGGCTGTTATTCCATCGCTAGCATGCCTTTTCATTCCCTATATGGGATTTCCACTCTGAAAATTTCAGAAGTTAATTAGCCATTTTAGTTATCAACCCAGAGCAGATAAAATATCATGCCGGTGGCCATTTTGGATGTACAGATGTTTTGGTTTGGGCACATCTGTAGACAATCACTGTGTGTTCTGGGCAGGAACGGTGTTTTATTATGGGATTATATGTGTAATCTTGGATAAATAGTAGAAATTGGAGTACTTCAGTTGGAAGACTTGTTTTCTCTCCCAGAGAGCAGTGTAAATAGCAAACCAGAAACCATTCACTCATTATTGGAGCAATAATCTAACTTGCCAGTCTTCTCCCTTCAGGCTGGACCTTGGAGGTCAGTGAAAAAGCCTGGCAAGTAAGATGCTGTCGGGTGTCAAGCCAGGCATTGGGACCAACAGTGCTGGCTTCTGCTAAGTTCTAGGAACAACCATTAGCTCGTTTGCCTCCCCAGCCCCTACCCCAGTGGAGGTTAAAGCGGTGGCTGGTATTTTATACCTAGCTACCAGGGAATGTGGACTGTGTCTCAGTGCCTCCTTGCATTTGGGAGGGCAGATCTCCCACCATCCCTGAGGCCAAATGTCTTCCCACCAAGTGTGAGGAATGCTGCCATGCTGAGGTAGCATGGGGCAGCCCAGCCTGGTACTGATCCTTTTCTCCAGTTCTGGTAATACACATAATGATGTTACTTCGTTTTGTTTTACATCTCCAAAACAGATGTACCAAATCACTGTAAACTGATCTATGGTAATGCACTTAATTTTAATCTTCAATGTTAAAAGTAAGAGCTGATCGCTTAAAGCAGAAACATGTGTCATTTCACCAGAAGTTGGCACAAGATGCATTGTACCCCCATGCTCCTTAACTGCTTTGGCTCTGCCAATGGCTTTCTCTCCTTTTTTGTTTTCTTCCCTCTTCTCTACATAAGGCTCTTCTCTTGGAGCCCCTCAGCTGCCAAGTGTCTTCTTTTCTGCTTTGGGTATTTCCCAGTATTGCTTAGCTTTAACTTTGGGCTACAATGAACACACTTTGCAAAGCACATACCCAATCTGGTTTGAAAAGTTGGAAACAGGGCATCATTGTGTTAGCTCGTAGAGAACTGTGCTAAAGTCCAGTGAAAAACGAGTGCTCCATGACCAAGACACTGAATATTAAACCAAACTGTGTGATGATTATGAGACATCTTGATGTGTGAGGAAGGGCTTGGATAAAAATCTCTGAATTTTTATCTCTAGAAGTCAGTTGTAACTTCTTGATAGTGAGACGAGACCAATGCTATACACACGCCAACTTGATTGGCAGTTGGTAAAGTCAACCTAGAAACAAGGAATTCTTTGGAGTTAAAAATTGAGACAAGTGGCAGGGGTGCTTCAGAGGAGCTTGGAGTGGTGGGATTCAAGGTACTCATTTCTCTCCTAGTACAAGGCCTTGGGTTCCAATAATTCATTCAGTACTGCTAGCACTACCTTGCATCCTTAAACTTTAAAGTCAAGAAGAGTCAAAGGCGGGTGGATGTCTTTGGTAGCAGGATTGTGTGAGAGCGGGTCTAGTCATTAGTTTCTTCTCTTGGAAGTGGCACTCATATCTGTAGTTAAACCAGCTGAGCAGAAGGTCAGAATTATTAGCAGTGACTAGATCAACTCTGGAGTCCAGAAACCCTGGGTGCAGTGGAAGACCAGGAGTGCCTGGTAGTCTGGGGGCCCTTTTCATCAATTGGGGGCCATCAGATTGGCCATACACTGTGCTAGGGAGTCATGGACTTCAGCCTAAGGCAAGCCTCAAAAGGATTGGTGTAATTGACCTGTGACTTAGTGAGGTTTCATCGACAGCTCTGCAGACAGGAGTGAAGTGACAGAGACCAAGTAAGAGACACTGGTTGATCCCTTTCAGTACTGACATTTCTTACTTTGGTCACTTGCAAAAACCAGTGGCACTGCAGGGATGTTTCATCCTGGCTCCATCTTCTTCCTTTTTGCATATTTTTCCTTTTCCATTCAGATTTTGGATAATCCACTCTCCTTCTGGGCCATCTTGGTTAAAACTAAAAGAGATCTTTCCTTCAAGTAGTGAATCCCATCAGAAGAAACTGCTGGAAGCCAGTGTCAGACAAGTCCAGTGGAATCAGAATCCCCTGGAGGGGTCTTGAGAACAGATCTCTGGACCCCCCTCTGGGGGCTGAAAACATGAATTTCTAATATGCTCTTAAGTGCTGCGGGTCCACTTGGCAAGCAGCAATGGCAAGATTCTTGCTTGGTGTCTTCAGCTCCTCTTTGTCTTCCGTGGTGGGTTCCAGAGCCTGCAGAGGGATGTACATATATGGATGGCCCTGGATGTCACCAGTGGAGGTGTTTTCCCAAGGGGGTTTCAGAAATTCAAGGCACAGCAAGTGTCCCATGGGCGGGACCCGGGAGAGCCATGGCCCTGCTTTTGGGAACAGAGTCATCTGCACTCTAGACTTACACCAAGGCCCCATGCTTCATCCAAAAACAACAGGGCGAACAAGAATTCAGTTTGGCAGGGACGCATTCTGTTTAAGCATACTTTCTCTTAATTGAATCACCCTTGCAAGGGCCTTCCAGACATTTGGATGAACAGTTTTAGAAATTCAGCTTATTTTCAGCTATATTTTCATTCTTGAACATCTGGTGGGGGACGGAGGCTAAAACGTAGAAACAGACAGAATCAGATGGAGATTATTCAGCTAGGATTGAAATGCAGATGGAAGGGTTTATGAAAGGTATAAAAACAGAGTTGTGAGAAAGATGCATGTACTGCAGCCAGACTCACTGGAGTGGGAATCTGACGCTCATTGGTATGTGACCCTGAATAAGCCAACTAACCCTCAGTTTCTTCATCTGGAAAATGGGCAACAATAGTTATCCTGCAGGGGTGCTGTCAGTATTGTGTACAGGTTGGAACCTGGTAGGCGCTCAATTAATATCATCTACTATTCAACATTGTTGTCATCATTCTGCTTATTATTTTAATATTTACCCACCCAGCCCTAATCTGTTTATGTCATAGAGTACTGAGAAAATAAGGGCATCACATTTTTCTCTTTAAAATATCTGAGTCAGTGGGCTACCTCAGTAGTTATCACCTGGGGGTGATTTTGCCCTTCAAGGGTGTTTTCCGAGGGGTTGTCACCCTGGGAACGGCCTTTTGCATCCAGTGAGCAGAGGCCAAGGTGCTGTTAGTCATCCTACAATGGGTAGGACAGTCAGGCATGAGGAAGAGCTATCCAGCTCAAAATGTCAGTAGTGCTGCTGTTGAGAAGCCCTGAGCTACTTGCTTGGGGTTCTAGGATTTGAAAGAAAAAAAAAAAAATCCAAGGTATTTGTTATTAGGTATTTTCTGTGTACCAGAACTTGAGTTTATAGTTTGACACATTTAACCCTTACATTGACCCATGACGCAGGGGTTATGATGGGCCCCAGGGAGCAGAAGAGAAGCCAGCTATCCAAAGGCAGAGGGGCTTTCAGCACGGGCCCTCTGCGCAGTCTGGCCCCTCGTTCCTGCACGCCCTATTCTTCCTGTCAGGACCCTTGCTGCGTCTGCCCTGGCCAGGCTCTCTTCTAAGCATCAGGGACAGAGCATAAGCAAGATGAGAAGAGTCCTAGTTCCAATCTGATGGGACACGACCCAGGTGATCAGGAAGCCGCGCGGTGGTGACAGCCGCTGCGAGCCAGCAGTTAGCACCACGAGCAGGAACATGGGTGGCCGGGCCTGACCTGAGTGTCGGGAACTGCAGGGAAGGCCCCAAGAGAGTGAAGCGGAGTACGGGGCCTCCCTCCCCTGACTGCCTAACAATCCAGTCAGAGCCCCTGAAACCGTAGCTCTGTCTGCACAGAGCAAAGTGTGTTCGAAGGACTTTTCTGCAGCAAGACTGGCCGGTGGGCAGGACCTGGGCCACCTAAGGTAGACTACGTAGCCCCTCTCAGCCTCAGTTTCCCTGTGCAGGCTGGGGGGCGGCTGAGATGAATGCAGTTGTTATAGCTGCAGTTCACCTGCATCTGGCATCTGCCCGCACACCTGCTACCAACTCACAGCAGTCGCCTCTTTCATCCTTAGCCCCTCCCTGTGAGACTAGCACCACTGTCAGGACCAAGACTGGGTGAGGCTAGGGAGGCACTCTCTTCGGGCACAGAATTTAAGAGGGCACCAAAATCCTCAGAATCCAGGTAATGTTTCTCTACAATTTAAAAAATCTAAGTGAATGCAAAAATTCCACATGGAATAAGTTACCAACATTTGAAATAAAGGTGCCACCCTTTTCTCACCTTGAGGACTCAGCATTACTCATCACCCCCTAACCCTGGTCCTGTGCCCACCCCACAACCGTTGTACAGATGAAGAACCGTGAGGCTCAGGGAAGCTCTGCTCCTCTTGCCTTGTGCCAGGGCCCTCCAGTTGGAGCTGTAGTGACGAGGCAGGCTGAATTCCTTCTGCTCGAAGTGTTCTTCTGTGGCTCTGTTTATCCAGCCCTTGCAGGAAGAACAGGAAGGACAGCAAATAGCAAGGAAGCAGGGACAGCTGGCCGTCCCCAAGGTCAGTGTTGCTGTTTAAGAACCCGCAGTGTACTTTGAAATCAAAATGTACCAGGAAGCATCCTGGTTAACTTAGCTCTGTTGTCTTTTGGGGACACCTGGCTGTACTTCAGAGAGAAATCAGATAAAGCAAAGACAGGACCATTCTCAGTGACCCCAGATGAGAAGAAAAGACAAAACTGGACACCAGAAAAGAGCATGTGGATACTTGAAAGGCATTACCCAGGCAGGAGGAAGAAGCAATGCGTAATAACATCTCCCCTTTTGTAAATGACTTTCACAAACATTAGTTCATCGTCTGTTCACAAGATTGATATCATGATTTCCATTTTACTACTGACAAAGCTTAAACATAGACAAGATATGGAATAAACTTATTGCAAGATGGGTAGTCTCTGAGTCTTGGAGAAGGTGAGGAATCAGATCTTATTTCCATTTCTTCCCCCTTTTTTTTTTCTAATAATTCCATTCCATCTGCTGCACATACCAGTCAATTCATTCCATGGAGTTGTTTGTATTAAACTCATAAGCACAGTGCTACTCATCACAGCTCTGAATTGGAAGGGGACAATGGATGTTACACCCAAAATCTTTTGGCCCCAAACCTCTACCCTTTCCCCATCCTGTGTAAGTTACCCCTGGATTAGCAGTCTGGACTTTGCATGCAGGGCCATTTACATTTCTCCAGGATTTGGATGCCAATGTCGTTTGCTTGGGTCTTAGATTTTTGTTATAATGTCATTGCTGCTTAAAAACGTGATGCTGCCAGTCCTCCCATTGATTGGTAGACACCTTTTGAGTCTTCTCTGGTCTTGGAACACTCTTTAACCCACGGAACATGGCAGAAATGAGGCTGTATTAAACAACCTAAATGTCTTTCCAGCATGAATGGATGAACAAAAGTGACACAGACCTTCAAAGGGAAGGCCATTTGGACACCTGCTACAGTCTGGATGAATCTCGAGATCATTACGCTAAAATGAAAGAAGCCAACCAATCACAAACGCCATCTATTGTGTGATTTCACTTATATGGGGTTCTTAGATTAGACAGATTCGCAGACATTAGAATTACTGTTGTTAAGGACTGGATGCAGGGATAGTGGTCAACTAGTGTTTAATGGGAGCTGAGGTTCAGTTTGGGAAGATGTAAAAGTTCTAAAGACAGCTGCATAACTATACTGATGTGTCTAATGCCACCGAAATGTATGTATGTTATGTGTATTTTACCACAATAAAAATAAATTTGGAGAAAACAGTAAAGATGAGCGAGCTTGGAGGGGAGGCTGTCAGAGACCTTGAAGCTGTATCTTGGCCCCTTGGGAAGGCTGCCCCAAGGCCATCAGCTAAGCAACCAGGCCAGTCCCCAGCGGGAGAGAGGCCCGGACCGGACAGTGAGACTGTGTGGGACCTTCTAACCCAGCTGACTGCAGGTCATTTCGGTTGCAAGACCTGGCCCCCAGCCTGCCCACAGAACGTCCAGAGAGAATAATATCCTGGTTTTCATATCAATCCATGCACCTTTCCTTCTGGTTACCCAGGTACTCTTCTCCATCTCCCTGCTGTTGTATCATGAGCTTGAGGGTGCTGTATATTCCTAGCTCATCCAATTCCTTCTACTGGATATGATTTTGTTCCCCTTTAAACACAAAATAAGATTTTCTCTTTCATTGTCACATCTCAGGCAGAAATTTTCACCCTGCCAAGTGTCAGAAGAGCCCAGAGGACAAAAAGTAAACCTAGAAGTGGTAGCCTAGGCTAATATCACTGAAAGGGCTTACAAGTTTCTCACTTGCAAACCATGGGCTCCCTTTCCCATTCTCTTTGCCCAGCTCCTCCATTAACTGAAGGTGATTTGTTTCCCCTCGGTCCTTAAACAGGCCGACCTACTAGTAAATCCACTGTCTATGCTTCCCCTAAGTTCAGCAACAACTTAGCATGAGTGCTCTTCGCCCGTTAAGTTAGGGTTCAGATCAATGAAGCACACCTCGGTGATGGGTCAAGTAACTGGTGCAATCCTTTGGCCTCCATTTTGCAGTATAAGAATCTAAGAAATGTCCATATCCCACGATCCCCACATTTCATTGCTAGAGATTTTCCCTGAAGAAATAGTTGTGCATATCTGCAGGTACAAAGAAGATATTAATTATATTTGTGAAAAATTGGGAGTAACCTAAGGGAAACAGGGAATTGGTTGATTATTTGAAGGTACAGCTATAGAGGAATGCTATATAATTGTCAAAATTATATTTTTGAAAATTATTCATTGATGGAGATGCTTATAGCCTATTTTGGACCAGGATATTAACAAAACAATTTAGTAGGAGTTAAATTCTAGGAAAATATATTTATATAAAATAGAAGTCATTATACCTATGATAGATTTTTATACAGAAATATTTTATGTCAACATGTTAAGAAAGGTTACCTCTGTGGGCTAGAATTAAAACTGACTTTGGGCCAGGGATTTAGCTCAGTGGTTCCACCGCCTGCCTCACAAGCACAAGGACCAGAGTTCGATCCTTGGTACCTCCCCCAAAAACCCCTGATTTTAATTTTCTTCCTTTTTTTTCCAGTTTGTCCATCATTTCCAGATATTCTGCATTCGGTAGCTACTGCTTTTGTAATAAGGGGAAACACATAAGAGAGATAGTGAAACAATTAAAAAGAAGTGATTTAATGTGGATCTTTAAATCATAAGGGAGAAGGTGGGAAAATGTTGGTCCTCTTCCTATGCCCGAACTTCACAACGCATAATATGGAAGCAGCGAGGCTGGATATTCCCGCCCTGACTGTGGAGCACACACATGGCATGCCGGGACCTGCTCATTGTGGTCTAGGGACATTTGTCCACTTAGATTCCTGCAGATCCTTGTCCAGGGAGCATGGCTTGAAACAGGAAAATGATGTTTCCATCTGGATGCCCCAGGCAGCTGAGGACCATTGTGTGGTGGGGCCAGACCTGCTTGATTGGAATCCAGATTTCTCATTGTACCTTTCAAGTCTGGGCAAGGAAGGAAACATTCAGCCTTTTCTTTTCACGAAGCTACCACTGTCGATTATCTTGCAATCGGTCCATCCGTTTGTCAGAGGTTTCTGATACATTTTCCAGGAGAAAGCACTGGACATCATTTAAAAATTTCTGAGGCCAAGGTCACTTTCTGGATGAATTAGTGGATTCATCCCTTCCTACTCTCCTTGGGGCAAACTCCAGCTAACTCTCAGACATCCTCAGAGTGGGTGTGCAGTGCCTTTGGGACACATCCATTTGGCCTGAGCTCTGTTCCTAAGTCTGTGTCAGGTGCTGAAACCTCAAAAGCTTTCTGAAGGGGTTGAGATGCTGAGGAATGGCCTGTCTGTGCCCCACATGGAGAGGCCAGAGGAAAGACAAATGTTTTAAACTCTCAGCCACCCTGCCTCCTGTTCTTGATATTTCCCTAACATATGCTAACATATGCTTTCCTCCAGAACTTCAAAAACATGCTTTTAGCAGCAATGAAAATAGGACCATGCATCCAATTCAACTCTAGGCTTCATGGTTGCTCTCTATACCATTACCTCATGTACAGAAGAAAATGTAAATCTAAAATATGCTGGTGATTATAACCTTTCTTCCTGACAGACATTGTAATATAAATGCACATAAATTGAATTTCTTCTTTAAAGAAATTTGAATACCTTTGGAGCACTTTAGCAAATCATCTGCAGCCCTCGTGGCACCGCATCAATGATCTGTGGAAAAGTGATCTGTCTGTAGTGTTGCTTCTTCCCTAGAAGGATGGAGCAGGGCTGGGACAGGCCAAGAAAAATAGAACGCACTTTCTTGATATTCAAAATTTATTTTATTAAACTTGCACAAAAGACAGGGTCATGGGGAGCTGGTTGCTACCAGGGAAGGAGCTTCAAATATTAACTCCCTGAGTCCTGTTCTTTCTTCTGCCTGCTGGCTTGTCCCCCGGATGGAGAGGGAAGGCTAGTTATGGTTTTGCTTCATTTGCAGTTTGCTGGGGCAGTCTCATGTTTGCAGAAGTGGTAATAGTGGTGGACACTGGTGGGAGTTCTTAGCTCCAGAGGTCCCTTGGGTTCTATGGAAAGAAAGTTTGAACAATCTTGTGCTCACCAGCTTGCATCAGATAGGTAGGGGTGCATGGTACCTAAACTCTTGTACTGGTCAGCGTCTTCCAGTGGAAGAGTCCAATAATGTCTATGGTCCCGGCTGCAGAGTTCTGTTTTGGTCGGTAACAGGTTGCAGTAGTCCCATAAGATTATAATGGGGGTGAAAAATGGTTATGGCCTAATACATTTCTAGTGCCTTTTCTACATTTAGACACACAAATATCATTGCATTATAATTGCCCATAGTATCTGGTACAGTAACATGTCGTACAGATTAATACTGCAGGAGCAAATAAGCTAGACCATCTAGGTTTGTGTTTGTACATGCTGATGTTCAAAAAATGATAAAATCATTTAATGCATTTCTTAATGTGTCCCTATCATGAAGCATTGCACAACTGCATATATATCTAGTCTTCATGCTCTCCTGTGTATATAGATATATAGGGATAGCTATCTATAGATAGGTAGATAGATAGATAGATATATCACCTCTGGGTTGGCATCTTTGCAGTTGATGGGTACTCTAGTCCCAATACCTCTTTCAATCTGTGCCCAGTGCTCACGGGCTCTTTAGTGGGGACCCTATAGTGGCTTGGCCTTGGGTCAGCCTCTCCAGTTATCTGTGGGATGCTAGGGGAGGAGAGGGCAAACTCCAGTCCATAGGGGAGGCTCTGTCAGGAATGTTGAGTAGATGTCCTCCACTCACTAGTGCCAGGACAAGCAGGGGGCTGCACAGCCCAGCTGTCCTTCAGTTGCACTCATGGGTTCCTCTTCCCCATGGCCCAACTGTCCCGAGAGAGCCAGCATGAATGATGGCTTGGGTGCCCACTTCCACGCTCACCTCCTGACCTCAGACCTTCCTTCAGCAAAGCAGCAAGAGGCTACACAGCCCTGGGGCTAAAGCTCCTTCTTTTAAGTTCTTTTTAAAACTTAGTGTGATTTTGTGATGCATAATAAACAAATACAGCCGATCATTTTGAGCATGTTCACTTCCTTCCCCTTCACTGTGCCATTCTCTCCTTTTCCAGGTTCATTTCTCCTCTCCACATAGTCTACCTCCTTGTTTTTTGTTTGCTGGTTTGTTTTTACTCTTTCTCTTTACTTGGCTCTTTATATTTTGGATCTCTCATATTAAGTATAGAAACCAGTTGATATTTAACCTGTGTCTGATTTACTTCACTTTGTATGATGATGTCAACATCCATCTATTTCCTACAAATACCCCAAATGTATCCTTTTATGGCAGAGTAGTACTCCACTGTGTATCTGCAGCATACTTCCTTTATCTGTTCACCTGTGGCTGGCATGTAGACTACTTCCTCAGTCTCCCTATTGTGAATTGTGCTGCCCTATAAGCTTGGGGAGGCACATGTCTCTGCAACAGGACGACTTTAACTTGTTCATGTAGTTCTTCTTTCACCCACCCCCTTTATAAACGACTGAACTCTAGCTTGGACCCAGCCATACTCTGTGTTTGCTAATCTTGCAACAGATGCCTTCACGCATTCGGCCAGGGGTGCGAGCAGGGTGAGCTGGGTGAAGCCGGATTTAAGTGAGTTCCCAAAGACTCAGTTATCAGGCAAAATAATGTTTTACGGAATCAAAATTAACGTCCCAAATACTCACAGTAAACAGAGCATCAGCGTGTCAGAAAAAGCAGTGGCAGGGGTGTGGGGCTAGGATATGAGGTGAGGCTGGCAGGGGTGGGGTGGGGGCTGCAAGGGGAGACCACTTTCATCCCTTCATTTGCTTTTTAACCCATCCGTATTGCTACTCATTCTTTTTCCATTTGTCCCTTCCTGTTGGGGCTTTATTTTATTTTTCATGAATTTTGATGATTTATTTTTGTTTGAAAAAATATAAACCATCTGATTTGTGCAGGCCGCAATCTGCCCCTCTGACAGCACTTGCTGTAATCACATAATTATTTGTAAGGCTGAACTGTGCTGATTTATGGCGGATCAATCTTCTGCTGGTCCCTGTCTGGGGCTTCCATGCCAAGAATTTGTCAGAGGAGCTCTCTGGACCTGAATCCTGGAGACAAGTGGAAAGAGTTTACTTGTGGATGTGGAGGCCAAAGGACAGTTTTGTGTCCTCCACTTCCTGTACCTGCCATTACTGAGAAGTCACACAGCTATGAGCAAGGGGAGAGGTTCTTCAAGCCCAGGCTCTTTCCGGGGTTACCTGACTACCTACAGGGCCTTCTTTCTTCTGGAGCTTGCAGAAGTCTTCCCTGAGCTATTCAGGTGCAAATCCAGGGGTGAGCTCAAGAAGGGAGATTTGCAAACCTCTTACCTTCAGGGAGACAGGAAGGCTTCAGTGGGGACTGGCTAGAGAGAGCTGGTCCCAAGGAGGCAGGACAGCCCGGAGACTGAAAACACAGGCTCTGAAGTTATATAACTTCCCTGGGAATCAGTTTCAAGACCCTCTAGGCTGGTGGCCCAGCACAGTACAATAGGTGCTTAACAAATACTGGAGGATACAGAAAGGTCACAGTGCTACAGGAAGAATCACATGGTTCTCTCTTCCTGGTTCTACCTTTGCAAAGGTGGACTCTGGAGAAGGGGGACACGTTATTCTCTTCTGCATCTAGCATAGTGCTTCCTATTTGCTGAGCATCAGAACACAAGACTGGGAGCTGGGAAGTCTGGCTTCTGTCATTGCATCTTTGGATAAGACCCTTCCCCTTTCTGGGACTCAGACTTCTCTCCCTGGAAGCAGCATTTTTCGGAGTTTGCCCTGGGCCAGAGGGGTGGCAATTTGTGTCAGATTTCAGGAGGGCCAAGGAAGGAGGAAGAAAGAGTCTGTGGTCCATGTGTTCCGGACAGTTTGAGGTAAACAACGGGCAAAGGGAGTTCCTTTGCAGGACTTCTCAGGGCTGTGCGCATTCTGCATTTCCAGCATCTCTGAGCTTGCAGCTCACCCTGGGAAGAGGGTTCCAAGGAGCCCACTCTGCGAAGGGCTGAACCCCATCACATACTCTCCATAAGTTTTCTGGGCCTGGATGGGACAGATGAGGTGGCTCAGGGGCGGACACCATGTCATTGAGCTCATTGGCCAACCTCCTGCCCATTTCCAGAACTTCATCTTCCCAAACTGAAACTCTGTGCCTTTTCAACACCAATTTCCTTCTCCCTCTCCCCAAATCCTGGTGTTTTTGCTTCTACTTTCTGTCCCTAAGAATCTGATCTCACTGCTCTAGGGACCTCAGATGTGTAGATGCACATAATATTTGTCATTTTGTGCCTGGCATATTTCATTTAACATAACTATTTTCAAGGTTCATCGATGCCTGTCAGATTTTTCTTCCTTTTAAAGGTTGAATACTATTCCATTGTATGGACATACCACATTTTGTTTATCCACCCATCTACTGATGGACATTTGGGTTTATTCTCACCTTTTGACTATTGTGGATAATGGTACAATGTGAGTGTATGCTCACCTTGAAAATGATACGGCTCTCCCAAGGATCAGGTGAAACGATTCACTAGATGTGCTTAACACACAGCCTTGAAAGTGCCAGGTGCTGAGTGGATACCTTCCATAATGACACAGTGACAGTCGAGCTGGTGTTACACCAATCTGTAACCTAGCACTTGATAGAGAAATTCACAGGCTGCAAGCTCAAAAGAGAGGGCAAGGGAGTTTTCTTTTCCTTTTTAAAAAATGTAACCAGCAAAATATATTCATTTGTTAAATTTAGAAAATCAAGAAGTAAAAAAAAAAACAAAAAAACCACTGATCATCTGGTCACTTGAACTGAGTTTCAATTTTCTTCTAGGCAGAGGATCAAGCAGACTGTGTGTTCAGTAGATCAGAGGGAAATTGGAAGAACTGGAGCTTGGGGGCTGGCCGGGGGCAAAGGAGCCTGGTGGAGCCTCTTTTTTTGGAGAAATCATGTGCGCGTTTTGCTTTGGAAAACTCAGAGCTTGACAGGCCCAGCCAAGAAGGGATGCAGTTTTAGCTCAGGCACTAAGAGAGAAATAAAAAAAAAAGGGGGGAAATATCATTTCCTTAACTACTAGGTATTAATATCCTGTTTAATTTAATTTCAGTTCTCTGAGCCGGTGAGCTCTTTTCCCTCTAACATACAGTGTCAGCTTGGCAGGGAGTTTCTGACAGTATCAAAAGAGGATTTAGCTCTGAACCCTTGCCATGAAAGTGTCTCTATCTGCGCACAGAAGAGAGCATTGTGTCCTGCGAAGACGGTAATTGAGTGAATGGGGCTGGCACCTGGGCCTGCCGTGGAGCACTGATAAGGACATAAAGACAGCTTAAAGGGCCTGCTTGCCAGAGGCAGAGACACTCCCGCAGCCCTGGGAGGAGAGAAGGCCAGCAGTCCCCACCATCCCCACAGAGAGCAGAGTGGAGCCCCACATCCCGTGGAGAGAGGGTCCTGGGCAGACACAGGCTGGGAGCCTTCTGCACTGCAGCTCTGTCAGCTGGACTGGCATGGGAAGAGATAAGCAGGTGGCTGGAGGGTGGAGCCAGCCCCAGCTGGCTGATGTGCCCTTTCTCTCTTGATAAATACCCTGTATTCTTATTTGGCCAGCCCCCAGTGAGCAGGCTGCACGGGGCAAAGATCCAGCTTCGACTGTCTGGACTTGTGTTGAGTCTTGTCTTGGGCAGCTGAGTGGCCACTAGAAAATGAAATTGAGATTCCTGTGAGTCTACATGGATAATTTCCCTGGCAATTCTAGTGTGTATCCAACTCAAGCCTCACACTCCTAAAACAAATCGCCCATCTCTCTGAGAATTCTGGGCTGATCACATTGCTTCTTCCCACATTTCAGGAGAAACAAACCCTTCCTGGTCCTCCCTCTGTGAATTGATTGACAAATTAGCTGATAAATGAGCACAGGATCTATGCATGCCCATCATCCATCCAGCTAGCCATCAGCCCATTCATCCATCCATCCCCTCACCCACCCATCTATTCCCATACATTATTCACCCATTCATCCACTCCCATCCATCCAACATCATCCATCCCGTCCCATCCCATCCCGTCCCATCCAATCTATCCATCCACTTTAGAGAGTCTGTTTTGTGTCAGGAGTTGGTTTTTGTTCACAAAGAAACAGTGAGATATTAGATATCAAGAGAAAGAGGTGGGTCAAAGGCTTTCCAATATCCTTTATTCCCTAAGCAGAAAGCTAGGTGTTACCTATATTACCTCTGTCTGTAGCCAAAAGTCAAGTGTGCTGATGGCCTGGGCACCAGGGGTGCTGTGGTCAGGAGTGGCTGGCATCGGAGTTTTTCTGACACCTGCTCCAAGAACCTTTCGAAAATGACCAGGACACTATTCCAGAATGAAACTGGAAAGGGCCATATTCTGACCTCTTTAAATATTTGCCTTTGGGAAGAAATGAAAGATCACAGTGTCATCTACTCATCATCTTCTTTTCTCTTATGTAGAATTTTGGTGGATAAGTTTACATCCAGACTTTTCTAGACTTTTCATTTAAATATAAATGTCATAACCATCACCATCATCATCATCGTGATCATCATTACTGATAGTTACTGTTTTCATGCACTGTTATGAGTCTCATATTATTGTCTAATTTACTCCTTATAACAACCTTAGAAGGCAAGTATGATTATCATCCTCATCTTGTAGAAATCAGTAAAAGAAGGATGTTGGCCCAACGTCACACAGCTTTGATCAAGATGATCTTGGTAGCCCAGTAGTGTCATAGTATCGTGGGGGCCTTGGACTCAGTGCAAACAATTTTCCTTAGGGTCCTGTTTATGGCTATGTGTTAGTTTTCTTGATCATAAAATAAAGATACTGGATACTGTCCTGACTTTGTGGGCAACTTTATTGAAGAGAATACTTGAGAGAATAAGTCTGGAAGCATTGGTCCAAGTAGATGATGTTATGACAGTGTAGAATCATTACTATCATTTCTTCACAGGGCTTTTGCTGCCCTTGGCTTCAGAAGTGCAGTAGAAGCATTCATTGAGTTATTCAGCAAAGTGAGGGCTTATGACAGAACATGGTGTTCATATGAAGTCCTTGCCTTTGGAACCCTAACCTCGGCAGGCGAGGGGGAGCTTAAAAGTTCAGCTCCTTCCCTGGCCCCTGACAGCTGCCCAGCTGTGTGTGTTTTTCCAGCTCCAGGAGGGACAAGCCACATGTCCACACTCCAGATGTTTCCAGCCCTGCAGAGCCATCAGCGTCTGCAGTGAGCTGTCAGGCACTGACTCTTTGGACTATATTCTCCCATGAGTTCCCTTTCCCCTACTTAGCTTCACTGCAGGGGAATGCGGAAGATGCACAAATGTCTTTGTTTTTGTTTTTGTTTTCCTTAAAAAAACAGAAACTATAAAAACTGTGGCTCTGTTTAACATCTGGCTCTGCCTGCAGATAAGCACGAGTGGGTGAGATGGGACCACGGACATACACCTCTGCTGAGCACACACCGGTGCAGGTGGGATGGTGCTCACCATACAAGCAGACCTGTGTCCCCTCCCTGGGATGGGAGAGGGGGTTTCTGTTTTCTGCTGATGCTGGGACCTTTTTCCTTGGAGCTTGTCTGGTTCTTTCTGGGTTTTCTGGGAGCAGTTAGAAGAAACAGCTGGATGTTTGAGAGAAACTGTCTAATATGCTTAACATCTTCATAAAGCCGGTTCACATTTAGAGAGATGATTTATCAGAATTGATTCTCCCCAAACTGGCTCCATTCTCCTTATGGACTTACCCACAACTTCCAAATGTTTATAGGGAGGATTGAACCTCCTTGAGGTCATAAAATGCAGCTGCAATTGAAATATAAGTGTCTAGGGCTCAGGCATCTGATCATTGATAGGTGTTGAGTGCCACTTGCAAAATGTGCAGCCGACCTGCTTACAGAACTCTAACTGGGCCCCAGAAGTCCTGAGGAGGTTTCTAGGATTAGATCACAGCCTGGCAAAAGCCAAGAAAGGTCTGGAAGAGTCCTACGAGGATTTTTACATATTTTCCCCTTTTGTTTCAAATCCATCAGATCAAGCAACTGATGCAAACTTTGGACCAAATTAAACATTTCAATAACTCATATTTTTAAATCACAGTCAGCTGGAGGGATTCAGATTTGCAATTGGCCCAGAAGAACATTCTTGAGACTCTTTTGAGTGAGCCTCACCAAGAACAAGGCTGATGAAACAAATGACTGTCATTATCCTCTAAGGAAATCTTCGTTTTTGTCCTGGCTTCAAGCTACTCTGCAGGTTAACTGGCAGATGGAAAAATAACCTTACCAAGTTACTTCTTGGGACCATTAAAATATTTATTAAGCCAAGATACAAATGCCTCTCAAAAATTATGTCTGTGAGATGTACCTCTGCAATAAGAAGCACAGAAGATTTAGGTGTCCTGTCATCAATGAAGACAATGCTGTCCCCAGCAAGTGCCACCCTGAAGGCCTCGGTCCACATCTGTCCGCAATGTTAGGAGTTAGACAGTTCTTTGTAGGCAGGCTCTGAACAAAGTGAAATGAGAAAGACCAGCACCATCCTGGATTCTCCTTCCACATCTATTCCATGAAAGAGGAGTTTTGTCCTCTGGAGCCTGGTATTGGAAATGAACTTGCTGCCCAGGTAAACTCTTAAGAGGCAGGCTAATGCCAGGTGATTCTCTCAGCTTGTGAAATCTCAGCCTTTTACTTGGTCGTATTTTCAAGAGAAGACAGCTAATGGAAGTAAGTTCCTTACATTAAAAATATACTTACAGCTAACAGCACCAAACCACTTAAGTTGGCAGCAGACCAATTATTAATGAGATGAATGGCCTTTTATAAATCCCCCTGCTGCCTCAGGACAAGTGATGGGTTTATGGTCTATGCATTAGGGAACATGGTTCCTTTGGGGTTATAATTATCCTCGGTTGCTGGCAATTTGGGGGTCATCATACCAAAACTGGCTGCCCATTGGACAGGTTGTCCTGTGCTGCCATGGTGGTGAGGGAGGAATAGCAGAAGATAGTCCTTGCCACTATCCTTTCTACCTGTTTGCTCTTGGGAAAGTACTTAGAGTTACCTTCGTAGTTTTCTCATGGAAGTTTATGTGTGATTGGTATCTCTAGTTCTTACCTGCCCAGCATCCGCTGCCCCTTTCTTTTGGTAACAGCATCTTGGTTTCCCTTCCCAACTGTCAGCCCATTTGGTTTGGAGAAATTGACTTAAATTCTAAGAATGGACACGTGACCCAGCTGTGGTCAATTGAAATACATCTTTGTCTTTTCAGAGATGGATTCAAACCTAGTCAGAAGCAAAGAAACTCAGTTCTCTAGCAGGACACGGACTCTGTTGTTTGTGTGGAGCACATCAACATAGTTTTACTCATGGCTCAGTTTTTTTCATGTCTGGCAATATGTGTAAGTTAGGAGCTTTGGAAGTTAAGTTTCTATAAGTCTCTTAAAGCTATTTGAAAGACACACATTGCTTTTATAAGACAAGCTACAGAGCATAGAGTCCTACAAACTCGTATCTGGTAGGGCTGTGAAGCACCACTTCAATGGATGACCTTCTAGACCTGTACTAGTCAAGGATATAACTACTATAAAATACAGTTCACAATATTTAGCAGCTCAGCATGCACACACACACACACACACACACACGCACGCACACACACACACACACACACACAGTTTAGCTTTCATTCATCTCAAGATCTTGATAGTGGGTAGGAAACAACTCAGTGTTCAGCCTCTTTCAATCTAGTAGCTCTACTATCCCCTGTACCTGTTGGGCTTTGTTTTGACAGCAGGTGGTAGGGAGAGAAAGCTTAGAGTATCTTGCTGAGGTCTGGTGGAAAGAAGTATGTGTGGGGTGCACATTCATTCTGCTCATGTGCCGTTGGCCAGAACTCAGTCACATGGTCATCCTAATGCAAAGGAGGATGGGAAATAAGAGTCCAGCTGGTTGCTGGAGGAAAAGGGAAAAAATGCTAGTGTGCAAAAACTAGCTAACCTTGCTGGGGATTTAGCTCCTTGGTTCTGCCACCTGCCTCACAAGTGCAAGGTCCTGAGTTCAATCCCCAATACCAAAAAATCTAGGTAGCCTCTGCCATGCTCTAGCCACACAATTACAAGTCAGTAATAAGTGCAAAGTGCATGTTAGTATTGTGAGTACAGGAATTTCAGGTGTGCTTTCTTTTGTTGGACTGAGAGTACAAAAAGAAAAATTCAACATTCAAAAGAAAAGCCATTTCTTGGGCTTTCTGGTTGCATATGATTGAAAACACTAGACACCACGGGCTTCTTGGTATCATTTATCTAGTGTCACCCTTGTCTTAAGTGATTTACTTGACATTGAGTAACGGAGTTAAAGGGTCCAGTGTTGCTGTCATCAGAACTGGGCTTTCTTTAGCTGCACCTAAGTCTGGCACATATGACTCTCTAGTCTGGGAAAAGTCTAGTTCCCAAGAAAGCTGAAGTCTCACATATGTCAAGCCATCTTAGGGCTCCACTTTAGCTCTATGGGTGACATTATATGTGTTCATGAGAAAATCATTTCAAGGGCTACAAATGAGTCCTTTAGTAATACCCAGGAGTCATAATGTCTGTGACATAATGAACCTTCCTAAATTACAACCTACACTAATTAGATCACTTATTGCTACATTCCAGGCCCTGAAACAATTTGCTTAAAGTGATAGTTACCTCTAATGAAAAGATACATAACGGAAAATGCCAGCAACCTTTCAAGTCCCCCACGACTTATCATGAGGACTGTCTAGTGCAAAGTGCTCATGGAGCAGCATCTTGTGTCACCATTTCCTCCTAAATCAGGTGAGTACTTTACGATCACTTGGACATAGACAGCAATCCCCAGAGGAGGATGATTAGGTAAGGGTTGGCTGCATCCTGCAGCCCTCTTCCTCTGCTCCTCTCTACACCCTTCCCCCATGCACGCTGGGGCCAAACGGCCAGCATCTTGGCTAGGAAAGATCCAGGCTTGTCTGCTCTGTCCCCGCCCCCCAAGGAAAGCATGCTGCACAGTTGCCTCTCTGATGAGGCTGGATGGAGGCCCTGCAACCTCTGGGACCCTCTGGGGACTCCAGTCTTGAAGCTGCTGGAAAATGGGGTCTGTGCTAGTACTGGCTCAGCAGTCAGGCCCTCAGTAGGTGACAGTCAGGATCATTTAAAAAGATTTTCAAGAAACACTGTTTATACATACAAGGAAACCCGATGTGTGGCAGAGGACCAGAGTCAAGGGGAGGAAATCCAGGAGAGAGAGGGGGGCAGAGTGGGCCATGACCTTGAGCCTTCTGCTGAGGCCCACAGGCTGCGCTTGGTGCCCCACAAGGAAGACGCTTGAGAGGAAATACCCCACTCCGTCCTCTCCCCTTTCTGGCCCTCTTTCTCCCCGAGCCAGTCCTCCTGGGGGCCGAGTCTCTTGCTAGCTATGCACTGGATGGAAGAGACAGTGGCCGGCACAGCACACTGGAGCTCTTTGATGCTGACCTTTTGGATCAGCCTCTTGGGCACAGGACAGAGGGTGAGAGTGGGGAGTGGGTCTGGGAGAGGGGCACAGAGGTGTCCCACCATCAGGTTCTGTCTGGGGTCCTTTTGTTTTGCCCACTTACCACAGCTCTACATTGTCTGGGTGGGCAAAGACCAGTCCTTGGGGGGCTCCAGCAAGGGCCAGCAGCTCATCAATTTGAGCCCCTTTAGCCTGGGTCTCTGCTCTCTCCTGCAGCTTTGGCTTTTTTGGGAGCTCAGTGAGGCTAACTCTCAGGGTACCTGATAGCCCCTTATTGGCTAAGTATCCTGCTTGTAGAGCTGCCAGAACTTGAGGCATCTCCTCTTCAATAAATTCTATTGGAAAAACTGGATTTCACCATGCCAAAGATTAAAACTAGACCCTTATCCTTCACCATGCATTAAACTAAGATCCAAGTGGATTAGAAATATAAATATTAAAACAGAAACACTAAACTTTCTGGAAGATAAGTTAGGTAGAACTCTCAAAGACACTGGCATAGCAAAAGACTTTATAGACAAATCCTCAGTAGCATAGGAACTATCACAAAGAATCAACAACTGGGATCCCATCTTATTAGAAACCTTCTCTACTGCAAGAGAAACCATCAACAGAGCTACAAGATAACCGACAGTGTAGGAAAAAATTTTTACCAGCTGTTCTTCAGACAAAGGACTACTACTATCTAGAATATATAAAGAACTCAAACAAACTCAGGCCCCCCAAATATAAAGACCCAATTCAAAAATGGGCATCTGAAATGAACAGACATTTCTCAGACAAAAGAAGTGAAAGCAGCAAGTAAATATATGAAAAAAATGTTCCACATCACTGGTCATTTGAGAGATGTAGATGAAAAAAACACTGAGATTCCACCCCACCCCACAAAGAATGGCTGCTATCAAGAAATCAACCAATAGCAAATGCTGGCGGGGTTACGGGGAGAAAGGAACCCTTCTTCATTGTTGGTGGGAGTGCAGACTGGTGCAACCACTGCGGGATCAATATGGGGATGCCTCAAAGAACTAGGACTAGAGGTTCCATTTGACCCAGCCATCCCTCTGCTGGGTAGCTTTCCAAAAGAATTAAAAGAATCACACCACAGTGATATATGCACACCTATGTTTATAGCTGCACAGTTTGTAATAGCTAAAACTTGGAAATAGCCTAGTTGCCCATCAATTGGAAAATGGATAAAGAAGATGTGGTTTTTCTATAAAATGGAATACTACTCAGCCATAAAGCATGAGAAACTAGAGTCATTCATAGGAAAATGGGTGCATATTGAGGCCATACTCTTAAGTGAAATAAATAGGATACACATGTGTAAATAGCGAATAGTTTCTCTAGTGTGAGAAACAAAAAGTGTAAATAAGATTCAAATTGTATAATTGATAATGTGAAACAGGAAGAAAAGGACTAAAAGTGTAGGGGAAGTGGGAAGGATAGAGGAAAGGAAATAAGGGGAAAGAAAAAATATGAGAAAAGGAAAAAAATGGAAACAAAATCTTTGTAAGTAGGGAAGGGTGGAAGGGGTAAAGGGAGGGCAGGGGTAGGGGAAAAAATGAGAACCAAGATCTGTCATGTAAAAGTACAAGGTCCCAATGATGAATGTAACTGTACTGCATACTTTAAAGAGTACCAATAAACTCAATGAGAAAAAAAAAAAAAGAACTTGAGGCGCCCCTGACTTTGAAGGTCTACTGCAGTACCCTAAGGGGCTTGACCTTGAGAATGAAGGATTCCATAAGAAAAAGGTGGAAACCACACCAGCTTAGAAAATAGGATCTCTCTATCACACTTCTAATTCTTGAAAAAAAAAAAGGAAATTATTTATTGCTTAGATATTCTGGCTCAAAAACAAAGAAACAAAGAAACAAAATTCCCTCAAACCAAAAACAAACAAAACAAAAACTAAAAAAACATATTTGACAGCACCCAGGGTACCACCTACTATACCATAGGTGCAGAGAAGTTGTCAGAGGAATGTGGGCTGCAGGACCTAAAAATTATTTCCATGACTGTTGAGTGCTTGGTAAAATCTTGCTTGATACCAATTATCCCCTGGAAAGAATGAAATCCATTTCATAACTAAAACCATTTATTTGCCTTCAGGCTTGAATGTCAATAATAATTGTCATAATTGCAAAGACTTCTTTTCATACATTAGGTGATTTACATATGTTTTCCCATTTTGATCCTCAGAACAGCTCTATGAAATAGAGGCGAGGAGAGAAGCACTGAGCACTTACGGCCCTTGCCCAAAGCCACGCAGTTCTGTGTGAGCCTGGTCTTTGTTGACCCTGGTGTCATGGAAGACCACGTCCTACATCACTGCTTTGTAGACCCAGCTTGGGGAAGGAAAAGCCCAGAGGAATTGTAAGATGGTGTCCCTGTCTCCAAGGAGTTGATTTCTTTGAGAAACCTCAGCCTACTCAGCGGGGAATTGTGAGTGTTGTAGGATTCAGATGCCAGTCGGGGTGTGTGTGTGTGTGTGTGTGTGTGTGTGTGTGTGAAAGAGAGAGAGAACCAGTGGGAGTGGGCTGCCCCACTGGGGGGAAATGATTCTGCTGTTCTCTCATACTCTGTGAATCAACTCAAGATTTGAAGTCTCAGGGAAGAGTGATTGGCTGAGCTGGGGGTCACGTACACACTCATTGGACAGAGAGGTAGGGCATCTTGATTTGATTGAAAGTCACACTAAGGCTGCCCACATTGGAGCAGAGGAATCCACCCAAAGGAAATCTAAGTGCTATTATTAAAAGAAAATAGAACTTATTAGAGGAGGTTGAAAATCAACAAACATCTGTTATGAAAGACATTGTCATGTTTCCAGACTTCTAAGCTCATTCTTCTGCCTCTCCACAGAGTAAAACAGGTGGCATTGCCTTGTGGAGGGAGTGAGGGTGTGTATAGGGGAGTGACTTGTCCATGTAATACACGGTGTCAAATTTGTCCTGTGCCAGCCCTTGCCCCTACCTTCAGGCTTCAAAGACTATGTGTGCCCTCTCAGGACACCCAAGTCTTACCTGGCAAAGGAGGAGCTGGGCTATGTCTAAGAAAACCAGTGTCATGTGAACAAGAGATTTTGTTTCAATGCTACTCCTACCATTTACTAGCTGTGACCTTGCACAGAACTCTCTGGGTGTCATTTGTGCACCTGAAAAGTTGGATTAAACAATAATAAGTTAAAATTCTATTAATAAGTATTAATGTTAATGAGCCACAGTGTACTAAGTGCTTTCAGTAAATGATAGCTACTTGACCATTTGAGTACCTGACTTTAATATTTGAACTCCTCCTGCCATCATGTGAAGTTCTCTGTGGTAGGCAATGACTCAACCAGGGACTACATTTCCCAGCCTCCCTTGCACACAAATGGATCTGTATTCCAATAAAACTTTATTTGCAAAAACAGAGGGTTGAGTTTGGTTCATGGACCTTCTTTCACCCCTGATATAGAGAATGCCTATATATTCTTTCTTCAGATTTACATAGCATCTACAAATGACTTATACTATTATATTGACTAACCCACACCTACCAGGTGTGGGAATGTGACAGTGTTCTGGATTTTACTGTTAAATTCTCCTAGCCAATATTTATTGATTTCTTCTGTGTGCCGGACACTAAATTCTTCTGGAATATGGCTGTGAACAACAGAGGTCATGGCTTTGCCTTCAAATTTTACATATCCAGAGGATATGTCTAATACAAGTGGGCCCAGGCGTGAGGCAACATAAAGAAAGGGCCTCTCTGGAAGCAGAGAACTTTAGGAAATGATGGAAGATTCTTGAACCCCAAAGATCATCACAGCTACTCTTTGACTAGGAGCACCTACCTTGAACTGTTACTTGATTGTGACAAAGTCTCTTTAGGTCATGCTACTGAAATGGTAGTTTTTGCAGTAACTAGCATCACCCTAAATAATATAGTGCTTTCTGCAGCTCATTTAAGATTCTCAAAAATCCTATGAAATTTGGCCTCTAATCACTCCAATTTTACCGATGAAGAGGCTGGATCTCAGAGAGATTTGTACAAGTCACACAGCAAATGAGTTAAACAGCCCGAACTCTAAACCAGGGAAGTATGTCCCCAAAGCCCATGCTTTTGACCTCTGGATCTGTTAGTTAAGGGTTCCACTGGCTCTGACTGATTCTGATCTATATGTAACCCAGCCTTCCAGTCCAGCTCATGAAGCAGAGCTTGTGAGGAACAGGGGCCAGTCCTGTCCTAGAATTTATATTAATGGGATGCGACAGGATTTTGCCAGGCAAGGCCCTGAAGGCCAGAGGCTAGGCAGTGAAGGGCAGTTGTCCTCCTTTTCCAGGGCCTTGGGGATTATTGCCTACAGACCAGAACAGGGCCACATGCCCTGGACCCCAAATCCCCAGATCCCTAAATTCCTAGACTGTGGGTGAGAGATGGAAGGGAATTCAGGATACCTTTTCAGCTCCTGCTCCCTGGAAAATGTTTTCCCTTGTGGGGTGGTGAGGTACTTCTCTCTTTGTAGCCAACATATCCAAGGCTGACAGGCTAAAACTGCTTGCTTGCTTTTAAGTGTCAGGAGATGTAAATAGTTTTAGTCTTCAGTGGTTTCTGATTGAATATCCTTTTGAAGTAATGATAGCTATAATTTAAAGCAACAGTTACCATATTTTCCTTGCTGGCTGGCTTTCTTTGAAGCACTAAGTATAAATCTGCTTAAAATCTTAAAATAGCTATAGTTCTGTCTCAATATTCTACCAGGAGCCAGGGAGATTTGGCCTCTAATTGCCATCATCTGTAACTAATATGAGCAGCGCAGCAGGCTCGTGACAAGGTGGCTGGGAGAGTTGGTCTGACATGGACAGGAAAGTGGAGGCAGAGACTTGGTCTCCCTCTGGGGATCTTGGCTGTGCTTGGAGTTCGGAAGAAACCCATCCTGAAATTAGGACCAAATGGGCTCTGGGCTGTTGGAGATTTTCAGGACCCTCTTTCCAAACCCTTTCCAGAAGCTTGGGATGGAGAAAAGGGGCCTCTCACAAAAGGAAGTCAGAAAGGTGGAGGGTAGGTGGGGCCCCAGTCCCAGCCAATGGCACCCCAGGCACTGGTCCACGTGAGAGGAGAGAGGTCTCCCGGGCAAGTAGGGCTGCTGTAGACAGTCCAACACGGGTGATCGCCAACAGGGCATAAGAATGTGCAACCGCTTCTGTAGGGCACCAGCAAATCCATTTGAAATACGGTGCAGATTTTAAGTTGGCAGCATTTTCATTCATGCACAAGTGTTTATTCCTTCAAGAGATCCTGCTTGCATTCCTACTGTGTGCCAGGCAGTGACCCCCGATACTCACAGGCTCGGGATAAGCACAACAGAGTGAGGAGGTTGAAGCTAAGTGCTTGGGAGAGAAACAAAATAAGGGAGGAGCTGGGCAGTGCCAGGCTACAGTTTAACAAAGGCCTGTCACCGAGAAGGAGGCATTAAAGTATGGCGTGAAATGGCACTTTTCCAATGTCGGTTTTGTATAGACTTTTAAACTGAACGTGTCTGAATAGTATGTATTTAAGCATCCTAAAAAAAATCCTGCTGGGAAACATTCGGAAAGATTGGTAATATTTATCATTGAGTCCCAGGACTGTGGGTGATTTTTAACTGCTTCTCTTGTACGCTTATATTTTCCTAAATGCCTTATGCTGAAGGCGCATGCATTTTGGGGGGAAAAATGGAAGTTCCTCAGTAAATTCAAAACAGAATTACCATATGATTCAGCAATTCTACTGCTGGGTATAGTTCCAAAAGAGTTGAAAATAGTGTACAAAGAAAAGCTTATATGTGAACATACACAGTGTCACAATTCACAAAGGCCAAAAGGTAGAAACAGTTCAAGTGTCCATTAATGGCTGACTGGAGAAATGATGTATGGTATATCCATATATTATGGAATAGTATTTAGCTATGAAAAGGAATAGAGTGCGGGCACACACAGACTACATCATAGATTAACCCCAAAACATCTAAGGGACGCAGAAGGCTATGTATTGTATGATTTCATGTCTATGAAATGCCCAGAATAGGCAAAATCAAAAAAGTAGGTCAGTGGTTGCTTAAGGCTTGGAGGAGACGGACAGGGAATATTTGCTTCCTTTTGAGGTGATGAAAATATTCTGCAACCTAGATAAAGGTGATAGTTGTACAGCATCGTGAATGGCACTGAATTATACCCTTTTTGACGGTTAAGGTGGTAGATTTTGTCGTATATATAAAGAAGTGGAATAGAGCCACTCCTGGGAAGCCTGGTGGCTGTATATGACTGGTGAGGGCTGCCCAAGGGGTCCTTACCAGGCGACCATGGTGTCAAATGCAGAGGGACTTAGCAGAGGGCCCATTAAGATCTGGTACTTTATCAGACCAGTATTTACTGAGCACCTCTGAGGTGCCAGGCAGGGGGCGCAGAAGTGAGTGACCTCGGGCCTGGTCTGCAGAAGGAAGCTGCAGGTGGAGCTGGCCTAGGCAAGCCAGGCAGGAGCACCGAGAGGGCAGCCGTGTGGACCCCGCAGCTGTTGGGCTGAGGACACGGATGTCAGGAGAGGCCCACAGCTCTCCCTGGAGGCCAGGTGCAGTGTGCCATGAGAGTTAGTTGGGAAGCGAGCTGGGTGACTCCGGAGGCCATTAAGGGATTAGTGATTTTCTGCAGATGATTCACAAGGAGGGCGATCCGGACACCAGTAACTGCAAAAGAGCCTGTTCTTCTCAACCTGAGTGTTCCTGTCCTCCTCACAGGAGTTCCTATGCATTTTAGGACGGTTGGGAGTTAAGAGGGGTGGGAGAGATGGCCCCTTCCATCACCGGGCTCAGGAAGACAAGCCCTCTCTTCATACCTGCCACCTGGTGTCACCTCCCCGGAGTCCAGACCCAGCGCTGGGACTCTGCCTGGGTCTCCTTGGATCTTTCTGGGTCACACTTCCAGCAAACACAGCCTCTTCCCTGCAGTTGCTCCAACGGGAAAGGACAAGGGCTGGCTCCAGCAGATGTGGTAGCAGCCAGGCGCAGTGGCGCCTTTGAGAAGGCTCCCTGGCCTCCACCCTGCTGTCCTTCCCCACGCCCCCCTTGTGTAAGTGACACCTGCCTGTCCAGCTCTGCGCCGCCCACTCACCCCTAGGGCACAGCCTGTTGAAACCCTGGCGTCCTTCAGGTCCCATCCCGAATGCAGCCTCCCGCTCCCCCAGCCCTTCCTGGATCCACTCTGTCCCTGCCCAGCGCTCCTGTGACCCGGGCTGGGAATGAATCCTACCAAGCGCCAGGATTTGCAGCACCAGTTTGGAGTCTGACTGGAAGGCTTTCAAGTCCAGACTCAACTCAGGCTGAGCTTTCCCTTAGTAAAGCAGAATGGCAGCACTAAAGGCACTCACGACGCACACTGCTTGGGCATCGCCAGGAGGTCCCCAGACTGGGAAGGGAGACGGAGCCACATGACAAGCCACAAGCGATGCACACAGCCACAGGTGCAGGACAGGAGAGCTGAGAAACAGCGCCAAGACAGAATCCAACGAGCTTGGCAAGGATTAGATGCCGACCACCCCACCCTATGCAGGGAACTGGGGAGGGAGAAGGGGATTTCTGAGTGGAGGGGTGAAGAAAATGTCCTGAGGCCTGGGAGGCAGTAGTATTCTGTCACCAAGTAGGGTTGGGTATGCTGAGTTGTGCGACCGTGGGAATCGGGACTGAAATCTTGGAAATATGAGGGTGTGGCTCCAAAGTTACTTGTCATCAGCTTTCCTGTCACCCTGAAAATGGGCTTTTCACTTACACATCCAAGGTCTCAGAACTGGTCATTAAAATGTAATATCACAAAGGCATCATAGCTGCCTTTTTCTAAAGAATTGTCTTTCGATAGGGATGATGGTTTCCTCTCTTTCAAGGAAGGGTGTTGTTCCCCAGGTATATTAAAAAAAAAAAAACTTGGTGTTCTAGTAAAAGAATACTTTGTAGTCAGTAAGTTTGGGAGACATTCACCCAAGGAAAAATAAACTTTCTTTGATGTAGGACTTATCAGGGCCTTTAATGTGCTGATGTATTTTTGTGTACTCTGGCAAGATCCTGGCATATAATATTTCTGAGACTTATGTACTTGCAGAACTATTTATCTTTTAAAAGATGCCTACCCCTGGAAGCTAAGTTATCTGACCTGGAGGGTGAGGGTGCAGGAGGTCTTTAGGTCTTCAGTATCGTGAGGATCCGGCAGGAGCATGGCCACCTCCTCGCTGTCCTTCTATCCCAAGGCCCACCTCAGGATGTGGCAGGTCTCCCGCCTTCCTGTAGGAGCTGGAGTGGGGCCCTAACAGGCTCACAGCGGGAGGGAGAAGGGCAAGTCTGAGCCCAGACCCTCAGGTCTGGATGTGTGGGTGTGATCAGAAGCACCCCAGCGTGGCCCTGAAGACCAGGCTGGCAGCGTGGGAGGAGCGTGTGTGCAGGTGCCCGTGGGAAACCCCCTTTACGCTCACTGCACAAGTGCCTCCATTGGATGATGGAACAGCCGTGAGGGCCTGTGTTTAGAGTGGAACCCAGGGCCTGAGCTCTGGTGTCCGGCCAGAGGACACCTGCTCCTCTCTCCCATCCGCGACCCACATCTGAGCCTGTGCAAACCCCTGTCTGCCAGAGGACCTAACTTTTTAAGGGTTAGGGTTCATGGAGCATCAGGTTTGGATCCTGTGCTATTTACTGGCTCTGTGACCTTGGAAAACCCTCTTAACCTCTCTGATTCGTCTTTAGGAAAATGGGGATGGCAGTAGCAGCTCCCTACCCCCTTGGGATGGTTGAAGGGTGCTCAATAAGTGGCAGCTTTGTTTGTCTTTTTCTAGAAATCTAATGAGTAAAAACTGATGGGCTTTTCAGAACATTTGCTGTTTGGACATTGCACCAAACAGGGTTCTCACTGGCTTCTCCAAATACTGGGAGGGAAAGGAGAATGGCTTCCAGAGACTGAGATTGTCCAGGGCTGCATGCCCAGCACTCACTGACATGACACTAAATTTCAGGCTGATGTCTGTCTGGGACCTTGACAATAGGAGAGGGATTCCTTAGTGAACAGCCCTCTGGGGCCCAGCAAGCTAAGAGGAGGAAAGGAGCCCAGCACCCTGCCGACATTGCTGGGACATGGCCCTGTGCCCCCGGGGCTGGCTTGCTGTATAGTCCCACCCAGGGCCCCATGCTCCACCCTGAAAGGAGCAGGGGGAGATGCCTTCCAGGGTTGTCCCGTGGCATCCCTGGGGACCTGACCTTCTGTCGCCTTCCACCCACATGGGAGGAGAGGGCCCTGGCCTGCATCTGGATGCTGTGGCTGTAACTACTCAGGCTAAAACTCAGTTTGTGCAACTTTGGGCGGGGTGTGGGGCAGTGGTAGGGTGCTTGCCACCCCCCCCATTTAATCTACCATTGAATTGTTTCTGCAAGTTCCATGGTAAAGAGCAGTGTGTGGATGAGAGATCGGGTTCCAGAGAGGAGGAGTGACTTCATGGGAGAGCTGGGATGTGAACTCAGCTCTGTGGGACTCCACGGGATGCTCCCATATAGGTCCCCTTCTCCTACACCCAAGCACAGTCCCAGGGCTCATGTCTGATCCCGTTCCCCCTCCCGGCTCTCACACTCACTTAAACATTCGCTCTTCTGCTTACTCTTGCCTTGCTCAGGTTGTACTCGGTATGGCTTTGGATTACAGCCCTTGTCCCTCTGGGATGAACCTGGCCCTTCTTAATGTCTCTCCATCACCTGCTTCTCTGGGAACACTGAATACCTTGGTACTTTTACCCCAGAACAGAAGGTGGCCTCTGTATCTGGCTTCTGCCCTGTGGGGTAACTGAGACTTCTTTCCTCTTCTTGTCCTTCTTGGTGACTCACACTCAGGGTGGCCTGGTGGCTGCTTTCTCCGGGTTGTTCCTGTAGGGTCAGGGTTGTCTCTCAATTGGCCCCCAAAGGGAGGAGGGACCTAACTGGGCCAAGGAGAATGCTCCCCAATTGTCCCAAAGTACTATAGGGACAAGGGTTATTTGAGGGTACAGTTTTTTATTAGTATATATCTGTGAAACATAATAAATACATTTGTGGTGGGAACTTGTTTCTCTTTTAAGAAAAGATTGGCCTTGTAGTAGCAATGGAGACAGTGACAAAGTGATGGCAGTGACCTGTGACAAAGATGGCCGGTGGCCCACCCAACACCCATCCGTCTTCCTGACAAAGGACCCCAACCACTGAGGGCAGTGCTATGACAGCTGTGTTCCTCTACCTCCCTTGTAACCATGCTACCAGATTCTAGCCAATGAGGTACCTGGAAGTTGTTGGGAGACCCTGCCAGAATGTCTCCGAAAGACAGTCACAGCTGAGCAAAGCCTCTTTAGCCCTTTTGTCTTTTATTTCTCCTAAAACATGAAGGTGATGGCAGGAGTATCAGGACCATTGCGGCCCATGAGACAGATGGAAATAAGGTGCCGACGTAGAAAAGAGCGGTGATGGAAGGAACTCATTTCCCGATGACCACGGAGCCACAGAGACAACCTGAACTTCTTTGCTTGGAATGGTTTTATGTGGGTAGCAATGTCCTATCTTTTTTTTATTCTTTCCTCATTGACTTTATTGGTACATTTTAGATGTACAGTACGGTTACATTCATCATTGGGATCTTGTACCTCTACATGACAGGTCTTGGTTCTCATTTTTTCCCCTTCTCCTGCCCTCCCTTCATCCCCTTCTCCCCTCCCTATTTACAAAAACTTTACTTCCATTTTTTCATTTTCCCATATTTTTTTCTTTTCCCTTATCAGCTTTCCCCCACCCTTCCCACTTTCTCTACACCTTTAACCCCTTTCTTCCTGTTTCACATTACACCATTTCTTTTATTTTTTATTTTTTATTTTTGGTACCGGGGATTGAACTTGGGTCCTTGGGCTTGCAAGGCAGGCCACCAAACCACTGAGCTAAATCTCTGGCCCCTCATTATACCATTTCAATTATACCATTAGGATCTTATGTTCAATTATCGTTTTTCACAGCAGAGAAACTATTCGATATTTACACGTGTGACTTATTTATTTCACTTGAGTATCTCCTCAATATGCATCCATTTTCCTATGAATGACTCTAATTTCTCATTCTTTATGGGTGAGTAGTATTCCATTTTATAGAAAAACTACCTTATTTATCCAGTCTCCAACTGATGAGCAAAAGGGCTGTTTCCAAGTTTTAGCTATTACAAACTGTGCTGCTATAAACATGAGTGTGCGTATATCACTGTGGTATGATTCTTTTAATTCTTTTGGAAATATACCCAGCAGAGGGATGGCTGGGTCAAATGGAACCTCTAATCCCAGCTCTCTGAGGTATCTCCATATTGATTTCCATAGTGGTTGCACCAGTCTGCACTCCCACCAACAATGGAGAAGGGTTCCTTTCTCCCCACAGCCCTGCCAACATTTGTTATTGTGTGATTTCTTGATAGCAGCCATTGTTTCTGAGATGAGGTGGAATCTCAAATGACCAGTGATGTGGAACATTTTTTCATATATTTACTTGCTGCTTTTACTTCTTTGTCTGAGAAATGTCTGTTCATTTCAGATGCCCATTTTTGAATTGGGTCTCTATATTTGGGGGTGCTGAGTTTTTTTGAGTTCTTTATATATTCTAGATAATAGTCCTTTGTTTGAGGAGCAGCTGGTAAAATTTTTTCCCTCATTGTAGGTTGTCTTTTAGTTATGTTGATGGTTTCTTTTTTAGTGCAGAAGCTTTTTAATAAGATGATATTTCAGTTGTTGATTCTTTCTGCTAGTTCCTGTACTACTGAGGATTTGTTCATAAAGTCTTTTCCTATGCCAATGTCTTCAAGAGTTCTGCCGAACTTATCTTCCAGCAAATTTAGTGACTCTTTCTTAATATTTAGATCTTTAATCCACTTGGATTTTCGTTTAGTGAATGATAAGAGATAAGGGTCTAGTTTTAATCTTTGGCAGGTTGAAATCCAGTTTTTTCCAATGCTGTTTATTAAAGAGGCTATCTTGCCTCCAGTGAGGATGGTTGGCTCCTTTGTCAAAGATGAGGCAGCTGAGTACATCTGGAGTTATTTCTGTATTTTCCAATCTATTCCACTGATCCTCAGGTCTGTTTCTTTGCCAGTACCGTGCTGTTTTTATCATAGTGGCTTTGTAGTATAGTTTTAAATTGGGAATTGTCATACCCGCTGCCATGTCTCTGTTGCCTAGGATGGCTTTTGCTATTCTAGGTCCCTTCTGGTTCCAAATGAATTTTGGATTCTTTTTTCTAGTTCTGTGAAATATACTGTTAGAATTTCAATCAGCATTGCATTGAATCTGCATAGCAGTTTTGGTAGTATGGCCATTTTCACTATGTTGCTTCTTCCTACCCAGGAGCAGGGGATGTCTTTCCATTTTCTTGCATCCTCTTTGATCTCTTTTTTCACAGTGCTATAGTTTTCAGTGTAGAGGTCTTTTGCTTCTCTCATTGGGCTGATTCCTAGATACTCATTTTTGGGGATGCTATTGTGCAAGGAATTGTTTCACTAATTTCTCTCTCAGTGAGTCTATTATTTGTGTACAAGAAGGCTATTGATTTTTGAGTGTTGACCTTGTATCCAGCTACTCTGGTGAAAGTGAGCAGTGAGCTATTTCATATTGCATTTATTTTGCATTCTCTGTCACCTTCAATTGGATCTGTTCCTTCCTGATACATAACACTTGGAAAAGGATGACATTCTGATAATATGAAGTGTGTATGCATGCTGTGACACTGTGTAACTGCAAGACATCACAAACATTCTAAGTGCATACACGAGAGGGATGAAGTGATTGTGTGCACCCACCCAAGGGAATGCTGTGCAGCTGTAAAAAAGAGCAAGAGTGGTCTCTGTGGATGTCAGTGGGGTGACCTCTGGGAAACACTGCTAGGCCAGAATGTTACTTTGTGTAGGAGAGAGAAAGAAGCATAAGAACATGGACCTGTATTTGGTCTTGGTACAAAGCATGCCAAAAGGCCAAAGTAGAAGCTAATGAAAGTCTAGGGGCAAATGGATTGGGGCTGAAGCAGAGGAAGAATGTGGGGGGCTTCTTCAGGGGCACTGTCTGCCTCTTGGAGCCATGTTAAGGTTTCTAGTGCCGAAAAAAGAAGGAAAGGAGAACGGGCAGGGGTGGGAGGAGAGGGAAAGGAAGGAGAAAAAGGTATGGAAAACAATCTTAGAGTGAGAGGCAAGTAAAAAGAAATGAAATGTATTTGAATTGAAACATGCCTTCCTCTCACGGGAAGGAGGTGTGAAGGGCACTAACCCCAGTGATAGCAGCAGAATTTCACCAGGGATGGAAGAAACCTAGAGAGTCTGAAGTGTGGCTGGATAGTAGGTTTCTGTTATGTAGATGGATAGATTGGCAATTGTTGTAGTCAGGGTGTGCACAGGAAATAGATTTAATACAGGGTATATAGTTTATAAGATTATTTTATAACATTCATCCAAAAGGTCAAATGCAGATGAGTGCAAGAGATCTAGCCACATGCTGAAGACCCAAAGAATTGAACCAAGGGCCTGGACCCCACGGAAATGTCCCACACAATTCCAGCTGAAGGGTTAGAGTTCAAGACAAAGTCCCACACACATCCAGCCAGGAGTCTAGAGCCCATGGCAATGTCTCATGCAAGTCTGTATCGAGGATCTACACCAGGAAGGCCCGAAGGCCAGTGGTGGAAATCAGAGAGTCTGCACCAGCAGGGTGAAGGATTTGTGCCACCAAGCTGAAGAATCTGCACTGGAGCCAGGAAGTGATGCTCATGGCAAAGATCAGAGCTCCCATGATGAGAACAGCAGCCATCCCCAGTGACATCGAGGACCCAAGTTCCTCCTATAAAGAGAAAACAGCCAAGTTTGTATCAGGAGAACCAAGCTTCTCCTAGAAAACCAATAGCATACAGTCTTCTTCTCTAGTTCTCTTTTTATATTACTGTCCTCAATCTGATTCGGTTTGGCTGGGCGTTCCAAGTTGACCATTAATTAGTCCACCACAGCAATTCTGAAAATACTGTGTGTTCTGGGACTGGGAAAATCACTGAATGTATTGTGTAAAATGGCAGCCCGGCTTTTCATCAAAGAGAAGTGAGTTACAAACATGAAAAGGAGGAGGAGCTAATGTTGAGTACTGTAGTGTTGAACTAGATTGGAGATACTCTTGGGTTTTAGCATATATGTGCATATCCGTACAGTGCATATGTACAGCATGTATATATGCATACATGTGTTTATATGTGTATAAACACTAAAGATTTATATTTAGGTATGTATACACCTGTGTATATATAATTATGTGTGTATATGCATATTTTCATATCTACTGAGAGGAAAATAAGATGTTTATATGTGGGGCATCTGGGTAAAAAGTTAATAGGAAATCAATTCTTGCAAAATTTTGTACATCTGAAATTATATCATAGTAAAAAAGTGAAAAGAAAGAAGGCAAAGCAGGTGACCCATGTGAGTTGATGCCAAGTGGGTCACCCCAGGAGCTCCTACTTCAGGGCAGCGCTGGGCAGATGTGTTTTCTAAGCTCCTCTCCTTCCCCCACAGGTGGGGCCCTGAAGGGGAGTAGGGAGCAGAAAGAGAAGGAAGAGAGCCCTCTGTGGAGCTGAGCCCCACCCCTGGGGTGTCCTGGCTGCTGAAAGAAGCCTTGTTGGTCTCGGTGTGGTCACAGGTGGGGCCTGGCCCAGCCTTTGAGGGACGTCCTTGGGCTGCTCCCCAGGCCTCCTGCAGCACTTGCAGAGGGGCTTCTCAGGGTGGTAGGTCCTCCCTGTCCAGCCTCTGCTCTTGTCTCAGATGGGGTTATCGCTCATATGCACCCTGAACTCAGACATGTTGCTTCTCAGGAGCTTCAAGGGTGATTCAGCGCAATGGCCAAAGGACAAAAGGGCTGCGCCGCTCTCCTCCTCTGCTATTCCTCCCCTGTTTGTGTGCAAGTTGTGTTCAGCACTCCTGCTTTAGAAGCATAAGCAATGAAGAGAGCTGGGATCAGAATTCACGTGGCCTTGGACCTCAGTTCCCACGTGCAGAATGCCCATGATAATAACCTTGAACTCACTGAGCAGCTTTGAGGATTAGAGGAGCTGAGCATCTATGTGCTCAACAAGTGGGAGACATCAGTAGCAGCAGCCCCAGTCAAGGACGGAGAGGTGGTGCAATGAATCCTTGAGACCATATTGCTTTCTGGAGGCCAAACTCATCTCCCCAGGGACTGCATTTAACCAGTCAGTAAGTGACTCTTGACAAAAACATGGGTTACTCTGCCCAGCACCTAGATGTTCCCAAGTCTCCCTGCACAGTGTGTGTGTGTGTGTGTGTGTGTGTATGCACGCGTGTGTGTGCACACACATGCACATGCTCCTTCCTATCTTCTGGCCAGCATGGCACATCCAACAGCTTTCCTGAGATATAACTATACAATTCATCCACTTGTGGGTGATACAATTCAATGACATTTAGCATATTCACAGAGTTATTTGACCATCAGCACAATCAATTTTAGAACATTTTTATCACTCCAGAAAGAGACCATATACCAATTTGCAAGTCACTCCCTGTCTCCTTCATGACCCAGGCAACAACTAATTTATCTTCTGTTGCTATATATTTGCCTGTTCTGGACATTTCAAAGAAACAGAATCATATAATATGTGATCTTTTAAAACTGTGGCATGTTTTATGCATGTTATAACATGTATTAGTACTTTGTTGATTTTTATGGCTAAATAATATTCTGTTCTATGGCTATATCTATTTATCAGTTGATGAACATTGGAGTTATGTTCACTGACCATTGCGAACAATGTTGCTATGAATACTTATGTTCAATCTTTTATGTGGATGTGTGTTTTCATTTTTTTAGTACATACCTAGGAGTAGACTTTCTGGGTCATATGGGAACTATCATCAATTTTAAAAATGACTGTCAAACTGCTTTTCAAAGGGATTATATCATTTACATTTTGATCATGATTGTATAAGGGCTACGGCTTTTTCTTCTCTTTTCCAATATTCGTTATTTTGGTTTTTTGTGTGTTTGTTTGTTTTTTATTATAGCCACACTAATGGACAGAAGAGGTATCTCACTGTGGTTTTGATTTACATTACTCTGATGGGTAATGATGTGCTGATGAGCCACTTGCATATAATTTTTGTCGAAATGCCTATTCATATACTTTGCCCATTTTAAGTTGGGTTATTTATACTTTATTGATGAGTTGTAATAGTTCACTATGTATTCTAGGTACAATTTCTTTCTCGGATATATAACTTGCAAAATTTTTTTATATTCTATTGGATACCATTTTGCTATCTTGATGACATCCTTTATAGCACAAAAGTTTTACATTTTGATCTATTTCTTTTGTCCTTTCTGCTTTTGATGTCATACCCAAGAAGGTTTTAGTTGATCCAAGTGGCAAAGATTTACATCTATATTTTCTTCTAATAATTTTTGTAGTTTTAGCTCTTTCAGTTAAACTTATGATACACTTTGAGTTAGCTTTTGTATGTGGTGTGAGGAAGGGATTCAATTTCATTATGCTGTATATGGACATTCAGTTAGTTGTTTCTGTTTTTAAAATGTCCATGCCAGGTAGTAAATTGTGTTGCTTTGAGATTCCTATATCCCCTTTTCTGCTCTGGGTCTTCTTTGGGACCTTCTGGACATTTCCATTTCTCATAAGCTAACCTGTCAATGCCTAGTGTAACTGAAGGCCTCAGGACCCTGCCAGTTCTGGTCCTGGTGAGGTCCTAGATATTGTCTTTTAAATGCCACACTTATGTGTTGGTGTTTCTATGGCATGTTCTCAGGTGTGGAGGTGCTGATACTAATTCAGAGATGTCCCATAACTTGTTACTAACAAGCATGCCATTGTACCTCAGGGGGCATTACTAGTGCAAGGAGAAATGCCAGCTTTTTTGTAACTATCACACCAGTGAGGACAGGAAAAATAGTGCATGGTGACCCAGAATGAGCAGAGCAGTTGCTCAGGAGCCTCTGAGCCAAAGACCTCAGAGGCTGCAAGAAAAGAATATTCTACTGTGGTTTCTCCACTGGCCAACATGCCATCCATCTTTTGCTCCTATCACATATGTCCCAAGGACCAGGGAGATTAGGGGGTTGGACTCACACAAAATGAACAGAAGAGATCTGCATGGATCTTCACTTTACCTCCCTCTGAGGAGACAGCCTCACTCTGCCTTTGCAAAATGAGTTTGACTATCCAGTCTTGCAGGACAGAAGGGACTTCTCTCTTTGTGGGAGGTTGAACAGCATCTAGACTATCAGCAGACCAGTCTTTCTGGGGCTGCTATCCCCCAGGGCAGCTCACTGGGTCACTGAAGTGTCCTCTGCCTGCCTGTCAGCACCAGTCTTCTTTCTCCTCCCTCCACAACCCACTCTGCTCAGCCCCTCTCCCCTGCAGTGACTTGGTTCCACATTTCTGGATAATTATATTTTTGGCAATGGCTCTTGTGCGTGCTGTGGAGCAAGCAGTCAAGTCGGTGGCCTCTTCCCAAGTACTATTTCCAGCTGGGCCATGCCATCCCGTTCTTCTGCTATATTCCAGGACACAAAAGGTCAGGGGCCCTACTGGGAGGACAGACCTGGGGTGGAGACCTCCTGGCATGACTGCTGTATGGACAAAATAAAAAAGAGCATCTTAGGAAAATTATGGAGAGCATATGGCACATACCCCAGCCTTGACCCCACTGGCTGACCTCATAAATGGCCCCAACTGTGCCTTAATATTTTTGTGGGAGTCAGGAGGGGCTGTGTGTATATTTAGAGAGCTCAGGTGTGGCAGGAAGAGGTTACCAGACAACTAAAAATAGAGTGACTGCTGGTTCAAAGCACACTCCTGTGCTGACTTTGTGTGTGAAAACATGATGACAAGTCCTTGTCCTGTGGCAAACCTGAAACACAGGGTCGCTCTTACTCTCTTCTGTGATTAGTTCATTTTTATAATGGAATTTGAACTTTTATGATATTTATAATGCTTAAAGTATTTAATAAATTATATTTGTAATTATAATATTGAGTTGTCCTTATTTTATAAGATATTTGCAAGAGGTCTTCCTAAAGAGCTAAAGGATATGTTCAGGAAAAGTTTAAATTTACTGTTGAGTTCCAAAGCAGCAGTACCTTTGTTGAATATTTACTATGTACTGATACTAGGCCGTGGGATGAACCCAGTGCCAAGCTGGTCCCCAGCACAAACACACGTTTGCCAGCTCAGGCTCAAGTGTGCAAAAGAGAGCTGGAGGCACAATGAAGAGAAGGGAAAATGTTAAATCCTAAAGTTCTGGTGGTTTCAAGCAAAGCGTGGGTCTCCCAGAACTCTCCTTTTCCAGCCTGGTCCTCCTTTCCTTTGTTACCTCTGCTGGGGCCCAGTGTTCGCCCACCCCACATGTCCGAGCTTCTCGAATCAGTGCACCAAGAGCTCCGTGGTACCTACCGGCATCCCAGAAAGTATCAGAGCCACAGGATAAACAGGGTCTTGAATTACCCATTTTCTCTGCAGGTCTGTGGAGGAAAAACTGCCTTCATTATAAGACAAGCAGAAAAACATCATGGAGGAAGATGAAAATTTCTGTATATTTAGGATGGAAAGGAAGACACAGAAGAACTTTCACTCCTGTGGGCAACTACTTTGGATCTGACCTCAGGTTCTTCAAACTATGGGTCTCTCCTAGAGATATTAAGATAGGGAATCTTGAGAAGTTGTGGGATGTTCCATGTCCATCCCAGTGCATTATCTGACGGAGACTGCAGGGCTGCTAGGTTGAATGGGTTTGGTTTCAGCCTCTGCTCAGTCCCCAGCGCTGCATGACAGGTCTTTGGTGAGATGACTGATTATGTTCCCTTCTCAGTTGTCTCCCAAGCTTGTCATAGATCTTTTCCCTCTGCTCTCCACCACCTGTCTCCTCCTTCTGTGGTGGAGTAGATGCCCATGATTATGTCTGCCATGCATTTGTGGTAGTGACATCCTTCCTTTCTCCAAGGAAATACCTCTTCTTGCCACGCCCCAAGGCCACTGTGATTGGGGCTACCATGAACACATGACCCAATCTGAGCCAATTGGAAGACTTCCTTGGGATTTGACAATGGACACTGAAGGAGAGGAAGCACCACTTCTTTCCGTTTGGATCACCAGCTCTAAGGCCATGGCCACTGACATCATGGTGACTATGTGCTTGTCACCCAGAGAAGTCTGAGAGAAGATGAGTACTAAAGCAGAAAAGCGGAAGCTGAAAAGAACAAGAAAGTACTGATGATGCTCTCAGATTCCTGGCTTGCTTTCTGCTTTACATTCAGCATCTACTTTATTAAGTGTGAGGATTAAGTGAATTAAAACATGTGCTTAGCACATAATGCATGCTCAGTAAAGTTTGGCTATCATTATTATTATTATTATGTATTCTGCCATTGCTTTCTTTAACTACAAGGATGAATAATGCATATTCAGGAAAGACAGTTTGAACCAGGCTTCTGTCCTTTGCACTCAAGCACCCAGACTCTCAGCATTTCAGTAGCATTCTTTCTTAGAGGTAGTAGCAGGGTCTTAGAGCCAGGGGCCTTTAGTCACACAGATATGTCACCCAGCCTCCAAGATGGCCCCAGTGACCCCTGCCCTTGGTATGAGTGGCTTTGTATAGTCTCCTCCCACACTGACTAGAGTCGACTTGCATCACTGCAATAGGATGTTGCAGAAACAAGGTCTGATTTCCTATGCCGAATTATAAAAGACACTGTGGATTGTGTCTTGCTCTCTCTCAGATCACTTGCTCTAGGGGCAGACAGCTGCCATATTGTGAGGTCACTCAAGCAGCTCTGTGGAGAGGCCCCTGTGTGCAGAGATGAGGCCTCCAGCCATATCTGTGTGAGCGCCTTCTTGGAAGCGGATGCTCCTGCCCCAGTCCAGCCTCCAGCTAACAGCAGCCATTGATACCATGACTGCCCCCTTGTGAGAAACCCTGAGCCAGAACAACCTGGCTAAGCTGCTCTTGAATTTCTAATACACAGAAACTGTGAGATAAAAACTGTTGTTTTGTACCACTAGGATTTGGGATAATCCAATGTGTAGCAATAGAAAATTAACGTAGTGTCTCAATATGTGACTCCTGTTAAAAGCAGACCATTGTTTGATTATTATTATTATTTTATTTTTGGTAGAAAGTTCTTTGTGAAGGCCACTATCACTTACTGAGTACCTATATAGTGTAGGTGCTATGCCTGGTGCTTTGCATACATTATTGCCTAAGTGAAAACCCTATATATGCTGTAGTTTTGTCCTTCCATGTCTTCCAAAGGCCTGAGTGGCAACAGCCTCATCCCCAGAGTGGCACTACAGAAGGCAGGGGAACTTTTACAAGGTGGGCCTAGTAGGAGGCCTTGAGGTCACTGGGGCCGTGCCCCTAAAGAGGACAACAGGACCTGAGACCCTTCCTCTGTTACTTTCGTGTCCCAGCCATTGATGAGTGATTCTGCTTTATCATGAGCTCCCAACCACAGTCCCAAAAGTAATGAGGCCATGCGATCATGGACAGAAACTTCCACAGCTATGAGGCAAAATAAACCTTTTTTCATTATACGATAATGATCTCAGGTATTTGTAGCAGTGACACAGAGCTGATGAACACACTTGTGGTCCTGTGGAGCAAGCACCATGACTACCTTCTTGGCAGCATAGAGATTCTGTAACAGAGGCCCTGCAACAGGGTGACCTGGGCCAAATCCTGTTTCCCCTACTTTCTGGGCATATAGATTTGAGTGAGTTCCATCTCAGTGAGTGTCAGTTTTTCCAGCTGCAAAATGGGGAGGACAGCAGTAACTATCTCCCAGGACCTTGTGAAAATGCAAGGAATCCCTGTGTGTTCTTAGCATAACCAATTTGCTCCATAAGTGCTAGGTCTACGGAGAAAGGTGGGCACAGAGGTTCAGAACAGCCAAGCCGATTCACTCAAGGGGCTGCAGCTGGAAAGCGGTGGCAGTGGAATGTTGGCCTCCTGGCACCTCAGTTTCCTGAGGGTGGCACTGCCAAGAAAAAGTATTCTGTGAGCAATATATGTAAAAAAAAATGTAACAACTGTATGAAAAGGCATAAGACAGGTGAAATTGAGTTTAATAAATTATCTTAACAAGATGTGTCCAAAATATTATTTCACTATATAAAAACAAACTTATTGGGTAGTTTACATTCTATTTTTTTCCTTCAATATTCTAAATCTTTGAATTCCAAAGCGTATTCTGCATTTATGTTGTCACATCTCACTTAGCCCCAGTCACACAGACACGGATGGTTAACAGCTATCATATTAGGGGGCACAGGTCTAGAATCTACCAATGTCCTGCTGTGCCACAGGGCTCCTGGGAAAGCAGCACATGGACGTGTGGCCGCATCTGTAGCAGCTGCCGCTCCCAACCCACCCCAAACTAGGTTCAGTTCCTCTTTGTTGCGTGCTTATAGCATGTATGTTTTAATCCACCAAATGCAACACAGTATTATTACCGTTAAATTATCTGTTTCCAGTAGACTAAATTAATAGAAAGAAGTGAATGAAACAGTTTTTGCCCTCTTGGGATTCCTACCTGTTTTGTGCAATTTCAAATGGTCAGTCACCTTCCTCATTGTCCCTCCCTTCTTTCCTTCCTTCCTTCCTGTCTCCCACTCTGTCTTTTCCTCCCACTTGCTGAGATGAATCTGAGTTTGGTGACGATCAGACACGATTCCTGATGCAGTGAGAAATCGGTGACTTTCTTCTGTTGCTATGCCCTGAAGCATGCAAGAGGACCTGCAGGCTGAGTGTGTGGCATGAGGAACCCGTTGTCCTCACAGCCAAAGGCACACACATGATTAAAGGTGGTGAAGGAGGCAAAATACACTTTGGGTCCTGCCTAGTCAGTTGGCGGTTGGCATCTTCCCTTGACTTCCCTCACTCCTTCATCCCACCTCCCCTCCCCACCCGAGTTCCCCAGCTCCATCTGCATTTCCTGTGGAAGCCCAAGTCTCAGAGACCATTCCAGCTCCATCTTGGTGGGGCTATACATTTTACTGGGGTGTCTTGAGGACAGGGCACTCATACTTCAACCTGCCACCATGTCACTCACATTCATAAATGACTCACACATTTGAGGCTCTGTGTTTCTAACAAACCCTCCATGCTGACGATGCTGGTCCAGGGACCACATGTTGAGTAGCAAAGATGCAGCAGTAGGAGCAGCCTCCTCCTGCTGGTCTGGGTGGCCATGCACAGCAAAACCTTGATGGGTACACACACTGGAATGAAGACCCTTCCACCAGGACTGAAGATGAGGAAGAATTTATGGAGGGACAGAGATCCTCATCCTGTCTTGTACTTACTTTAAAAAATAAAATAAAAGCACACCTGGTGGTGCTTACCTATAATTCTAGAACTCCAGGAGGCTGAGGCAGGAGGATTGCAAGTTCAAGCCCAGCCTGAGATAGTTAGTGACTTAGTGAGACTCTTTCAAAATAAAAAATACAAAAAGACTGAGGATGTAGCTCCCTGTGAAGACTCTGGGTTCAGTCCAAACACTACAAACAAAACAGACAAACAGAAACAGAAAAGCAAAACAAGAACAAGCCCTAACAAATTCAAGGTTACCCTTCTGTCATAGCTTCAATGGAAGTGGGTGGGATACAGCGAGAACCTGCTCAGGACTGCAGCTGCCATGACGTTGGCCCATCCAACAGTCAGGCCCATGAACATTGGGTAGGTCAGGCAGCAGGGTGCATGGGAATGAGGCAGACTGTGGGCTCCACCACTTACTGGCTCTGTTGACCAAGTGGCTGAGCCTGGATTTACCCATCTGTAGAATGGGGACAACAATGGTGGCTGTTAGGGTTAATAAATATAATGTAGTTTATTAGATCATTGTCATGCACTTAATGACTAGGCCAATCATTATGCAGGATGCATTGTTCTTAGTGTGAATTAACTTGTATAATTCTCTCAATGGCCTGTGAGGGAGATAACATGATAATCACTCTGCTTACTGTAGGGTGGAGCAAAGCTCGCGGTGGTACAGGTAGCTCTCCAAGGTCACACAATTAGGGAATGATGGAGCCAGGATTTGAGCCAGGACAGTCTCACTCTTGCTTCCTGGACCTTTGGAAGTGAGGTCTATGTTGCAGCACATACAAATGCTCTGTGAGTGTTACACTTTGGATCCTAAGTGCCTCCCCAAAGGTTTGTGAGTTAAAGGTTTGGTTCTCAGCTGATGGTGCTATCGAGAGCCAGCAGAATCTTCCAGAGACAAGGCCTCTGGACGGTGGGAGGAAGCGAGTCACTGGGGGGTTTGACCTGGAAGGAGACATGGGACCTCAGCACTTCTTCTTCCTGCTGCCATTCGGGGAATAGCTTTGCTCCACCCTCTGTTCCCATCATGACATGTTGCCCAAAAGCCATGGAGCCAACTGATTATGGGTGGAAATCTCTGAAACCATGAGCGAAAATAAATCCTTCTTCCTTTTTTCTTTTTTTTTTTTTTTTTGAAGTAGGAAAATTTTATTGAGAAGAGGAAAGCTTCTGTCTAAGAGACACAGAAGAGGGACCAGAAAGCTGTGGGTTGCCCCAATCCTTCTTCCTTTTAAATTATTTAACATGGGTATTTTGTCACAAGATACAAAGCTAACTAACAGTATCTGTGGGTGTCCAATGAATGAATCATTTTTGATGCCAGAGAAGTTGGTATCTGTTTGTCTCTTTCTTCTCCCACATGCATTTTAGTTGCTTAAAAACAATGGGGGAGAAGGGGTTTTTGTAGAACTAATACATTAACATAGCCTAAAAGGAGCATTCATCCTGCTGTTGATCCCGTGCCACCAGATCCTTCCCTTGAGGTACCCACTCTTACCAGCTTCTTACACAAACAAATGTAGCACACATATGGAGTCTTCTGCTTTTTCTTTCCTTCACTCCACAGAGTGAATGTTGCTCTATGTTTCTGAAAGTTTCTTGACACCCTTCATCCCCTCTGCGCCCTCGCCCTCATTTGCGAGAGAGATAAAGGCCTCTTCCCCCAGGGGGCTCTAAACATGAATAAAATGCAGGGAAAGTGCTTAGCATAGGATCTATCAAATCATAAGCACTTACTTAATTCTATTTTATTTTAAGCAGGGCAAGGAAGTAGGAGCTAAAATGGCCTCCAGGGGCCACTGAGGCTGACACCATTTCCTGTGGGGATGAGACTTCCTGTCCATGTTTGTCCACAATCACGAAATACTCACTTCCAAGAAAGAAAAGCAAACATGTGGACAGAGAAAACTTCAAAGCTGCCCTAAGAAATAGCAACGGAGCCCTGCTTCTATCAAGCAAACCAGGCCACTGACTCTCCTCTCCTCTGCAGATCTCAACAGTGCCCAGGTCAACACCATCTGGCCCAACACCTCAGTGCCCAAAGTGGGACCAGAGGAAAGAGTATGTGGGGCTGGCTCACATGGAGCCTCCAGATTCCATGGTACAGTGATAAATAATGTACAAAGCTCAGCGACGGAGGCTCTGTGGAGTATGGGCCTCTTATTCCTGATGTGTGAGGTAAGGTAACAAATCTCCTCTGCTAGATGTGTGGAGCTATGATTCCAGGGGCAAAGTGAGGGCTGGGCAGGCCACATGGGCCTCAGCCTGGTGAGAATGTCAGGGACCCACCATCCAGGCATGGGGCCTCTACCCCTTGCTAGCATTAATCCCTTTCTCTCCTCCTGGTCATCAAAATCCCATTAAAAAAATAACATTACAATAATAGTAACATTATTTTAATCTACACACATTTTTACCATCATTTAAAAGCTTGTTTTTGAGATTATCATTGGAAACTCTCACTATCTAAGAATTATCAGAAAAAGAGAGGAAAAGAAGGGAGAGAGAGAGAGAAAAAAAAAAGAGGCAGCCACAAGAGACGGGGAAGCTCTGCTTTGCTGCTTTGTCAGGGAGAAGAAAATAAAGAGAAATCAGCCCAGCTTCAAAGGGCGCATTTCCATAATTGCCCTGTAACTTTGGCAAAATAAATCTGAGCGGCTGAGAGAAGCACAATCTGCCAGATGAGTGCACTCCAAAGGCCCCGGAGGGCTGCAGCCCACTTGTTAGAGGCCTAGTGCAGTGAGAGAATGCAGGGCTTGCCACCCGGCACAAAAGCCATGAAATCATGGCCTTCCCAGCCAGGCTGGCTGGTCAGACCTGACCCTGCCTTTGTCTCTCTCCTGCTCCCTGACATGGGAGACACACACACACACACACACACACACACCCCTCGGTAAAACAAGCAAGCGAGTAAATAAACAGATGCATTTATGTGCAGAGAAAAACTGGCAGCAGCTAGGGGCTGGGGGTAATTTCAAGGCAAAAACCACTGGACTCCAACTTTCATCTTCGAGAATGTTTGTCACCTACCCCTGACATCAGTATCCAAGGGAGAAAGGCCCAACTTTGCAGACATGCATCCTCTTTGGGGCTGGCTGGTTCCCTTTCACCTTCAGGTGGAGAAAATTCTGCTGACAAACCTGATATGAGCTCTATTCTGTCATTTTCCCAGGTATGATGAGTTTCCTGTTGGCTCTCTCTCACCCTTACTTCCTTCTTCCAAGGCCAACTTTTTAAAGAACAAAAATGTTCCACTTAGCACCCCGTTTTAATATTTCTCTTGACATAGCTGTGGCTTCTGGGAGAAAACACTTCTGTGACCACCCAGACACTTCTCCATCCTCAACGCCAGAGGTTCTCAACCTCAGCACTACTGACATCTTGGGTTGAATGATTTTCTAGTCTAAGTACTCGCCACATCTGACTTGATGGCTGATGAGATCAAGTGTGTTCACAGTGGTCACTGTAGGCTGGACTGGGTCATTCTTTGTGGTGGAACATTGTATGGTGTCTTCTAGGACCTTCAGCAGTGTCCCTGGCCTATACTCCCATAAGATTTCGGTAGCACCCCAATTCTAGTCATCTCCAGACATTGTCAAATGTTTCCAGGGTGAAAGGAGAGACAGCATTGCCTAGATGAGAATAGACTACTCTATTCCCAAGACCTCTCCCAGCTGTGCCCTACCTGAGGAATGGATGCTCTTACAGTGGTTTCCAATTCATGCAGAGGGAATGGCCTTCAGAGGGGCTAGGACTTCCTCAGAGGAAAGCAGCAGCCACATCGAAGCTAGGTTGGTCACACACAACAGATTGCCATTTTTAATGTGGTCAAGGTAGCCTGCTGGGTCAGATGACAGTGGCCAATTAGAACCAAGAGGAATATCCAGAGAACATGAGGGGCCCCTTAACCCCCACAATGATCTTTGAACCCACTCTTCTCTACGCCTGATCCTGGATGTGGTTGGATTTGTAAAAATGTTTGCATAAATTCATCTAATACACTCTTCCGTTTTCCAGATGTCGAAAGTGGGGCCTAGAGACAGTATGAGACTTGTCCTCACTTAAAGCAGAAGTAAGTGTAAAACACCTGCAGTTACCCACTTTTGCCGCTTATGGGTAGAGAGAACCTGCAAAAAAAAAACAATTCTAGGTTACAGAGGACATTTCTAGAAGGACACAAACATTTAAACCCAAACACAGTCACTGGCCAAAATTCTCAATAATAAACCAAACCAAATCAAACCACACCAATCAAACAAACAAATAGGAAATGAGGTCCACTTCCTTTCTGTGGAAGCAGTCAATCATTCTGGCTAACTTTCAAGAATAGCAGGGCCTTTGGGCTGGCCTGGTCTCCAGATCCCCAGAGAATACCAGCCCAGTAGGTGCAACTGACACCTCCTCACTCTTCACCTGGCAGGTTAGTGGTCCTCTGTGCTCAGCCTCTGGGCCTCCCTTCCATGGTACCTTCCTCCTCCTCCTTCCCCTGAAAACATTCAATTGGAAACCATTATGGTGCTGGTCCCCGAGGTGGATGGTCAGTTAGGGAGATCATTTTCTTTTCCTCTGGCTCCCTGGTCCTGTGATGCAGTTCCCCCTCCCCCAGCTCTGTGCAGATAATGAGGGAAGCAGCCGCACAGCCCTTCCTCTGACCTAATTGATTATCCCTATACACCTTGAGTGCTTTGCATAACCAACCCAGACAGCAGAAACCCCTTCCTGGCGGGTGATTGACATATTTTATTTCTAATTGAAGCTTAATCAGAACCATATATACCCATATTCACTCTCCCCCCACTACTTTTCTTTTACATTTTAAGGCCCAGCAATAAGGCATAGAGGCAGTTCTTGGAGTCCCTGGGAAGGTGAGGGCTGAGGGGGAGAGCTTGGGAAGACAAGAAATTAGACTGCTGTCTCTGGGGAGATGCCGGAGCCGTGAAAGGGAGCGGCCTGCTCTTCCTTCTCTGCTGAAAAGCTAAGACGATCTTGTTTTGATGAGATGGTCTTCCTGGGGTCGATTTGGGGCCATTTCATGAACCCAAGTCTTGTATGGGATAAGAGAAGACATCCCCCACACGAGTCACACCCAGATTTATGCCAGCTCTCCCTGGTACCTACATGTGCTGCTCTTGCAGTGGGGTAGAATTGATCATTACCCCTGGAATGTGATGGTTGGAAAAGCTGACTTAGTTTCCCCTGGCAAGAGCCCTGTCGCCCTTAATCGGACCTCTCCCAGTTGGCACAGCCTCTCCATGTCCATCTCATTCCCTGGGTGGGTGTTCAGTGAGGACAGTTAGCTGCTTAACTTCTGTGGTTGTGACCATGTTCACAGCCCTCCCCTGCTGGGCCACTGCCCGGAAGTTGCCTTTTTCCCCTGGGTTGAGTTGGGTTTGCAGAGGGCCAGGAGCTGCCCAAAGGCAGACACCCCATCTTTCTGGCTAAAAGGAGGGTGTGCAGGACACTGCTGGAGAGTTTGCGGTGGGGTCTGGGATTTGGAAGGCTGTGACATAGTCAGCACAGGGCATGCTTTGCTCTCACCATCACCACCATCACCTGCCAGGAAGGCAGCATTGCCTCCACCCTTTAGTTGAGAAAGTAAAGGCACAGAGAAATCAATCCTCTGCCTAGTTTCCCAGAAGGTAAATGGGGAGCTGGGTAAGTCTGTGAGGCTGCACTGGGGAGTTTCTAGGGTGTGGATCTTGTTGAGAAAATCATGGTTCTAGCCTCAGCCTGGTCTCTGGTCCCAGCCTCAGGGTCGTGGACCACACAGTTGAAATTCTCCCACCACGGTCAGAGCTGGCTCCACTTTTCGGGGTTGCTGCATGCGTGGATTCAGTGAAACCTCAGTTATCACTTGCAGCCTGGGAAGGAGCTGAACCCCAAAGACACGGTGGACAAAAGGGCGAAGAGGAGGAAGACGCCCAGACGTCTCCTGTGAATGGGAAGGGACCAGGGGAGCAGCGAGGCTGGCTGCAGGTTGCCCTTGCCAGGGGTCCGCCTCCACGTTGCCAGCCCAACGTAGCTGACGCCCAGTCCCCACTCACCCCTGGCAGCGGCGCTCCAAACGCCCCAGCCTCAGTGCAAGTCCCGAGGGCCGCGGCGCTAGCAGCTCGCCACACTGTCCAGCTCCCTCCGAGCCTCGAAGGTGGACGGTATCACTCTGGGCCTTGCTCCGTGGCTTCGGGTGTACGAGCTCTGCCCACACCTCCTGGGAGCCTGAGAGATGGCCCCACACTGGACGTCAGGCTGTTTACTACCGTGGGGAAGAAGAGTGCAAAAAGATGCCCACATCTGGTGCCCCGAGGCGTTTCTCTCCTAGGCATCCCCCACAACGACTTCAAGTCAAAGGTGGGCAAGACTGGCTGGGGAACTCAAAGAGGAAAAAGAGCAAGGACGGGCACCACGCCGGCGGCGGAGCCTGGCTGCCGGGCCGCGGAGGTGAGGAGCAGAGCGTCCCTTTCGTCCTGTAGAGGGAGCTCCAGCCCCAAATTTCCCGGTTCCCTCCGGGGCCCATCCACCCCCGCCCGCATCCATCCGGAATCAGGCAGCGAAGGTGCAGCCGGACTTCACGAAACCCGGCGCGGAGACCTTGCCGAGCTGCTCCTTCCAGGGCACAAAGGCAAGAGGGGAGAGCCCTCCACCTGTCCACTGCAGCAGGCGCACGGCTTTCCTTGAGACGGATTGGTATCCCAGGCTCCTCTCGCCCCCACCCCTCAATCCTAGCCTCTGTAAGGAGGGCGCAGCGCGTTGGAAAGGGGCCTCGAAGCTGAGCCTGCACCGCCCCTTTTACGTAAAACTGAGAAGACCTCGACTGTGCGCGTGAAAGAATGGGAGCCGGGAGAGATGGGCAGCACCTCCCGGGAGAAGCCCCCGTGTCCACACGCTCCCTGAAGTCTTTCTGCTGCGTCGCTAGAGAAGGCCCCAAGGCCTTGCTGCGGCTTCCTCAGACCGGCGGCGGGTGGGACCCAGCTTCCCAGCTCTTAGCAGGGAATCTCAGATTTCTCCACGCCGCAGCCTCATCTCCGAGACGCTCGAAAGTGCTCCCACTGCTTCACCCCCAGTGGTGTCCCCATTCCCGCCACATTCCGTCCCTTGACCACAGGTTCGGGTCTCACTCGTCCCTTCCTAATGGTTTGGGAAATTCTTCAGAATTTCAGAATTCCAGAGGTGGAAAAAACCAACAGAAACCAAAACCAACCCCCAAAGAACCACCAAACAGAGCCACCCCTGGGCAGACAGGCCGGTTGTATAGTCAAAGTGGCAACAGCTCATTTATTTAGCCAAAAATAGATACTTTCTTGTACAATTTGGTTCACACATATGTACATTTATCTGTATATACAAAAATGTCAGATATGCTTATTCTCCATGAACACCCTCCCCCCCATCAACCGAACAAAGCACCTCACAGTCACATCGAATGTGGGGTGGCACAGAAGCGACTTGAAGTTCGAGGGGGACAGGTTTTATTTCTTTTTCTTTCTTTTTGTTAAGTTCTCTTTTTGGGTATTCATACACGGACATGCTTGCAAGTCGTTAACTATACAGAGGGATTTTTTTTTTACAATTATTACAACAATTTAAAATTTCTTTCGTCTTTCTTTCCTTTCTTTCTTTTTTTAAAAATTTTTATTTTTAAACAAGCTAGGATGAGGAGAGAGCTGATAAGACCAGAGCGGCGTCCAGGTGGTTCTGGGCCCTGGAAGAGAGAGACAGTGGTAGCAAAGAAGGTGAGATTTCAGGAGGCCGAGGCCACCTATGGCCAGGAGACCCTGCCTGGGACTAGAGCTAGGGGCAAGGAGGCATCTCATTGAGCAAAACAATGCTCAGTTGTGGATGTAGGAGATGAGGTTTAACCAGGATTAGCAGTAGGCATCAGGACTGAAGTCTAGGCAGGAAGGCGGTGGGCACCACAGACCGGCCCCTTGCTCCAGGGCCCTCTTAGGCCCGGCAGGCTCGGTAAAGCCAGCAGTTTGTGAGTTTGCAAGAAGCGAAGGATTGAGTTTTGTCACCCTTTTAAAAATGCTTCCCAGCCACGTTCCCCCTCGAGGCAAAAGACCACGGGTTTGGCTCCGCTGCTTAGGGTTCCCTCTGGCCGATCTCCCCGCCCCCTCCTCAAGCTCCGGGTCTCTTACCGCCTGGGCACGGGCTGGAAAGCTGTCTTGAGTAACTTTTTCTCCACTTCCAAGGCACTACAGCGATCTGGAGGAAGCGAGGGTAAGAAAAAGGAGGGCCTTTAGAGAGCTCGGCTCAAGCGCTCAGGGCCGCAGGGCGCAGAAACAGAGAGGAAAGCACGCGGTCCCCCTGGCAGCCCCAGCGCGACCCCCAGACCCCCTCCCTCTGCGCCCTGGGGGCCGCAATCACCTGTTCCGCCCTCCGGCTCGGAGGGTCGAGCATAGGCGGCTGCCG
>NW_022900944.1:12124684-12125783 GCF_012274545.1 Fukomys damarensis | reverse complement strand
ACGGCGGCCCCGGGAGGAGAGCCCCCTGTGCCGGGAGGCGAGCGGCGCGGGTTGTCTGGGCTTGTGGCCGTCTCGGCCAGGGACCAGATTTTGGGCTTCTGCAAGGTGGAGGAAGGAGCTGGTGCCGGAGCGCAGGGGTCTAAACCAGGGGGAGGTGAGAGCGGAGACGGCGGAGCCGCGGCTACTGGCGGTGGCGCTGGGGCCAGACTCAGGATCGGCAGCGGCCGCTCCTCCAGGCCCTCGGAGCTGTCTTCCGAGTCGCTATTTTTGGAGTCTGAAATGGGTCCCAAGCCGAGGTCGCCGTCCCTCCGCGCCGCCCCAGACAAGGCCATCTCAGGCCCAGCAGTCGCGCCGTCTAAATTTTCCAAATCGATCTCCTCGTCCTCGTCATCATCTGCCAGGCCCTCGCCCCCCGTGTCCTCCTCCTCCCCCGCGAGCTCCTCCTCCTCCAGCTCCAGCTCGCGTTTGCCATCCTCCTCATCCTCCTCCTCGTCTTCCTCCTCCCGCTCGCTCCCGTACGCATTGCCCTCCTCGTCGGTGCGGCTGCGGGGGGCCCACGTCATCTTGTTCTCCTTCTTGAGGCGCCGGCGCGCATTGGCGAACCAGGTGGACACCTGGGTGAGGGTCATCTTGGTGATGATGGCCAGCATGATCTTCTCGCCCTTGGTGGGGTAGGGGTTCTTGCGGTGTTCGTTGAGCCAGGCCTTGAGCGTGCTGGTGCTCTCCCGGGTGGCGTTCTTGGGACGGGACGGGTCCCCGAACTGGTACTGGCCATAGGGGTAGAAGGCGGGGTGCGGGTGCGGAAACGCTGTGGCCGCGGCCGGATGCTGCACCCCGGGGCTGTCTTTCAGCTCATACTGCGCGCCCTGTACGCACATGGGAAAGGAAGGGGACACGCGTGGAGGAAGCGCGGGTGAGCTTCAGCCTTCTCTGCCTCCACCCTCTTGGCCCGGACCCGCGGAGTCTACGCCCCCGCTCTCACCTTGCCCAATGCCCCAGCTCCAAGCCCTCCTTCCCGGATCCCTCTGGCTCTTACCAGCTGCGGGAAGATGGGCAGCTCCGCGGCGTAGGGCAGGAAGGCGCCGTAGCCTTGGGCAGC
>NW_022900944.1:12123599-12124160 GCF_012274545.1 Fukomys damarensis | reverse complement strand
GCTCCCTCCTCTCCGCAGCAGGACGGCCTGTGCCCGCGCCGCGCCCGCACTGCCCTCCTCTACCCGAGCAGTGTCGCGCCTCTCTTCCTTTCGCCCTCCTCTACTTTTCACGCCCCCTCCTCTCCCTTCCTCTCCCCTCCCCTCGCCGCGTCCCTCTTTGCCCCCAGGATCGCTTCCGCTCCTCGCGCGCTGTCCCCGTCCTGGACACTAGGAAACTCTCCTGTTTTCTTCTTTCCCCCTTTTCTCACTATTGCCCTTTCTCCTCTTTTTGTTCTCTTCACTTTTTCTTCTCTCACGCGTCTTTTAAATCCCTCTCTTTACTCACAATACTCTTCCTTCCACTTTCCTGCCCTCTGTGCCCTGGGCTCGGGCGGCCTAAAGTTGTGGGCACTTAGGGTGCTGCGCGGGGGGTGTGTGTCCCAGTCTGTGAGTCTGTCTCCGCCCTTCACCCTCCCTCGCCCTTCCCTAAATCTCAGGTCTGACGTCGCGCCCTCTTATTCGACTTTTCCTAGCGTCTCCTCCCGGAGTCGCCAATCGCCGGGGCGCCTTCCAGGCGAGGCC
>NW_022900944.1:12119444-12123426 GCF_012274545.1 Fukomys damarensis | reverse complement strand
GGGTCGGGCCCGGACCTTGTGCCAGGACAGGCTCCGGGACTCTTCTGCGCCCGGACCCCCCTTTTCAGCTCGCACCTCGCGACTGCGGGCCACTCTCCGCGGCTAAGAGACGGAGCTGGAAGAGTGAGCAGGGGTGAGGGAGTGCGTCCCAAATGGCGTTTTTAAAGGCTATCCCACTGCCCAGGACGTGGGGTGACAGCGTCCTTCCTCGCAGAGCCAAACCATGCAGTTTGCTACATTTGACGTTTCCCTAGTGTCCGGCTGCGATACCCTTATTAGAAATGGCTATCTCAGCTCGTGGGCCAAAGGGTGGACGCTCCGGAGATCTCGGGGAGCCGGGAAGAGTTAGTAAAGACTGAAGGCTTGCAGTGGGGGAGGAGCCGGGAGCGGGACGGCGGAGGCCCGGAGAACTTTCAGGGAGCTCTGGGAGAAGTTTCTATCCTGGCCTTCCTGTCCGTTGAGCGCCTTCGTCTCGCTACCCTTTCCCCTGCTCCGGGTTTCTGGTGCCAACCCGTTTTCCTCGTGCAAGGATCCTCCCACCGCGGGGGAGGGGGATGGGAAACAAGACTTCTGGTTTTATGGCAAGATATTTTCTAAATCCTACTCGAAATATCAGTATCTAGGCGTCCACCTTCGCGGATTACAGCGTGCAGTTGAAAGCGGCACTGAAATTCCGGGAATTGCTGCGGCTCGGGGCTAAGAGCTTCTGGGCCGCCGCGGGGACCCACGCGCGGGCCAGGCCCTCGGCAGACGAGCCCCGGGCACAGTTTGGGGGCGACGACTCTTACTTAAGTAGAGTGGGCTTCTCCAACTCAGAGGCAGAAGCCGGGCACCCAGCACTGAGTGACGGAGGAACTGAATCCGAATTCCACCAGAGTGGAGGGATCCCGGAGTCTGGGCTCTGGCTGTTTGGTCACAGCTGCTATGGGGAGCCCAGGCCCAGGTCGGGAATGAAAGTTTCCTCCTCCGCTCCTGCCTTGGACGACCAGTTTTAATCTTATCCCCACTTCTTGCCACTTTCTTCTCACTGGTCTGTGGCTCCAGTAGATTTGAACTGGAGAAAATTAAGTGGGGGTGGGGGTGGCGGTGTCACAGAAAGTTTGGGAATGACCAGGTTTAGCGTTCCATGGGGGGAAAGCCTTCCCAGATTGAGTCTGAGCTGCTTCCCTGTCCCCGCCACACCTGCCTCTGCCTGGCGCTGGGCATTGGCTTTAGGAGAACCTAGCTATTGGAGGCGACTTCAGGGGGAGCTCTGGCCTTCAAATGTGTCCCCAGAGCTTGATTTCGTTTCCAGCTAAACCTCTCAGCGCCTGTCCTAGTGAATCTCAGGTTCACCTTCTCACAAACAATCTGAGTTTAAAAATTGTGGGGAACATTACTTCCCAGGATATTTCTTAGGCGTGGCCCTTGAGCCTTCACAACCCTGAAGTCCTAACATTTGCACAAAATGGTGGCGCCAGAGGTGTGTGCATGTTGGGGGGGATTCCAGGGTAGGAGAATAGGGGCTGCACTGTAAATGCCCAGGTGAAGTGCCTGGTATTTGATTCAGTTCTTTCAGAAAGAAAAAAGAAAAAGAAAAAGAAAGAAAAGAAAAGAAAACAAGTCATGAATATCGGAGATGCTCCTTCCGCATTAACCAGTTTATCGACCTGGGTGCTTCGGACTACAGGCGGCAGGAAAGAGGACGGAAAAGATGAGGCTGTACTCAGAAACCAGTTAAGCCTGCTGGGGACCGCCCTTGGCCCGGAGGGTGAACCTCCAGAGCCAGACGCGAACCCACAACCTCACTTGATTAGATCCCTCCAGGTTACCTAGGCCCCAAGCAGAAGCAGCTACTGTAGTCTAATACTTTCCCCTACTGTAGTCTCCCGCTGGGAACAGCCTAGGCCTGGTCCGGAAATCCAAACCAAGGATTTAGCATCCCGGGCAGCCGAGCCCCGACGTGGCGCTGGTTCCCTAACAGGACCTAGCCAGTGGATCCAGACTCTGAACTGGACTCGCGGGTTGGCCAGCAGCCGAACCATTTCCAGGGAGTTTTAATCCAAGAGATTAGGTCAAAGTGACCGACTTGCCCAGCAAGGAAAAGCAGGTGCACTGGAAGTTGGTTTGGATAAACCTGCACCGCTCACTAACGCTCTGCACGCGGCTTCTCCATCGTTTCTTCTTCAGTATTTCCAGCGCACAAAGCACCTTGGAGACTCTCTCAGGACACTCTACGAATGCGACCAGGGCTCAGGGAGTGTGCAGAAACGGTGTCCACAGAACACGCGTGGCGCTCGCAATGCGCGCCCAACGCGCACGGGGAGCCGCCACCCGACGTGTGCCCAGGGCCTGAGGCCCGACAGGTTCAAGAGCCGCTTCGCGCACAGCACGCAAACCCGGAGTCACAGGCCCCCTTTCAGCCCTTTTCGCCAAGCCTCGCGGTTCCACACATCCCTGTTAGGGAGTAAGGGCGGGGAGCCGCTGCAGTTCCCGGTCTCCCAGCCGAGGCCCACCTCCTGTCCTTTCCTCCCGAGGCCGGAGTTCCCTGGTGGCGGTGCAGGTTAGCTCTCCCTCGGCTTCCTGCAGACGCCGCGGCGCGCGATCCCACCGTTCCCACCCCCGGCGCGCTCGGGTTACAGGTTAATGAAATGCTCGTTTTCCTCAGTCATTTGTTTTGTTTTCCTGCAAAGTTCTGATAAGTAGCTAACCAACGAAGCTTGTAATTACAATCTTACAGAAACCGGCCCGATCTGTATATAAATCTCACCATCCAATTACAAGATGTAATAATTTTGCACTCAAGCTGGTAATGAGGTCTAATACTCGTGCATGCGATAATCCCCCCTGGATGCTGGCTTGATCAGATGTTGGCTTTGTAATTAGACGGGCAGAAAATCATTATTTCATGTTCAAATAGAAAATGAGGTTGGTGGGAAGTTAATTTCTCTCCGCTCTGTGAAGCGTAGACAAGAATTTAATGATTTAATTACAGTTGTAAGCCCTTTCCATGAGACTTAAATTGAGCTGAGAATATTTTTTTCCTTCTCTCGCTTTCTCTCCCTCTCTCTCCCTTTCGCGCTCTCTCTCTCCGAAATTAGCAGCAGCGCGGGCTCTGTCTGCATGGCCTGGCAGACGCACCGGAGGGATTCGGGTTTGGCCATGACTCCGGCTCGCACCATCTCAGGAGGCGCGGGCCAGAGACGCGCAGAGCCACCCGGGAACGTGCCGCTGCCCACTACGAGCCGCCAGGTCCTGGGAGACTTTCCCTGGGTCCGGACAAGTGCCGGGAAACTTTGGGGTAAACTTTGTCAACTTCGTTTTTCGGCGGCGTGGAAGAGGCCTCCTGGCCGAGTGGCTGCTGCGACCGTGGGCCGGGAGGCTCAGGGTGGGGCCCGGGCTAGGCCTGTGTGCTGCGAGCCCTGGGAGAGGCGAAGTCGCCAGCCAGGCTGTCCGCTCCCCTGCCTCGCCCCTGCGACTCTGGCACCCGGCTCACCACCCAGGGTGTCCGAGCTGCCCACGGTGCTCAGCGCCCAAAACAATGGCCTGGATCGAAAATCCAGACCCTTAGCGCGAATAATTTCATTTTTCTTCACTCCTTCCCACCTGCCGAGCAGTTTCGCTGCCTTCACTACCTTTGTTTTTCTCTGTCCATCTGCCTAACCCTCACATTTTCTGAATATTCGATCTCTAGTTCATTCATTTTTCTCTATTCTCCGCTCCCTAATTCCTTGTTGTTTACTTTTTCTCAGAACCGTTTAGTTCACTTTTCTCAGATCGGCTCCCTCCTTCTCGGTTCATTTTAGGTCCCTTTATTCTTCTCCCTGGCTGTGATGGTGTCCTTTTCCCTATCTACACGTCCTCTTTCTCTCCTTCCTTCCTTCCTTCCTTCCTTCCTTCCTTCCTTCCTTCCTTCCTTCCTTCCTTCCTTCCTTCCTTCCTTTCTTTCTTTCTTTCTTTCTTTCTTTCTTTCTTTCTTTCTTTCTTTCTTTCTTTCTTTCTT
>NW_022900944.1:11997575-12119287 GCF_012274545.1 Fukomys damarensis | reverse complement strand
CGCCCCCGCGCAGATCGGCCTCCCCGCGCCCCCTCCGAATCCGTCTTGGGAGATGAATATGTCGCCTTATTGGATGCCGAGGCCAGAGCCGGGTGATGGGGCTCGGCCAGCGTCGCGCATTTTCTTCATGCATATTGAGGATATGGTAATGAGCGCGTTTGCATTGTTGCATGGAAATACTGTGTTTCTTGCAGCAGTTTGTTGGAGGGGGGGGCTGCGAGATCAAGACTGCCCCGAAATGGGCTCAGGGCCCAGCAGCCACTCCTCAAGGGACGCGCAGGTTCCAGGGCTCTGGGGAGGAAATGACCTCGCCTAGCGCTGGACCGGCCGCGTTCCCCGCTTCACAAAGACCGGTGGAGCTCCACTCATTAAAGCCTAGTTACGGGAACCCCGCCTCACTCTCTCGCCTTGGTTCCTCTGCGTCCCCAACCCGCTGGCCCCTGAGTCCCCCCCTGGCATTTAGAGGCCTGCGATGGGGCGCCACCAGGAAATTAGTGCCTGACGACATCCTCGAGTGGCTATAAATTGTTTGCGATTCCCAGCGACACGTCCTGGGATCAAACACGGCCGCATTGTGTCCCCAGCCCCGCTGCTCCTCGTTAATCTTGGAGGCACGCTGGTATCCCTGGGCCTGGGGAGGTTGCAGTCAGGTCCTTCGACAGACAGTCGGGAGCCCACTGGCTTCTGGGCTCCTCAGGAAGGACAGAGTCACCCCTGGGTCCCTGGAGAGCTGAGGCCCCTCGCTGAGGTCAGAAGACAGCAGCTCAGAAGACAGGATCTAGAGTTGCCTCTCAAAAAGATGAAGACTCTGAAAGTCAGCGGCTCTGAGTTGAGTTCCACGGGATCAAGTAAAAGGAGGACCTCAGGACCGGCAACATTTGCACTAATCCCCTTCTCTCCTGCCTACTAATATGTTAGGGAAGTCCAGAACTTCTGGTTCAAAAGCAAAATGTAAAGATCTGGCCCTGCCTAGAATTGTCTGGGGTTAAGCATCCCAATCATCAAGCCTTCTACTCCCACCTCAACTATTGTTGAGTTTTAAATTTCCCTTAAATCATTTAAGAAACTCAAATACATGTTTTTAGAAAGAAAAGTTGGTACTACTGCTACTTTGACTGTAAATTGAGAAGGAGCTGTTACCACAAAAGGAAATTCTCAAAGATAAACAGCTAAAACCAGGCACTATAGATATACGTGCTTGCTTGGGAAAGACTTTGCGTGTCATTAGCAAGAGTTGCAGGTGTTAAAGAACAAATCTCAGAAGAAAAGGACGTTTTGTACTACTCACAGTTAACTTAATTCTCTGTCCTCACACTACCAAAAATCATGTTGTTGACCCCAAAAGCTGCTGTAGGGTAGGATTTTCCCATATCATTGTCTGTTGTAAAAAATTTAAGATGAAAACATAACGTGTTGAACAACTAATACTATTTACAGAATAATTGTGTTAAGCATTTCCAAATGGCACTGCATTCAGTCCTCACCATGGGCTCACTAGGGAAAGGCCCTTCAGGTGGCCAAGTGTTGGTGGCACCCAGTGCACGGGGGTGGGGGGGAGAGCTGAAGTCACCCTTTCTGTGCTCAACTATTTGTGTGTCTTGAAATAAAGCTATGCCAGGGAAAGAAGTATCTTTCAATTTGCACAGGTTTTGCAAAGTTGGGTGTAACCTAGTTCTTACCTTAGAGATTAGAAAAGAGAGATTGGCCCAGACTGGAAGCTTTGGGATATTCGGAACTGTGGTCCCTCTGGGGACTACATCGGGGTCTTCAGAGGTGGTGGTAGGGGTTTGGATGGGGGATACTGGAAGAAAAGTCCTTGGATTGGTTGCAGGGGCAATCAAAGCTCCCAGGTTCCCCTTTCCCTTCTGTCCACATTTATGCAAATGTTTGGAAAAGATCTGGGGGGGAAAATATAACTGGCGTTAAGGAGCTGTTCTTCTAGAGTCGAGGTGGGGTAGGGGAGCAGGGTGTTGTGGGTGCTTCAGCCTAATAGTGGGTGTCTGGCTATGTGTGTGTGGGAGTTTTTAACCTTTTGGGGGGGTTCAATAAAAAAAGTTTGCCTTGAGTTTACGGACCAGAGTTCTGCCTTTTTCTGATCCACACAGCTTGAGAGTTTCCGATTTGAAGACAAATGGAGGAATTGCACTGCACAGGAGATAGTCAGTTATGGGTAACTTCTGGCCACATGTTCTTTTTTTCTGTTTTGGCTTCCATCATGGGGGGGTACTTTGATTAAATTGCTTGAATTTTATTTGGCAACCTATCTAAATATTTAGCTCTCAGGGTTCCTTTGAGAACTAGGAAAGCTAGAGTTTGTTAGCCCTGGTTTGCATCTTCAGCTGTGAGAGTAGACGGGGCGGGTGGTGGCATCATGGTTACTTGCTGCTGCTCCTCCTACAGGAAGGAAATGGCACAGAAGGGGACCAAGGAGAGGGCAGGAAGTGCAAGTCCCTCTTCTGGCCTTTTCTCTCCACACCTCCCCTGTGGGGTAAGGTTGAGGACAGGCTTCCAGCAGTCACAGGAAGGAGTAGCTCTGTCTCTTCTTCCTGGTGGTCCAGGAGTCTCAGGAAGAGACTCTAGAGAGAACAGAAAGGCTGGTCTGGAAGCAGAAATAAGTAGGGACCCCCAACTTCCTCTGAATCTGCCATCCTTAACCCCAGCCCTTTCCTGATTTCTCATCTTTTTTTAGTACTTGGGATTGAACCAGGGGTGCTGTACCACTGACATATCTCTTAATCCTTTTTATTATTTTTTTTTGTTTTGTTTTGAGAAAAAATTTCACCTGTTTGTCCAGACTTACTTTGAACTTGTGATCCTCCTGTGTCAGCCTCCTGAGTAGCTCGGATTATAGGTGTGTGTGGTAGCCTGACCATCTTAATAAACACATTAAAACAGAAAGTGTGCTTTTTCCTTCTTATTTTCCCTTGCTCGCTTTCTCTTTGCCTTGCAATTTATTAAGTGTTTTTTAATGTACATGTGCTAAGGACTGGGATAGAACGGTGAGCTAGCTCGGGGTCTTGTTCTAAGAAAGTTCACAGTTTGGTGGTACAGTCAGACAGTAAACAGAAAAACAAGTAGTGTAATTTAAAATAGTGCTAAATTCTATGAAAACAATGCAAACAACACTATAGATTGCGTCCTCCCCAAATTGGGGGACTTCCCAGAGCCTCAGAATATAAACTTATTAGGAAATGGCTTTTGCAGTTGTAGTTTGCTGGAGTTGCATCTCGTACTTCAATGAGGCAGGATCTTAATCCAATGTGTCTAGGGTCCTGGGAGGAAAAGATACTCTGGGGCACAGGGGAGAGGACAGCCAGCCACAGGAAGAGGAAGACTGAGACTGGAGGGATGCAGCCACAAGCCAAGGAGTGCCAAAGAGGGTCGCCAACACCAGAAGCTGGTGAGAGGCAGGGAAGGCTTTTCACCAGGAGAGCACTTTCCTGTCCACGCCTTGATTTCACATTCTCGCTCCAGAAGCCCAAGAGAATCCACCGGAAGCTACCTAGTGTGTGGTAGTGTGGGGCAGCCGATGACCTGGGAAACTGGTACCACAGGCGAACTGTGACTGCAGGCGCCACGGCAGAGACAGCTGATTCGTGAGGAGCAGTCGGGAAACCTGGAGGGAGCGTATTTCAGGGTTGCTCTGTCCAGAAGAGTAGCCACCAGCCACACATGGCCCTGGGGTCCTTGCAATGTGGTAAATTGAGTCTTGCTCTAAGTGAGAAATATACACCAGATTTCAAAGGCTTAGCATGAAACAAGAATCTGAAAGTCTCATTAGTTTTTAATCATCAAGTGCATGTTGAGATGATAATACTTTGGATATATTAGGTTAATTAAAATATACTGTTGAAGCTAGTTGGGCTACTGATGGGGCTCAGTAGATATGTACAAGGCCCTGGGTTTGATCCCAGGTATGCATGCCCACACACACACACATTTTACCTCATCCTTTTTTACCTTTTTAAATGTGGTGCCAGAAATCTTAAAAACTACAGTTGTGTCTCACATTATATTTATTTCACATAGTATTTTTCTAAAGAGAAGGAATAGCAAGTGCAAAGGCCCTGTGGTAGACTGAGCTTCATGTTTTTGGTTTGTACTTAGACTATGTGTCGATATTTACTTGGTGATGTCACTAAACCTGAAGAGCTAATCAGGGAAACCTTGCTGATCTTACAAGCAGAAAGTATATCATATGAGCATATGAGTACATTGTCCTTTTTTAAGAACAAAGGTAAATGACGAAATTCTGCCCTTCAGCCTGAGGCATCCTTCCTGCATTCCAACTGCGTGTGTTCCCTGAGGCCGTGGATGGAGACAGAGGGCAGGCCAGGCCCTCATTTTCTGTTGTGTCCCTGTCACCTCCTCCCTAAGCTCTTCAATGGGAAGGACTTGGATGTAGGTTAAGTTCCACAGCACTCTTGTCTATTGCTCGCTGGCACCAAGGCCTTGGGTTATAGTATGCAGGAGAAGTGACCTGGCCCAAGTCCACAGCTTGCACAGCAAAATTCTAGGCCATGTTTGTTCCTTTTAAAACTAGACTGCTTTCCTAAGACAGAGTCACACAGGGCCTTCCAGGGCCAACACCCGCATGTTCTAATCACCTAACATGGTTTACATGTCCTCCCAGCTTCAGGAGCTGCCTCCTCAGGTTAGCCAGCCTTTCCCTCAGTAACACGCAGCTCAGCTCTCAGTGGGTGCTCATCACCCAGGCTGTTGTCGGCTGTGGCTGGAACCTGTGCCTGCTTCACTCCCGGCCCCAGCTGGCAAGGGCAAAGTCACTTCCTGCTGCAGTGCTGCTGAAATGTCCCGGCTGAGGGCGTGTGAGCACAGTGAGGGGCACATGGGGTCTCGACGTCAAGGCTGACATCACACGGCCATGCTTGAGGTCAGCGCCAGGACACCTTGTACCCTGCAGGGAGGGGTACTCCGAGTGACCCCACTGTGTGCCACGTGAGTCCTTTCAGCCCTCCCTTCTAGTCCAACCACTCGGAGAAGATCCATCCTAGAGTGACCCATGACATAACTCTCAGGTCTCTGCTGCCTTGGCCTGGGAAGTCAGCAGGACCCTCACACATGTGTCACCTGCAGGGTCAGAGCACCTTTGTGGCTACTCTTGGCCCAAGGAGAGGGAGCCAATGGCTCAATGTTTCCCCTTCATTCTCTGGGGAGGTGTTTCTGAGATGCTGTAAAGGGTAGTGGTCAGCCCAGAAGCATGTACTTGTGTGGCTTCCCTCTCATCTTGTATCATGTCTTGGGGTTGTTTCTCCCCCAAAACACACTTGCACATAAGTCTTTGTGGGCAGAACCCACTATCAGGAGAAAGAGCAGACAGAGAGAACATTAATTGGTGATACAAGCTATCATCATTGCCCCTTTCAAAGTTAAAGGATTCAATACGAAATCTCTACCTCCCTTCCACCCTTCTTTCCTTTTCCATTCCCCCTTTTCTTCCTTCTGGAATGGTGGATCCAACCCAGGCTATCATGCATGCTGGGTAAGCACTCTGCCACTGAGCTTTATGCCCACCCTAAACATTCAACACAAAGCTTTTCTTGAAAAGTCAAATCTCACGGCCCTGAACCCACTTCTGGGATGCCCACATAAGCTGAGCTTGAATAGGGTAGGAGCTCCCCTGAAATAAGGCTCATGCTCTGCAATGACCACCTCTGCTGTCAGAGGGCAAAGTCTTCATCTTGTCATGCTGCTTTCTGTATACATTTGGGTTTTAAAAACACTTTATTGTAGGGGCTGTTGGTTGAGCTATGCATTTATGATTCTGTTTTTTCTCATTGAGTTTATTGGTACATTTTAGGTATACAGTACAGTTACATTCATTATTGGGATGTTGTACCTCTTCATGACAGGTCTTGGTTCTCATTTTTTCCCCTTGTCTCTGCCCCCTATTCATCCCCTCCTCACCTCCCCATTTACAAACACTTTATTTCCATTTTCTCATATTTTTTCTTTTCCCTAATTCCCTTTCCCCTACCCTTCCCACTTTCCCTACACCTTTAGCCCTTTTCTTCCTTTTACACACTGTCAATTATCTCATTAGGATCTTATGCACCATTATAGTTTTTCCTACCAGAGAAACTATTTGGTATTTACACATGTGTGACTTATTTATTTCACTCAGGAGTATATCCTCAATATGTATTGCATTTGTGATTCTTGAATTTTTTTTACTATACAAGAATCCTACTTTTGTTTTATTATTTTGTTTCTCTCTCTCCATTTATTACAGAAGTATTGATGAAAAAAATTAGTCTGGCAGTACCAGGAGGGCAGAGACAGTGTAAGTCTTGTAACCACTCTATCCTCACTACTTAGCCTTAGGCCTGGTATACAGTAGGTGCCTAAAGAATGCTTGCAGAATCAACATGATGACTGACTGTAGTAGAAGCCTATATGTGGGCCCAGTGATTCCAGCCACTGGTTGCCATGGTTTTCTGGAGTTGCCTCTTTTGAGTGAGGGCTGAATTCATAGTTTGTTTCTCTGGAAGCAATGAGATGCCGCTGCTGAGCTTAGGTTATAAAAAGGCTGCGCCTTCCTTCTGAGATTGTTTGGCTATCTCATCTTCGATCAGCAGCTGCTATGTCGTGAGGACACTCGGACAGCAAGTAGAGGACCTCATGGCAAGAAACAGGGAGGGACCTGCTACCAACCAGGTGGATGAGCTTGGAAGCAGATGCTCCAGTCTTATGTCTGTCTTCAGGTGACTGCAGCCTCATGAGAACCTCTGGGCCAGAGGCATCAGATGAGCTGCCTTTAGATTCCTAACTCACAGTAACTGTGAAGTAGTAAAGATATGTAAATAAATAAAATTGTGTTAGAATTTTGTACTATAACAGCAGTAGCCATTGAGTAGTTGCAACAGGACTCTATGGCCCACAAGCTTAAAATTTTTACTGTCTAGCCTTTTAAGGAAAAACATTGCCCATACCTGCTTTAAGTTGCCAAGGTTTGGAAAAAGCACTGCCTAGCAATATGTTACTAACATGACGACTTTCACATCTAGAACAATGAGCTCCCTAAGCTTGCATGTCTTGGGGTAGGGCTTCTCATTTCAGTTGAGCTCTTTTTAATGGGTGTTAACTGAGTACCTATTCTGCATCAAATTTAGCCCTGATAGTATTGAGAAGCTGCATTTGTTCCTTTATCCTCTGTTTCCTCCAGCATTTTCTTGGTCAAAGGCATGCTATAGGTGTGCCAAATATTTGTGGATTTAACTGAGATTCAGAGCTCAGAATGAGCAAGACACTCCTAGGGGAGCAATGGAGAACTCCGCATCATGGAAGCTGAGCAAGAACAGGAGGACATATATCTCTGTGTCTGTGTACTGTCATGTTAATTCGGTCTTTCTGTCCCCCATTCCTGTCCCAGGCCCCCGAATGTCCTACTGTCCTCACTGTACAATGACTCAGCAACCAAATGGGTTATGTGTGGCACAGCAGGGGCCACTTAAGCTGAGCTGGACTCTGGTAAAATTCCCAGGCTGTCCTGCTGACTCAGTATTTGCAAGGCACCCAGTATAAGCCCCTCACTGCTTATTCATGCTAGCTGCCCCTCCACTTAGGCTTGGAATGTGGGTGAAGAAGGAAAATGCCTGCTTTCTGAATGGGACCTCTGGCCTGATCTAGAAGACATCATCAGTGATGCCGCCTACAAGAGGAAGTTCATGGATGTCACCTAGATGCTGCAGCCAGGCAAGGGAAGAGGATGCAGCAGGACTGAGACATGAATCCCAGGCAGGCTGATTGTGTAAATATTGCCAATCCCAACTCAACAGCAGGTAAATATTGCCAATCCCAACTCAGTGGCCCGACTTTCTGGGTTAAATCCAGCCCCACTTTTCCCCAGCAATGTGACACTGAGCAAATGATGCAGTTCTCTGTGCCTAGGTTTTCACCTCTGTGACAATGACAGTTCCTGCCTCCTAGCATTTTAGAGGAGATGAGTTAACAGGTAGTGTTAAGAATAATGCCTTGTACCTAATAAAGGCTCACAAATGTTAGAAAAAATGGCCCTAGTTCAGGGACCAAAGGAATGTGCTCAGAGATCATGACAGTGGCAGGACACACTTTCAGTGTGTAGACTGAGCACCAGTTGGGTTTCTGGCTCTACTGCAGGTCCTGTGCATACAGACCAGGCCAGCTTTGTGGATTGTGGTCTGTGCACAGGGCCCCTGCTTGAAAGCGTTCCACACTTAGGTTAATGCTCTGTGGTCACCACCTCAGAATTTTAAAATAAGTGTTGGAAGGGGGCTTCACATTTTCACCCTGCGCTGGCCCTGGCAGACGATGTCACTGGTTCTGCACACACAGGTGCATCCTACAGAGGCTGGCTCCTCAAGGGCTCATGTGCTGTTTGTGGCCAATGCCCCCCTGCATCGGAGAGTGATGGGTGCGCTGGTGGGGCACTGGGCCATGGCATGTGGCGCTTGGTTGGGTGGAAGTATCTAAGAAGATATGCTCAAAGCTGCAAAGAAAACCACAGCTACGCCAAGCCTGGTTTATGCCATCAACCCCCTGAGAGGAAAAGCAGGTCCCATGATATGACCAGTGAAGGCAGTGCTGCTTGGATTTATTTTCTGCAAGAGGCATGAGGTCTTGAATTCTGAAATATTTTTTAAACCTTTGGAAAATCCCACTTTAATCACTGATGACAGTTTGACATTTTTCCAGCTGTTTAGAAGCGGTGGAGAAGTCAAGTCGCTCGGCGGGGCACAGGCTGCCATGCTGGGAAATGTGTGGGTTCTGACCTCCCTCCCCCTCCCTGGATCCTTGTGGCTCTGAGGAGAAAGGATGAGAAAAAAACAAATCCAGAGTCTTGTAATGTTCATGGCGACTCACGCCATCCGCATTCAGGGATTTCTACCTGCGAGGGAAATCTGCACTGGACAGCTTTCCCCTTCTTCTTCCCAGACCCATGTGCTTCTCACCAGGACACCACCATACTAGCTTTTGTGTCTTTCTGACACTAAACCACCTCTTCATTTGCATGACTGTGCTGATGGCTTATCTGGCACCAGTGAGCATCTTTTATTTCTCCCCTTGTGTCTCCACCTGCAATGGTGACCTGGGTGTGGCCTACAGTCCAGGCTGCACCATGAGCTGGCCTGTTTGTTCACAGTATGTGCTAAACTCCCGGCTTGGCTTCTTACTCTCTGGGTGCACTTGAGGAGGTAACACGGTCTTTCTGTGCCTCGGTTTCCCCACCTGTAAAACGCCATCAGGAGAATTAGATGACTTGTTACATAGAAAGTGCTGAGAACACAATTAAGTACTCAGATGCATGAATGTGGTTTAATTCATTTTGAAGGCATCTCTCTTGTTGCTTGGATGTATGGAGTAGCACTACTGTTTATGGGGTAGGGCATACCGTTTCCTCCATTTTACAGATGAAGAAAACTAAGGCCCAGAGAGATTGAATTATTTGCCTGAAGTCACACAGCAAATAAATGAGAGAGCCAGGATTCACACTAAGGAAACCAGTGTTAGAATCCCCTTACTCAGAAACACTGTGCTCTGCTACAATTTATACAACTCATGTCTTGTTTGGCATTCAGGAGTTTTTACTTTTTCAGTAGAACTTCTAACTTCTTACGAAGGATACCATCTATACACAAACTGCATATATCACGAGTGTAGAAGGCGCACGTTTCACACAGTGAGGGCACAAATGTAACCACTGTATAGACCCAGAAACAAGGTGACAGATCTGCAGAAGCCCCTGGCTCCAATCATTCCTATACCTTCAAGGGCAGTCCTTGGCTTGGTTACCAACAGTGTAGATCAGCCCTGTCCATCTCTGTACTTTCTGAAAATGTAACCATGTAGATGTGGGATGAGTTCATTTGCTTCTGCCTTCTTTTGCTCACTATGACATTTGTGACAGCACTCTGGACTGTTGCACATGGCTGCAGAGTGTTGCTTTCTTGACCACACGGTGGTCCACTCAGAGCTCACCCAGCTACTGTGCCGCTGGTGGGTATTTGGGGAGTTTTCACTAATCGAGCTGCCAGGAACCTCCTGGTGTGCCATCCTGTGGACATAAGACTGCATTTCTGGGGTCCCCGCAAGGGGAACCATGAGGTCAGAGGGGATGTGAGTGTCCAGCTTCAACAAATTCTGCCAGTTTGCCAACTTTTTTCCTGGACATTGAGTGGTGGTGTTAGAGGTTGGGCATTGTGATTGATTTCTCTTTCCAGTCATGGACTGGGAAATTGTATGTGATATTTGGACCTGGTAGAAGATAGATTCATCAGGTAAAGCCAGGGGCTTTTTATGGGGATTTGTTGAACATCCCACCTTTCTTTAATTTCAGCAGGATATCCTCTTCCTGTGAAGAGAGGTGAAAGGACAGACCTTTCGGGTTTCATGATGCTATCGATAAGAGCTGTAAGCAAAGGACTCAGCTAAAACACTGGGGCTGAGACTTATCCATTACCCTAGGAGGTAGGAGCGTGGCACACACCTCTGAAGAGCCTCCAAATCCATGCCATGTGGGGTTGGGGATTTAGCTCCGTGGTGCCACACCTGCCTTCAAGCTCAAGGTCCTGAGTTCTATCCTCAGTACCAGAAAAAACAAAACGAAAGAAATCCACACCATGTGACCAAGTCACTCATCTGCCAAACATCCTGTGTGTGGACAGCCATGTGCTGGGTGCCAGGGGACACAGCAACATTTGAGAGCAGCCAGCCCTTGCCCTTTCTGAGTTTACGTTCACTGGAGTACACAGACATACACATGGACAGGATCACATTTAAAAGATTACTTTCAGAGCGCGATGGTAACAAAGAGTAAAACAGGCCAGCAGGAAAATGAGTGCTTGGGGAGGAAGTCAGGAATGGAGGCAGAAGAGGGAAAGCTGTTTGTGAGTCTCCAGTCACACCTGTAGAGTGGGGGGGGGGCGTGAGTGCGCTTTAAGGCTCTGCTGTTGCTGTCTTAAAAGGCTTAATAATTTTTGAACCGAGAGATCTGTGAGCCACACAAATCATGCAGTCGGTTCTCAGTTGTTGCGAGGAGGTGAAAGAATCTGCTGTCCCTTCCTGGGGAAGGGATGCTGGGTCTGCACCTCAGCCCCCTCCCACTAGCCATGTAATGAGGGGGTCCTCAGTTTCCCTCAGCCCCCCTTTCCCCTTCATTTCTTTGCATCTCACGAGTTTGGAATCTGGTGCCAAAGCATCAGTGACCACTAATCGGGATCCACATGGAACAGTTGCTTTGGATATAGCTTCCAAATCTGCGCCTGGCCTCCCTGGAGGCTGATTAATGACAATGGGTCTCTCTCCATTGTGCAGGCCACAAGGAAGGAAGGAAGAGCACTTTAAAAGGAGAGGGTGTCCAAGTGCTGGGCCCTTGCACTTTGAGGCCCTGGAAAGGAAGTTTAACCCTTCAGTGCAGGGCCTGGCCAGGGTAGCTCTGGGGAAGTGGATGGGCTGGTGACCTGGGTCAGGTCAGAAGGCTCTGACCCTGGGTCATCTCTGTTGTGCTTTGATGATCAGCTCTTGCATCAGGTCCAGCTGAGGCCCAGAGAGCTGCTGCTGAAGATCTGAGATGCCACCAAATCCAGGGACTTGTTCACCAGGATGTGTCCCCAGCAACCTAGGTTCCCCTATGTTCCAGGAACACCCCCCCGGGCCCAGGAAAAATGCAAAGAGGGCCCCTCAGAGTCTGAGAAGGATCCCACTTCTGGTCTCATGAGCTCCCCAGTTATTTCAAAGAGTGAACAAACGCCAACATAAAGTTCCAAAAGATAGTGGTTAAGTTTAAGCATTTGTCATCAGTGAGTAAATGTGTTTAACAAGCACACAGAGAATGTTATGTAATATATTGATACTAGACAGGATTTTTATATTTCCACTCATATTTGTAGTTATAGTAGGGATAGGGAACACAATGTGCCTTCTAGATTCCCCCTTCCTCTGTGAGAGAAACATGAGCTGAGTTGTATCCTAGGTAGCTCCTCTGGGGGAGCCTTAGGCCCAGGGTAACCCTCCAACCTTGATTTCCCTGGTGTCACTTGTACTTCCTGGGATCCTCTCACCCCACCCCACTTCAATAAACTCCCTGCACCTGGGTTATTTTGCAAGGTGTGCTTTTGCATGAACCCAAATTGGAAAACCACCTTAGCAATTTGGTTCTGCTACCCAGTCCTAAAACCATCTGCCTGGGGCCAGGCTACCCGGTGTGAACTTTTGAAGTATTAGCAACCTACTTGGAGACCTTAGGGAAGTCACTCCGCCCCTTGGGGGCTACTCATTTAGCGAGGCTAACAACATGCACGCCTTCACTTTTGGGAAGCATCAAATGCTGTAATACATGGGCTCCACAGTGAGCACGGAAGCAGGTCTGAGGCTGGGGTGCAAATGGTGTCTGCACTTCCCAAGACCCTCCCCACTTCCAGGAACAGCACCCCACAAGTCTTTTCCAACCTCAGGCTTTGTCTTGGGATGCCACAGATCTTTCCTGGTTCCGAGGAGGGAGAAGAGGCCCAGGCTGTGTTTAGAAAGGGTAGTTTTGGCCACAAGGCACGTTGATGTTGATAGGTTCCAAATTGAGCAGAAGACTCAAATTAGTCACAGGATACCACATTCTGTTGCCATTGCTGTGTTTTACCTTAAAACCGATGAGAAAAAGAAACTTTCTGTGACAGGCAGCTGAACTGGTGGGATACAGGTTGGAGCTGAGGGTGGCTGTCTTCCCACCGGAAGGAGAAGGCTCAGGTGGAAACCCCACAAGGACAAAGGCAGAACTGAGGCGCACAGCGAGGATGGGAGCGGGGAGGGACGAAACTCGATGACATTCTTAGACCTGGCTGGAAGTCCTGGATGGAGCCATCCTTGAAATTCATGCAGTGTCCTCATTTGCCTGAGTCAGCCTGAGCCGAGTGTTTATTTCCTGAAGGCCCAACAAATTTATCCAGCAAATTATTAGATGGTTAATATTTGATCAAATATTTCTAATTCTATATCTCCAGCTAGATTATGAAGTTCCTCAAAGGCAGGGGCAAGGCTCTGTGCTATGGTCAGTAGGTAAATGTTGACCAGTGACTGCCCAGAGTTGTGGATATAGTGAGGTGAGGACAAAGGGACTGAGGGCTGGGGCGGGGGAGGGGGCCGCGGAAACAAGGCAAACTGACTGCTTCACTTGACTCTGGCAGTTGGTGTTGCAGGCAGAGGCCACATAAGTGGGTGCATCTTCATAGCATTCATATGTGAGTGGGAAAAATAGGTGTGGTCATGTCAGTAATAATGTATTATAGCTGTTTATGTATGTGTATGTCCGTGTGCGATATACACTATGACTGAGGATCAATCAGAAGCATTAATCTTCTCTATGGGAGCGACTTGGAGCCCAAAGGTGTCACGTAGGCCATGGAGGATGGGGCGGTGTGAGGGCAGAGGGGCCAATGGGATCCCAGCGGCACCGCAGAGGATGCCAGGGAGCAGGGGATGGGGCTAGGCATGGGAGGGGATCAGGCCTCCAGAACTGTTAAGGGCAGAGCAGGGGCCTGAGGACAGACGCCCACACCAAGGGAAGTTTGGACTTGGCTGGCTATTCCCTCACGAGGCTGACAGGAGAAAAAAACAGTCACACTCAGTACCCCAAACGCTTCCAGCCAGCCCCATTCTCTGAGTTAAACCAGCTGCTGTGCTGGGCTTCTCCGGCAGTGAGGGGACCCCAGAGATAAGAGAGTCTCTGTTCCAGTTATTACCATAAAGACAGTTCCCGGAACATGAAGAGTGCACAAACACTCTTAGTCTTCAGCTGGCTGAGCCCAAATGTAAGCCGGGACCCTACATGGCCATCTTACCTCTGTGTTGTATTTAGAGAAAAGGAGTCCAAACTAACAACTACATATAATTTAAAAAGGACTTGCATCTTGGCTTGTGAACTCAAACCACTTGACCGCAGTAGAATTTGCACCCCAGAGAGCCGCTTCTGCTCGTCTTCCTCCTCCACCTTTGGCGGCCCGGCAGGCCCCGCTGTCCCATGGCCCCCAAGTCTGCTCCTCGCCTGCAGCCTGCCCAGCTTCCTCCTCACTGCATGTTGCACTTCATCGCCTCTCTGCCAGATTCCTTGGAGTTTTCGCTCTGGCCAAAGACAGTAGAAGAGTTGGAAAATTTGAAAGCGCGTTACCTCCCCGCCCTTCCTCATTCTTTGCTGAGGGATTCGCAGAGCTCAGCATCCGGGGACTTGGCTGTGGAGGCTCGGGTGGGCAGCGGCCTGGGTCCTCCTCTTGGTCGCCCCGTGGCTTGGAATACTTCATGGACCTATTTGGAGACTCAGTTTCCATGTAAGTAAACCAGGGGAAAGTAATATACTCGTCTCAGAGAGTACTTGGGGTTTTAAAGCATATTTTTTAATGGTTTATTAGTACACATTTGCAGTACATGATATTTACACTCGTCCTAGGGAGTATAGACGTGTATTTAATATATCTTAATTCTTTTTATTCTTCTCCTCCCTTCCCTTCTCCCTTTCGCTGCCTCTCCATCCCCTTCCCATTTGCAAAAGATCTATCTCCCCATTTCTTATTGTTTATCTTTTATTTTTTAAAATTATTTTTATTTTGGGTTTATCATATAAGAGAAACTATGTGATATTTAAACTGTGCGTCTGATTTATTTCATTTAATCTTGTGGTCTCAAGGTGCACCCATTTCCCTACAAATGCCTCAAATTTGTCCCTCTTTTTGGCAGAGTAGTGCTCCATCATGTATAAATAGTACATTTTCTTTATCCATTCATCTGTTGATGGGTATAAAGGCTGCTTCCAAGATTTAGCTGTTATAGTTCCAGGTTTTTCTTTGTACCAGGAATCAAACTCAGGACGTTGCTCTTGTGAGGCAGGCGGTGGAACCACTGAGCTAAATCCCTGGCGGTTCCATTTTTTTTTTTTTTTTTTAAATGGTAGGTACCTGGGATTGAACTCAGGACCTGTGCTTGCCGGGCGGGCATGGCATCACTGAGCTACATCTCTGGCCCTGAGGTTTAGCTATTACGAGTTGTGCTGCTGTAAAGAGTTAATTCATTTACAGGGCCTGACTTTGATCGACACTAATAATAAGTTGTTTTTTTTTTCTTCCTTCTTACTTAATGTTATCGATATTATCAGTATCATTCCATGAGCTCTAGAAGCAGATTTCAGGTCTGAATTCAGATCTTGTCTCTCTCATTTATTTGACTGCAGATCAACTGCTTAACTTACCCTGTAAAATAGGGTTAATAATACAGTAGTACCTACTTTACAGAGTTTTGGTCAGGATTAAATAAGTTAATACTATATAATATTAGTTTACATAGAAGAAGTCACAGGACCATTTGCGTTAGGCAAGTGCCCAGCATACGTTAATCATTTTGTTCTATGTAACGTAAAAGGAAGAATCAGGATTTGAAACCAGTTCTGTTTACAAAATCTATGTCTGTAGCTACCTTCTTGCCTCGTTCCCTCATGCTTGCTGTGGGGCCCCTTGAAGTTCTAAAAATGTCCCTTTCCTCTGTTCCCCAAAGAACTGAGTGCAAAGTCTTGCAGAGAAATTTTGCATACCCATGTTCATAGCAGCATAATTCAGGATAGCCGAAAGGGGAGCCGCATAGGGGTCCATTCACAGATGAACGGATGAACGAACTGGGATGAGATCTAGCCATGCAATGGGATATTTTAAACGGAGCCAATCCCACCATACACTGCCAGGGGGATACTAAGTGGCATAAGCCGGACACAGAAGGAGACGCACTATATGATTCCTCTTCTGTGAGGTGTTTAGAGTGCTCAGTCACACGCACAGGTGCAGAGTAGTCGTTACCAGGCGCTTGGAAGAGGAAGGAAATAATTGTTTTGTGAGTGCAAGTTTTCAATTTTGCAAGGTGGAAGGAATTTCTGGAGATGGCTGGCGGTGATGGTTGCACAACAGTGCAAATACTCAATGCTGACCTGTGTACTGAAAACATATTTACACCAAGTGTGATGGTGTACGCCTGTAACCCCGGAATTCTGGGAGGCTGAGGTAGGAGGATCACAAGCTTGAGTCCAGACCCTGTCTCCAATTTTAAAAAAAGAAAAGAAATGAACAGAAAAGAAAAGGGCTGAAGATGCAGCTCCATGTGAAGACCCTGCGTTCAACCCCTAGTACTGATGAAACAAAACAGTAAACTGAACATATTTAAATGGTAAATTTTGCGGTTCAGTTTAGCATCAATATAAAGTATTGGAAAAAATTTCCCTCCGTTGTCCCAGGAATGAGTTTCCTTGTATCCCCGTGCTATTCTGAGGACTGTAGTTGCTGGTCAGCACCTCATCTTTGGCTGTGTCCCAACCTTGTGGTGCCACCCAGATGGTGTCAGTGACCGCGGGGCCTGGAGCTCCTGCTGGGTAGGACAGGGCCAGGCCCTCCTCTCGCCTTCCTGGAGGGGAAGGCAAGGTGCAGGTGAGTCCAAAGCACATGGTGAGGGCCATCCAGACACCTTTAAAACCCATCATTTCTAAAAGCACCAGGGAAAAGTCTGATTTTTTTTCTTTTTTTGGACCTGGTTTACTAATGCTTGTTGAAATTCTTGCAGCTGAAGTTTTGAGATTTTTCCCTGGACCAGTGGGTGGGAGAACCTGGCTTGGGAGAAATCACTTGCTCGAAAATTAAGAAAGAGACTGCAATTTGAAACTTTGAAAGAGAGAGGAGCTAAATGGCAAATTGACTTCTTTTCTTTTACCACCCCTCTCTCTTTCTCTTTTGGCTTCATTTTTTCTCCCCGTCTTTCTAGGATTCCTTGTTCCATTTCTCTCTGCCAAGATACTTCTATTTCTTACTTAAAAGCCCAGTTCAAACCTCTAGGCCTTTTGGGAACTCTCGTTATTTCTGATTAAAACCTTGCCTTAGCCCCCCCACCAGATCCTACAGCGATGGCTGATGTACAGGTGGTTCATTTGGGAAAATCACGGGGAGCAGGTGCGAAGGATGGAACAGAGGTGTGGAGGGGAAGCGGTGCAGGGTCTGGGTCCTGCGAATTGAGGGAGGGGAAGCCACATCTTCCTCTTTGTTTCCTACGTGGCTGAGTGATGGCCGACCTGTAGGCCTTATCTCTGAGCACTCTTGGGGTAAATGCTAAGTGAGTCTCTCAGCATGGCAGCCCCCAAAGTGTCAGAGAAGCCTCAGAATGGGAAGTGGGAAGAATGTGCTGGAGTCAAGGATGGGGCTGAAAAGAATGCAACTGAAAGAAGATGGTCACACCTGTGTGGCTGGAGGTGCGGATCTTCAGAGGCCCCGGGCTCTGAAAAGGACAGGGACCTCAAAACACACAACTAGTAACCTGTGACAGAATTCACCCAGGCCTGGATTTCTGCCAGTGCCTCTTTCACTAACTTTGGAGGTCATTTCTATCATACGCTTTAAATTGGTGCTCTGATTTTGGGTGCTCCTGCTCTACCCAGGCCCCATAACGCACACTTAGCCTGCAGGACAGGTAACACCCACCAACAGGGCCATGGCCAAGACCACAACCACTACTGACAGCAGGACCCTCACGGACTGGCTGTGCAGTCAGACTCCAGGATGGACTTGAAGTCTCTGGCTGTAACAGCTGACCAAATCTGGCCACTGGCTTTTAAAGTGATATTAACTTATCTTTGTTTTGGAATTCTGGATATTATGGAGAGTTGAGATAAAAGATATTTTAGGAAATTCCTTCTTTTTTTGTGGGGGGGTGTTTTGAGACAGGGTCTCACTATGTAGTTGAGACTGACCTGGAACTCAATACGCAGCCCAGGCCTTGCAGCAATTCTCCTGCCTCAGCCTCCCAAGTGCTGGGATTACAGGCGTGTGCCACCACACCTGGCCTTAGGAAATTCCTTCTTATTTGAGAGGGAAGAGAGGAGTTCCTAGTCTAGTTAAAATGTCTGTATATTATAGCTGGCCCTTCTATCCAGGGGCTCAACATTTATGGATTCAAAATATTTGGGAAAATATATGTCTGTAATGAACATGTACAGATTTTTTTTTTAATTTTGCAGTTCGGGGATTGAACTCAGGGCCTTCATCCTGAGCTACAGCCCTCAGCGCTTATTTTATTTTTTTATTTTGAGGAAAGGTCTCGCTGGGTTTTTTAATTGCCCGGGTTAGATATCCACTTGTAATTTTCCTGCCTCTTCCTTCGGCGGGATGGGATTATAGGTGTGTGCCACCATGCCTCATTTATGTAGAGAAGTTTTTGTTGTCATTATTCCCAAAACGATACAGTGTAATAACCTTTGGAGGTGCATAGATTCTATGTAAATATTATGACATTGCATATAAAGGACTTGAGCATTCATGGGTTTTAGTATTTGTGTGAAGTCCTGGAAATAATCCCCAGAAAATTAGGCTTTTGTCTGTGTGTAATTATACAAGCACACAGTATATTCAGTAATACTATACATATTCTATTTAAATCCTATACTATATTATACTGTATATATTCTCTTATGTATATTATATTACATTATATATAAATATTATACCTTGAATGTTTCCTGGGTCCCTAGCATGAGCTCAACCCTGCATGGAGCATAACCAAATGCAGAAACATATTGTATCTCACATACATTCCCAGTGTTTAGCTCAGAGGTCACGTACAGCCTCTTTGGACAGGCCGTGGACAGTGGCTTTGTACGCAGCACCCACAGACCTGGCCCGAGCGCTCTTCCTGAGGGGAGCACACTTAGTCTCCAGGTGACACAGAGCCACAGACCCCTCCAGAGTTCCCCTCGGCCCCCGAGCTCTGGAAGGTGGTAAGGAAAGACCCCACCTTCCCCACCACTTGTGGGGTGGCTCTGACCTGTGCTCTCAAGCCCCCTCATGAGGGACAGGGATACTGACCCCCAGTCCCTCACCGTGGGCACACAACCACTGCCCATTGACTGGGGGCACTCACTCCTTCACCAGGCTTCCCGGCCATGATGTCTGCCCAGGAAATGTAAGTCATTTTTCTTCTTATTATAGAAGTAATTCTTGTGGATTATAAACAATTTGACATCAAAAACACTTAGAGCATAGGAAATAATAGGCTCCTGGCATATTAGCCATAATCACTCTTATCTGTCTTTTGAACATTCTTTCATGCGTTAACAAAGATAACAATTTTTATTGTAAAAAGGGAATCATATAATAAGTCTGTTACTTCTTCCCGTCTTGATATATATTTCCCCCCACGCAGTCCAGATTGCTCTATCCCATCCCTTTTAGTAGATGCCCTGTGAAGCAGTAACAGAATATACAGAACTTTGTATAACTAAGGCCCTTTGAAGAACTATTGGATTCTATCTGGGGTCTTGTTCCTGTAAACAATGTGCAGTGAGTCTGTGGACATTCTTTGCACCTGGTGCGGGTGAGCCTATGGATACGGTCTTAGAATACAATGGAATTCCTGGCTCAAAGAGTACATACACGTAAAATACTAATATTGTCCACTTGTGTTCCAAAGCAATTGCATCAGTTTGTACTGATGACGTTTTCTGTCACAGGCTGTAGACTGGGAGGTTGCTGGAGTTGGAGGGCTGTCATGAACCAGAGTGAGGACAGACTGTGCCACTCCAGATATGTTCCTGCCAGTCTTTCCTTATCATCAAGATGGCAGTCTCCTATCCTCCCCAAACCCCACCAGAAGCTCACTCTCTGTCTTGGAGACAGTGGAGTGCAGTACTGCAACATCAGGAAGGCACAAGCTGAGCACTTTTATTTTTGTGTATGTGTTTGTGGCCAGCAGAAAAGAAAATGGTCTTTTGAGTTAGGTAGCTCTGCATTTGAATCCCAGTTATTCCATATCCAGTGTACGACTTTGGGAGTCACTTTCTTACCAGATGTTTGCTGTGTGCAGATGGAATGTTAGTGAGGTTAAGGTTTAGCTGCTATAAGGCCCTCAGTCTCAATGGCTTACCCCAGTGGAGGTTTATTTCCCACGCAAGTGATATTCTTTAAATGAACCTCTTTCATATCTTGCAAGCTCCCAAGATTCCCAAGCTTGGCTGCCTCACACTCAGAAGGGTTACAGGGTCTGAGAATGGCCTACGGGAGGTTGGGAGGAGCAGGCCTGGAAGGAGCATGTCAGTCCTTTCCACATTGTGCAGGCCAAACCTTGGCCATGTGGTGTGTTGGGTATGCAAATGCACCTCAGATCTGCTGTAGGGAGCCGAAATAGTAGTCTTAGCTTTACCTTGTGATGGCTTTACCGTTGTGCTCGCAGGGAAAAGTGATATGCTTCTGATGATCCAGCCCCAGCAATGACTGAGCACAGTGGATAGATAAGCCAGGCCCATCTTGGCAAGACTGGGGACACTTCAAATGGGAAACTCTAGCTCAAAGATTTCGTTTTGGCCTGGGAGATACTTACTTTGAAGAATGATGCAATCTGAGACTTTTTTACTCAATCCTCCCTTCTCCCTGTTCGCTCCTAGGCCCTCAGGTGACATGTAGCCTGAAGACTCTCCCTGCTATCTCTTGCTCCCTCTCCCAATAAAACTATTGTACATCTAATATCCAATCCCATCTTGGTGTCTACTTCTCGGCCAACTGAGTGAAGGCAGATGTCTACACTTAACTGCAAGGGACTCTGGGAAATGTAGTTTAGCTATGTGTCCAGGAGGTAGAGGAAGTAGGTTTGTTAGACAGTGAATCAGTGTCTTGTGCAGACACTACAAGGGTTACAACACTAGAGTAAGCCCTTAGCTCTGCGTCTGACACACAACAATGCAGAAAGTGCCATTTGTACCAAGATACAGAGACTCTACAAGCACACAGTGACCAGCATAGTGAGTCCCCTTGGCCTGGCAGGTGGTGGGACCATCCCAATGGGATTCCTCCAAATCAGAACAGAGACCTGTCAGCAGGTGCCCACAGTGCCAAGGAGTGGTGTTAGCAGAGAGCAGCGCTTCCTGGATCATCTGTCTGGCAGTAGATCCAACTCACCATCCATAGTTACTGCCCTCAACTGGCTCCCTGGATGAGCTCAGAGTCCCACCATGTGACACGGCCTGCTTAGCTAGCACTGGCCCTCGGGAGCAGCCCACACATCCTGCAAGGACATCTTCACCCATCCCTTGCATCTCCCTCCACGCCTGCTTCCAAGGGCCTCCACCACTTTAAGAGTCCCATAAATGCTGATAATTGCTGCATTAAACTTCAGTTTATTATTTTCTCTGGGTGCAGGTATGTGGATGATATGAGGCCTCACTGCATTTACATACAAATTGAAGATTTTTATTAATCAGTCCAGTACCAGGAATCCAACGTTAACAGTCCATCAGGTCCTTAAATACATTTGGTGACATTTTTACCATGCATTAGCATGATAGGGCAAGGCGAATATAATGTACCAATGATTGCTTTTCCATTGAAAGCACAAACGGTTTCATTTTTCCTGTCATCTCAAATAAGTGTTAAAGAGGGTTTGGAGGCTGTTGTGTCCGCGCCGTATGCTCGGGACTTACAAACACTGATGAGCGCATTAAATAACCATTAGCGTCTGGGCCAGGACCGCAGCACCGTCCCTCCTCTTCAGAATTTATTCTTTGATTTAAAGTGAAGGCAATCTGTGGTTGCTTTCATAAAGTCCTGGGCCCCCCCATTCTCCCTCCAACAAAATGCATTACAACGGTAATTTTATGACTGTTAAAATAACTGTCGTTAACAAGCACTTAATTAAAATGTACAATAAATAGTCGACTGCAGTCTTATCTGCTCTCTGGAGCGGCCTCGGCCCGAGACTGCAATGCCCAGGCCTGCTGTTGCCCAGCTTGTTTGCAGATTAATTGCTTTTCGAGCTGGCAGGAGTTGCCTCTTCAGCAGCCAGATCATAAATGACCAGATAGGGACTTTATCAATCAGGCAAGTGCGCCTGTGACCACGGCTGGATGGAAGCGGGCCTGGGGAGCTGTCGGAGGACACACCTTGGATAGGTGGTGTTGTTGACCAGGGAGGGGATGGCCAGAGTGGACACCAATGGAGGTGGCAATGGTGAAAAGCCACATTTCTGAACCTCAATGAGCCTGCTCCAGGCTTCATTTTGGACATCTCTGGCATCATAATTATCTCAATGATAATAATGATAATAATAATAATAATAATAATAATAATAGCAGTTACCATGTACCAGGTACTCTTTTTAACAGCTTACTCAATTCACACAGCTCTATTAGGTTGTTGCTATTAGGATTCTTATGTGTAGATGAGAAAAGTGAGGATCTTATCCAGCCTCACGCAGTTACTAAGTCACTCAGCTGGAATTCAAATGCAAGCAGCCTTAGCCACTGAAGCCTGTGCCTCTCTTGGTAGATGTGAATTTATCTTGTGCCTATCGAGTGCCTGGGGTGGTGCTAAACTCTGTGTATGCATTCATTCTTTTAGTAAATACATACTTATTAATTACCTCCTCTGGGTCAGGTGTGCGCTAGATGATGGTGGTGAGCCTGAGGGTTGGGTCTGGTTTCTGCCTTTCTGCAGCTCACAGGCCGGTGGGATGCAGCTATGGAGCAGGTAAAGGGCTTCAGAGCAGAAAACCTTTAAAAGGCTATGCACACTTGTGTGAATGAGATTCTGCAGAGCTTCCGGAAGTGCCTTATCAGTGCAGGCTGCAGCCGAGCAGGGACTACTCAGGGCAAGGACGGGGTGGGGTGGGGCATCCAGACAGGGGCAGAGCATGGTCTGTCTGCCTGAGCAGCTGGGGCCATTCAGCAGGGCTGGGCTCAGAGTGGCTCCTGTGAGCAAGAAGTGGGGCTCAGAAAGCCAGCCGCTGCTAGGTGATGGAAGGCTGTGTGAACCCCAAGGGCGGAGCAGGGATCTCCATTTGTGTTGTAAAAGGGGCTGTATCTGGGGAAGGCCAAGACAACAATTTTGTAAGGTAGGTTCCTGTTTTGTTAGATAGATTCCTAGTTTTACAGCCAAGTAAAGCGAGGCAGAGATTGGGGTGGAGTGGATTACCCAAGTCACTGGATCAGAGCTGTCTGGGGCAAAGGTGGCAGGCAGAAGGTCAGCTTCCCAAAGCAGATGCCCAGAGCTTGCTCACCTGCCCAAGTATCCCACAGTGATTCTTGTCACATCCCAGGATGGAGAGTCCTCTGGGTTTTGGAGCTGTTATCTTGGAGCCACATGAGCTCCTGAGTCACGAAAAGAATGATCTTTAAAGATGTGGATTAATTTCCTTTAGATTTCCTCTTTGTTATAGTTTTGTTTTGTTTTGTTTTCCTGGAGCACTAGGCAGATAGTTAAGTAGGAGTAGTAAGTCTAGGATTAGTGGCTAGGATTGCTTTGGGCTGAAAATAATAGAGTTAAATAAAAGACCTAGCCAACAGGCTGAAGCGATGTAACTATTTTGTCCTATCCATCATGAGAGGTCATCAAGGAGGTCTACTGTGTCACATACGTAGCCTTCCACGTTCTCTTCTCCTTTCTTTGGCATGCTGGCCTTTCATCCTCATACTTCTTCAGAATGGTCACAACATGGCTTGAAGGCGGGAGGAGAAGGGGTCAGTGGGAAGGAGTTTTTCTAAATATAGCCTGCACTCTTCCTCTTGTGAGTCATTGGTCAAATCTGAGTCGTATGACCAAGGCTGGCTGCAAGAAGGGCTAGGAAAGTTACTCTCCATTAGCCAGTGCTGGCCTTTGGGTTGGGCTGGGCACTAGGCACACATCACCCTGAGCCAAATCAGGGCTTTCAACAAGAGAGCTGTATGCATAGGGAGAAGGCTTCCAACAGAGACCAGGGTAGCATCTGGTAATTTACTGGGTGTCAGGACCCATTTTAAAAGCTTATATGGATTTTCCTGTAACATGTACACCTCTGTGAGGTAGCTGAGAAAACTGAGGCTCAGAGAGGCCCAAGTGGGCAGACCCCAGCTTGGACTCCGATCTTTTGGACTCCGGGATCCCTGCTCTTAAGCTTCTAGCCATATTATGAGGCCACTGCAGCCTCCAAAGGGGGTGGTGTGTAAAGGGGGCCTCCCCAGTCTCCAGAAACCTGTGAGCAGCAGATACTATGATGGCCAGTCTGTGCCAGGCACCCTGAGCCTTCAGACTTGGGCCTCATGCCTGGTTTCTTTCCTGAAGGCAGAGTTCGTCGACCTGTGACCCCCTGGCAGGCTGTTCTCAACATCTGGTGGTGAATTTGGTTTGAGAAAATCTGAGATCGTAGACTCATTCCTTAAGAAGTCAATTTTATATTAGTAGGAAAGCTCACAACCAGATAATTTAGGAGGCAGTGATAGCTGTATTTAACAGGTAGACGATCAAATTCTATTTTGAGGTATTTGGCCCTCTGCATCTGTGGGTTCTGCATCTATGAATTCAACTTTCAGAAGATCAAAAATATTTGAAAAAAATTACATCGTGCTGAACATGTACAGACTTTCTTCTTGTCATTATCCCTTAAGCAATACAGTACAACAGTTGACATAGCCCTTATATCATATTTGGCATTATAAGTAATCTAGAGGTGATTTAAAGTACATAGGAGGATGTAAGTAAGTTGTATGCAAATACTACGCCATTTTATATGGGAAACCTGAGCATTTATGGATTTGGGTTTCCATAGGGTACTGAAGCCAATCCCCTGTGGGTGCTGATGGAGTACTGTATCTGTGTGTATGATGTTTCTATCTCAGTCTGGGGAGGGCTTTGGTAACAAAGCAAATGCAGGCAGCAGAAGGGTCAGGCCAGGTACTGGGCTGCATCTCTCAGCCTGGAAATGCATGAGACTCCTACTAATGTGCAAGCTTTATGCATATGGATTCATCCCAGCCTCACAAATAAATGGAGACCAGCCAAAGAGCCGATCTGGAGGCCACTGCAAACACAGAATCAGCTGAAGGGTGGGATGGGGTGGAGGGAAATGCTTCCTATCTTGGCATCTCGGGAGATATTTAACTAAGGTCTCTACCTGGCTATTATTTAAACAAACACAAAAGATGAAGGTAAGTAGTCCAGAGAGGATGCTCAAAACCCATCAGCAAACAGGGGAGCTCAGCTGGGAGGAAGAAGCTGTGTCTATGTGTCAAATCCATTTGCATCAGGTTCCTGCAGGGGCAGAAATCCCCAAATGCCGAGTGAGTATGCACAGCCATTTGCTGGTGTGAAGGCCTGGGAGGGAGCTGGACGGGCCCCCAGAGATGTGCAGAGGGGCGCATCCTCGGTACCAGTGTCTCTTGTGCATTCATTAAAGGGCCAGCGTGGTGGTCCCATGGCCAGAGAGTGACAGGGCCATTTATGCGCCAGGAAGAGTGTTACCCACGCATGCACCATCCCTATTTATTTTGATTAACTTGTTAGGAGTCTGCTTGCTAAGTGTGCTCTGTGTTTACAGAGCAGCCTCTTGGCTGATGTTTTTTGCATTCTCTAGCTTTGTTTTTCTTGCAACTTGCCTCAGGGAAGTCAGTAAGGTGGGGTGGAGAGAGCAGAAGCTTGTGGTTGGATCCACAAACCCTGGTGTGAGCTAGTTGTGTCACTTTGGGTAAATTACTGCCTTGCTGAACTATGGTTTCCTTTTTGGTCAAATGGGAATAATTTCTATTTCTCAACATTGTTGGGAACATTAAAGGAAATCATGGAGTCGGTGAAGGCTCTTAATGTTAGATGTCGATTTTGTCATGGGCTTGCAGCAAGGCCACAGCTCTGGAAGAAAAGCCTCAGGAACCTCTCGTGTAGTGTGTGGGACTCTGGGGACAAGGGCTAAGTGTTTCAGCCATGAGTGCAGACACACTGGGTGATGTGGGCACTTTGAGTGTCACCAAATGGACTGAATTGCCGGGGAGCTGGAAGGAAGTCAGAATGAGAAGGTACTATTTCAAAGGTGTGGAATTTTAGATTGGGAAAATGAAAAAAAAGTTCTAGAGATGGTGGGAACTGTACAATATCATGAGTGCCACTGAATTACAAACTTAAAAATGGTTAAAATGCTCACCTTTGTGTTGCCTACTGTTTACCACAATAAAACCAAAATACAAAAATCATCTAACCAGATAGTCAGATCCCCCCCGCCCCGCCCAGTGCTGAGGACAGAACTCAGGTCCTCATGCAGGCTAGACAGGCTCTATACAATCAAGCTAGACCTCGGCTCTTCACACTGACTTTTCTTAAAGTTGACACTGGGAACTAAAGCCAGAGCTGTTGGACTGAGCTACGTCCCTAACCCTTTCTTTCTGTTTCAAGGCAGGGTCTTGCTAAATTGCGCAGGCTGACCTTGTTCTTGTCATCCTCCTGCCTCAGCCTACCAGAGTGCTGAGATTACAGGTATGCATTGCCCAAATTCACACTGAAGGTACTTTCTATTTAGGACAAGGGACGCTGGCTTTCATTTCCAAGTACCACTTAGCACGAAGCTTCCTTTTGAGGTGCACTGCTCTAAGCTAGAGAAGATAGTAAGTGACAGCACTGGATAGGGAAAAATCAGGACACTGGAATTTAAAGTCAAGTCGCAAGGTGGGGAACTGGTGCCTGAGCCCATTTTCAGGTATCATTGTATCTTAGAAGGCAGAGCTGGCCCGCACCCTCAGCACACGGCACCCCTTCCCTCTGCTTCCTTCCTGCATCCTTCCCATCCCTCTGATTCTTCACCTTCACCCACTCCCCATTGGAACTTCTTTGCAATGGCTGATGAGGAAGCACAGGAAACCCCCTTCCTGCTCAGCCTGAAGGTTCCTGTGCTGCTCTGAGGTCTGAGGCAAGTGCCGGGCTGCTTAGGTGACAACCAGGCACTGTCTTCTAAGGTTCTGATGACAACTCGGGATTAACTGGAGCAGGGGTTCGGCAGCCCAGCACAGTAGAGTCATTTAGGCCTCACCCCAAAGCCAATTAAACCAGAGTCTCAGGAGGATGAAGCCTGGACAGCCCAGGTCTACAAAGCTTCCCTGGCCAGAGCTGATGATGAAAGGAGAAGTACCCCTGCCTGTCAGGACCTTGTCCCTTCTCTCTGGAATGGTCTTCACTTTCTCTTAAGAAATGCTGAATTCTGTAAAACAGATGCCACACCTAGGAAGACCTGTTCCATCTTCCCCACTGACCTTCTTCCTCGGCTAAGAAGGTTGAAAAGAAGCATTGAAAGAGCATTGGCCATCAGTCTGCCATCAGCCAGCCTCAGAATTTGTTAGTTGTTGCATAGTGCAACTTGGAAAACGTTGGTAGGGCCGACTTGGTGGGTGAAGGGAGCCAGACTGGAGCCAGAGTTTGGGGTTTCCTGCCACCGGGGGCTGGTGGAGGGCAAGGCAGGAGGTGACCCTGGTCCCGGACACTTCAGTTCTGGATGTGAATGGAACATTGCAGCCAACACTGACAGCCCAGCCAGTGACAGCAGACTCAGTGTGGGAACTTCTGCTGCAACCTGGTCTGATGAAGGGTCATGTGTTGACGTCTCTGCAACTAAATTTTGTCTCTAATTTTAACATTTGGATAATATTCTGGTCAGATCGGAAAAAAACCTTTCTGTCATCGACAGAAAGCATGTGCTATTTCCATTGAAATCTAAATGTCAAGGCTCTGCAGTGTCTGAGGATAAGAGCCCTTCTCTCTTCCTACCATATGTCACCCTCGAAAAGCACCAGACTATTGGAGCCCTGAACTTGCTTCATTATTTACACGAAGAGCCTCTTGGACCAGTTGGGGAGGCTGCATTGTGGTAACAAACAGCCCCACATGTCCTTGGCTTTTCAAGCTACTCATACTTTCCCTCCAGCCCAGCTTGGTGCACAAGGCAGAGGAAGGGAGGACGGATCCATGATTCCATGCCACTTGTCACGTAGATCTTCAGGCCAAGGTTGGCTCCTCCGCATTAGGCCACTGCTGTCCTCACACCAGGCTTCTGGGGTTCTTCATGTCTTTGAAGTGCTGCCTGGAGATTTGAGCCTGCTCATGCCTGTGGCCACAACTAGTCACCTGGACACGGAATTCCAATCCTCTTGGTGTCCGGAAGTAGGTTCTGATGATGACCTGTGACAACCTGCTCAGATCTTTTGGTCCTTCTGTAGGACCCCTTCCCTCAGCTCCAGGAATACATGGAATACACAGGAATACACAGGAATACTCCAGTGTGTTTGTTCTGATGGGGAGCTCCCCAGGGAAGGCCTTCACAAAGAACTCATCTGATTCTCTGGAGGGGCCATGTTGTGCAGTGGTTAGAACACAGTTTCTAAAGCCAGTCTTCCTGGGTTTGAATATGGCTTCAAGCAAATGTTCTACCATTTCTGACCTTCAGTTTCTCATATGTAAAAATAGGGACAATGATAACACCTGTCTGTCTATATATTGTAGATGTCTCTAGCTGCATCTATCTACCATAGACACGGTATGCATGCTTAAGGAAGTACCCACAGAACGTGCTAGATAAGCATTGTTTTAATGGCATATGTAACCTGTAACACTGGACGCCTGGTATGTGTTGGGCTAAAAGGTACACAGGAAAATGAGCCGTAGGGCAGCTTGAAGCATGGGTAGGAGTGTTGAGGTCAGGAAAGTATTGCCAGTTCAGTTAGGCTGTTGTTGCTTGTTGTGATTGTTTACTAATCTGTCAATTTCCTCACACTTTATGAAATGAAAATCCGTAACCACGGCCAGTGTGTTCCCTTACCTACCCAGTCCTTCTGGATTGAGGCCCAGAGAGAAAGGGATCTTGGTGTAAGTTTCTAACACCTCTGGAGGTGCTGCTCCCACAGAACAGCCTGGCTCACAGTAGAGGTAGAAAGTAGGAGCGGGCTTTGAATTCTTTAATTCTTTCTCTGCTGATTATTTGCTGTGACCCTGGGTCAACCTGTTTTCCTAATCTGTACAATGGGAATGACAAGGCTTATCTCACAAGGTGGTCATGAGGATTTAATGATAAAATGTAAGCCACACCCTCAGCCTTGGTCTGGCACACAGCTAGTGGTGGCTGTAATTACTCTAATTACGGATGGCCCCGAGGGGAAGAGAAGGCTGGAGAGGGCTGCTTCAGACAGGTCCTTGTAATCACTGGAGAGTTTAGCTAAGGACGGTGGGCCACTATGAATAGTTGAATCCAGGGGTGACAACTAAGGGGTCTACACTTTGGAAAGATTTCTCTGCCTTCATTATAGAGTGGATTCTTAGTGGCTCTAAATTAGGGCAGAAAGCAGCCGGAAAAATGTCCTGGATGATGGGGATGACTGTTGGGAGATAGAGAAAAATGGATTGATAACATATTTTAACAGACAGAATATTAGCGGCAAATATGTATCCAGAATTACTCTGCTGCTGTCCTCAGCATCTCATACCATGCTCTCATTTAATCATCACAATGACTCTTCTCATAGGTTCTTCTACCAGTGAAGCTCATCTTTTAGGTGAGGAAATTGTCTAAAGTCTTGAGGCACCAAAAGGTTAACTAACTTGCCCAAGGTCACATAGCTGGTTGGGGAGGAATTAGATTTGTAACCAGGAGGGCTGACTTCAATGTTGGCCTTTCAACACTGTTCTTCAATTCACTTTGGTGATGGCTTTGGTTCATTGGAGTAGATCTGTTCATCACAGTGATACCACGGAATAACCAGAGACCTCAGGGTCATGTACAGGTCAAATGTCTCTTTTCTGAAATGTTTGATTCTGGACGCATTTTGGATTTCAGATTTGGGAATATTTTTCGTATACCAAATCAGATATTTTAGGGAGGAGACTCAAGTCTAAACATGAAACTCATTTATGTTTCCTATACATCTTACAGACACAGCCTGGAGGGAATTGTATGCTATAGTTCTAGCACACCTGCATTTTAACTGTGGCCCATCACAGGAGATCAAGGTGTAGAATTTTCCACTTGTGGCATTATGTGGGTGCTCAGAAAGCTTCAGATCTTGTAGCACCTTGGATTTGCATTCTTGAACACCTATTATCATTTATTTGTTCTCACAAGGTTGTCTGCTGGCTGGGTGGCTCTGCGACTCTGAGCTTGTCCTGGAACTCTGTCACTGGTCTGTGGTCACCTTTGGGCCAGCCTTTGTTTATCTGGTCAGGCTCTCTTCTGTGTTGCTAGGGTCAGGTGGGCTCTGTGCTGCTCCAGCTGTATAAGCCAACCCAGGCCTGTTCTCATGGGAATGCAGAGGTGCAAAGGAGCCAGCTGAGATAGGAGCCATGAAAAGAATGGAACACTGCCCTTAGCTTGTGCCAGTGACCAAAGCCAGTCCCCTGGCCACCTCATGTTCCAGGAGTGGAAAAATGAAGTCTGTCTCTTGATGGATCAAGAGTATGGTTATGGGGAAGGTGAGAAATGGAGGCCATTTTGACTATTAATCTTCCACGGGGTGAGCGTTGTGCATAAATTCCCAGAGGGTTTGCTCGGGAAGCTTGGTGCAGGCTGTTACAAGTCTCTGAGAGGGTGAAGCAGAAGGAAAGGTGGCTGGGAGGGGAAGCTGAGGACTGTGAGGCTCAGCGAGGCCAGGTGTCTGCCTTGGGTTGCACAGCTGTATAAGCAGGGTACAGGCTCCAGCTGTTCAGACCTAAATGTTACCCTAGGAGCAGACAGGTGTGATTAAGTGCCGGTAAATGACTTTGCTGTGCATAAGTAATCACCTGGAAGCACTGCATAGAACAATTCCGCACTCACTATCCAGGTTTGCTTCCTCCTATGTTCTGAGAAGCCTGCTTTCTGTTTGTGTTCTCAGTTCTTTCCAAGAGCGTCCCTGAAGGGGTTTCCCTCTTCACACTGCAGGAATGGAACAGCTGCTTTTCACCTCTGGGGAGGATCTGGTGTTTCGGCAGGTGCTGGCCTCTGGGGACTGGAGCAAAGTGTTCTGCTGGGGCTCCAGGCTGCAGCCATGCTCTGTCCACTCTGGCACAGATAGGGGCTGAACCCTCTTCCAAGCACAACCACTGCAGGACACTTCTTCCCAGATAAGACTTGAAGCTATATTCTGAGTGGTGGCCGTAAGTGATCTTGGCTTTTCTGAGACTGCCAGCAGCTGAATCCTCAGGGGTCATTCCTGACACCCAGAAGTGTTATTAATTTCCCCAGTGGTGCCCCTTCTCAGGCTGAGCTAAGCCACCTGCAGAACTCAGATTTCTCAGCCTCTGTAGCTGTAGCATAACCCTCGCTCCAAACCCCAAGCTGCCGGCCCTTCCACCATATTGACAACGGCCTTTCAGGGACCTGACTTCTCCCTCATTTTACACTTCTCAGGGAAGGCTGTGTGAGTCTGCAGTGCTGTGAGCAACCATTTCTCCTGGAAATATCGGTGTAGGCTAGGAGACACGAGTAAAGGGCAGCTCAGAACAGCTCTCTTTCCAGGAAATTATCAGTAATTGTCTCAATTCTAACTGATCTGTATCACCATGGTTAATTTGAGTAAGCACTTACTACACACAAAGCACGGTGTCCATGTTTCTCCTGTCCTCCTCCTTCCTTCCTGTCTGCAGTGGGAGGCTATGGGCTTACAGGGTAGGACTCTGAGATCAGACAGGCCAAAATCTGGAGCGAATGACTATGTCTCCCGAGCCCGAGTTTTCTCCTCTGTCAGTATAGTTAACATCCATCATTGAAGGAATTAGAGGTGTTGTGTGTAAAGGGCCTAGTATAGAGTAGGCTCTTCACAGTTAAGTCTATTTTTGTGGTTGTTCTTGAGCCTGGGGTCTCTGAATACCCTGTGGCCTGCTTCCTTCTCCTACCACTCTGATTTCCTCCTCTCAGAAGTTTTCTGGGGGAAACTACCTGTCCTACTGAGATGGGGGAAGGCCACGTGCCTTGACTCACTCTGCCATCTGAGAGGTGGCTCCAAAGGCTGGGAAGGCTCTTGCACGGGGCTCATCTCCTCCGTGGAAATTATTTGTCAGCTGGCAATGGGTCAAGTGTGGCCTGAGTTGCAACCCCAGCGGCTGAGAACCAACAGCACTGAGGAAGGCTGGCTGTGGCATTGCCAAAGTCTCTGCTGGATGGCAAGCTGGTGGGTCAGGGGTCTCTCCTCCCTCCTGGAAACTTCAACCCTGCCTGTGGTTGCCAATTGCCTCAGCTGACATTTTTTCATAAATTCCGGAAATTTCTCTCCACCCAACTCTTTTTCCCATTAAAATGTCATCCCAAGCTGATACCCAACTCTGAAAAACAAAAACACCCAAACAATCAAAACAACAACGATAGCAACAACAACAACAAAACAAAACAAAACAAAAGAGCGGAGGCACAAGCCTTTCACTGCTAGGTCATTATCAGAGGGGAGGTCTGTGAGGTTTGTCCTGCTGAGGGCTGGTTTCCAGCACAAGGAAAGAGTGGGAATACTCTTGTCTCACCCCACCCCATCCCTGCCCGAGCTCCCTGCCCGGGGAGACCTGTCTGCTGAATTTTTTTAGAATGTTTGGGTTTGATGCTTAATGGCTCTGTTTTTTGACTCTGAACAGTTGAGTGTGAAGAACAAGTCAACAAATAAACACAGGCTCCTGGAACAAAGCAAACAGCTGGTGGCATTGCTGGGAGAGCCATCCCCAGTGTCATCTTGTAGGAGGCAAATTCCACAGGTTATCTTGGGGCTAGAAAAGGCAGAAATGGAGCTGATTATGGCTTCTCCATTTACCGGCTTTGTAACCTGGGGGAAGTGACTTACCGTACTACAATTTCCTTTCTGGTACGAGGGGGTAATAGTGGTGCCTGTTGCATGGAATCCCTTTGCAGATGACGTGTGATAATACACGTAAATCAGCTGAGAAATGTCCAGCACATAGCATGCCGGATTAATAATTCAACTGGTGGTTAATAGAATCTGAGAAGTCAATGAAATTTGCAGCCCTTACTTTCCTCGTCTGTAAACAAAGATGCAATCATATCTACATTCTAGGGGTAGTTATAAAAACTGTTAAGTGGGATAACACTTATACAAGTTAGCCCAGTATTTAATGCTTAGCAGGATTGCAATAAAATTTACCTTTCACTTAGGCAAAACCCAAAGAACTAGAAAGTTAAGATGGCAAGATCGATTCTTTGGGGCCAGGGATTGAGGTCAGTGGCACTGTACCTGCCTTGCAAGCACAAGGTCCTGGGTTCGATCCCCAATACAAAAAAAAATATATGTATATATTTAAGAAAAAATGCATTATTCTTTTAAAAAATTTTATTTTTAGTAAACACATAAAAATTGTATCTACGGTATGCAACAAGATGTTTGGGTGTGATATATATTATGGAATGACTAAATCAAGCTAATTTAACACATTCATTACCTCACAAATTTACTTGTGTATGTGTATGTATGTGTGTGTATGTGCTCAAGCTTGAATGTACATGTGCTAAAAATATTTACTATAAGTATTACATATAAAATCTAACTCTACCTTCGGAGACTTTCAAGTACACAATATTATTGCCAACTATAATCACCATACTATTTTATAAATTTCTTGAACTTATTCCTCTTACCCAACTGAAAGTTTGTATCCTTTGTCCAGTCCAGTCTCTCCCTCACTTTTAACTGTAGCATAACCAATAAAAAAGTATACAGCTCTGGGGTAAGACTGGATACCTTTGGTAAATATATCTGTGCCCCAGATCCAGACAGGACGTACCCAATACCACAAAGCAGGACTTTCCCACCACCACGCCCCTTCCCCACAATACTCCCCCTCCTTGACCTAAGCAAGATTCCTAATCTCTGATAACTCTTGTTTAGCTATTCCCATTCTGAATCTATACAAATGCGACATCAGAGTATGTTCTTTTTTGTGTCTGACTTTCTTAGTTCAACACTACATCTTCAAAATCATCCCTATTAGTGTCCTTGGGCACAAGGTAAATTGGCACACGATTTTAAATGATACAAATAAACCTTCTCTTTGAGTCTTTTCATGGTTATGTGAACTTCTTTTGGTAGCTGCATCCCATGAATAATTGCTGTGTCACAAGTAGGGGTATGTTTATTTTCAATAAATCTTGTCAAACGTATTTCTGAACTGGTTGCTCCCAGGTAACTCTTTGAATTATTTAAAAAGGAGGAATTTTGTATGAAAGATTTAATGCTGGGATTATTTGGTTGTACTTTTGTTGCATCCTATTCTTCTCTTTGTTGCCTATCACTACTCATAATTCACTGAGGACTTAGGAGCAGTTGTGATTGTAACTAAATTGTATGCTATAAAAATATTCACTACTTATCTGAACAAAAATGAGAATAATCTAAATGTCCACCAATGGAGAGATAAGTAATAAACCGGAGTATACATATGTTGTGCAATTGGGAGATATACAAAAAAATATCTTGTGCAAGGTATTACAGGTAAGAACAAAAGTACATTGGAAAATATTATATAGAATATGTTTATTATATGGCTAGAAATATTTTACAGCTTGCTATTTTTACATTGTTTTAAGAACAATATCTATCTATAGCTTTATCATTTATAGGTATCTATCTATAGCTTTATCCTATCATCTATTTATCTATCAAAATCAGGCAGAAATAAACAAACAAATCCCAGGGTAGGCAACTGGCAAGGCCAGTAAATATATGAAAGACACTCAGTCTCCTTAATTATGGAAACACAATTAAAACAACCATGAGATATCAGTTCACACCCAATAGATTGGCAAAAATTTCAGTGCCTGACACCCCTACATTGGTGAAGACGTGTAGCAACAGGAACTTTCATGCACTGGTTATTACCAAATTATTCTCTAAAGTGATTATACTAATTTATATTTGAGGGTAGGGATACAAATTAGTGCAGCCATTTTGGCTATCTCTCAATGTTTAATAAAGTCAAAGAGACTCAATCCATGACACAGATGTCCCTTCTCTAGTGCACACACCAAAGAAACTCCTGCGCATGGACCCAAGGAGATGCACACAAGAATGTCTATCATAGTATTATTGGTAAAGTGAAAAATTAAAAACAACTAGTAGTTTTCAACAGAAGAATAGAAAAATACATTGTGATATAATGAGGCAATGAAATACAATACAGTGTTAAAATGAATGAGCCAGTGCTACGATTTTATATATGAACTCTGAAAACAGTATAGAAGGAAAAAGGCAAGTTGCAGAGCACTACAGACACCTGCTATTGGAAGTTAACCATAATAACTTACTGTTTCAGTAAGGGTAAGGTACAGCATATTATTTATGTATGTCACATATTATTTATCGATACGGTAATCCTTATCTAGTGTAGGGAGGAAGATCCTCAGCATGTGCCTGTACCTGGATAGTACTGAACCCTGTACATCCTGGGTTTTTTCCTGCAAAGTCAGAAATCATAATCTTCTCATTTAAAATAAGAATCTGATATAGATTCTCTTTGGCATGTCTAAATAGCCAGAATCTTTGCTCTTGTACTTTGGGGGCTGTTGTTCAGTAAACTAAGTGTTATCTGAACACAAGCCCTGCAATATTGGGACAGGTGATCTGATAACCAAGAAAACTACTAGGGATTAAAAGGTGGGTAGAATACACAGAGTGGTGACACTGGGCAAAGGGGTGACACAAGATTTCATCACACTGTGCAGGAAGGTGCACAATTTAAAATTTATGAATTGATTATTTTGGAATTTTCCATTTCATATGTTTGGACTATGACCCTGGATAGCGGAAAGAGTGAAAAGTAAACCCAGGGGTGAGGGGAGACTACTGTGCAAATGTACATAATAGAAGTATATCAGGGCCGTGGAAATGATAATTTCTGGGAAAAGGTTATCTTTGGAGAGGGAAGGAACGATACAAGAAGGAAGTACAGGAAACCTGTGTTGCTTCTTTATTTTTTTAGGGGTAGTGTGTCCTTGGGTATTTGTTCCATTAATCTCTGAAATACTTAATATAAAAATTAGGATTTGCGGCCTGGTGTGGTGGTGCCCACTTGTAATCCCAGTGACTAGGGGGGCTCGAGGTAGGCAGATTTCAAGTTCGAGCCCAGCCAGAGCAATTTAGTGAGACTTTGCCTCAAAATAAAACCCAATAAAAGGCCTGGAATGTAGTTCAGAGGTAGAGTGGCTTACATAGTAGGGCTCACTCTCAATTCTGTAAAAGAAGAAAGGTTTGGCCACCTACTCATCTGGAAAGCAGCTCATCAAAATGTTAATTCTGATTAATTTCTGAGAAGTAAGATTATGAAGGAGATGCAATTCCTTTTCAAACATTATGCATTTCTTTAAGGTGTGAATTTTAATGAGTAAATACTGTTTTTAGAAACATAAAAGAATAAAGGGTTGGTGGGGTCGAATTGGTAACCGACGCAGAGTAGATGTGGTCATTCTCAGTTGAGGCGAACAGCCCCATGTTAGGCAAACCCCAAAAACAGATTGAAAAGAGTGTGGCTGCCTCTGTTAGGTGGGGACAATTCCTCCTGGAAGGATCAACAAGCAAGGCAGAAGCAGCCTGAGAGCCGATGAGCAGGTGGGGTATCCTGGCCCTTAGTGTGGCCCCACACTCAGCAGGACAAGAGGTTGGGCTAGGGCTTGAACTCTGCAATCTTTGAAATTCCCCTCATTATCTCAAAACCTGGATCCTAGTGGACCATTTAAAGACCAAGACACTGCTTTAATGAAAACTCTTAAAAAGCAGGCAGACCGATAAAATCCTTCTGGGTTATGGTCCATTCACTTGGAGCCAAATGGCTTGCTCATTAATACCTCTCCTCCTTTCACCTTATGACCAATTAGCAGCTATTAAGGCCCAGCTCATCCTGGCAGGAAGCTTATCCCCACAGCAGCTGCCACAGCAATGAGGGCTTTGGGGACATGGAAATTCTCTGACACAGAGTGGATTTCCTCTCCACCCTCCTGGGGCCCAAACTCGCTCTCAGATTAGGCTCAGGGAGGTGCTGCTTTCTGGGCACCAGATATGCCCGAATCTCTCAGAGAGCCCACTGGGGTTGGAGAAAGGCTTAGGCAGGTTTCTGTGAGAAAGGCTTAGGAAGGTTTCTGCCAGAACTGCCCTGCGTTCTCCTTGCCCAGGACAGGGGCCATCTTGGTATGGTGTCCTACAGGTCACTGTCACAGTGTGCAGGTAAAATGTCCTTCCTTCCTTCTTTGCCACCCCCCACATATTTTAATACAACATTGGGCTGGGGATTTAGCTCAGTGGTTCCCCTGCTTGCCTCGTGAGCACAAGGGCCTGAGTTTGATCCCCAGTACCAAGCAAACAAACAAAAACCCCATATTTTAACGCAACAGAGACTTAATAGAGTGCTTGGTGTGTGCCAGATCCTTAGCTGTATGCCGCTATGTTTTCTCACTTCTCATCATAACATCATGAAAGCCATTACACCCATTTGCAAGGACAGCAACTGACTTATTCAAGTCATTTGGAGATGGTGCCAGAGCCAGACTTTTTACTGTGGCTCTGAGATAAGCCTCTTCAATGACTACAAGGTCTCAGTGCAAGATATGAGCAAGGACAATGATCCTTCCAGCCAAGAAGATCACTTCTTGTACCCGGGCTAAGACAGCACCACTGCACCACAGATGGAGTTTTAGCACTTCAGCAAATGCCAGCATTGTTCTAGGTGCTTAGAATTTGTCTGTGAGTTAAATCCACTCATGGATTGTACACTCTAGGGGGCTGGTGGACAGTTACAAAAGAAATGTTTCAAAAATAAGAAATGACAACAGAGAAGCCTAAAGCATATGTAAAGAAACTAAATCAGGTGATAAAGTGAGAGGAAGACAGGTTGCACCACTCAGAAAGCCCAGAGTGTTGGGAAGAAGTTGAACACAGGATAAAGCAGGTCCAAAAGGACACAGCCTGCTGGGTTATGGCTGTTTGATTCTATCTCCCATGGAAAGCAGTGAGAAGATTTTGGGTCCGGGAATAATGTGATCTTGTGCTTAATTCTATACGGTTCCCCTGGCTGCTATGTGGATACCAGCAATAAACATTTCAAAGCTGCTAATGTGTAGGCAGGAAGGTGAGCAGGCCACTGGTGATGGGAGGGGGAACACAGGAAGTGAATCTCCGATGGTGATGGTGGCCAGACGGGGAAATCTATGCTCTTTGAGGGACAGCAGTGGGCTGAGAAGTGTAGGGGAGTGCTTTGTTTCATGGGGCGTCCTCTCTGCCCCCAGGTCTATCCTGGACCTTTGGTGTCAGTTGTTTCATGGATTTCTTCTTGTGGAGAAGATATTCTTGTCTTCCCCATGCCAGGCCCGATTGGGGCCATGGCGACAATCCCACTGAGTGGGTAGTCTTAACGATAGTGGGGGATGGAGTTCCAGGGCCAGGTGGTCCCGACGGCTGTGGGATCATACTCCAGTGACTTAACCTGTCTGTAGTGCAGAGTTCCCATTTGTGCTCTTAGGACTGTTTTGGCTGCAGGTAACTGCAAAGGCCAGACTGGACAACAAAACAGTTTATTCTTTTCCATAACTGGAGGGGGCTAGGCCGGTGTCGTCAGTGGCTCAGTGGTGCCCTTGCACCTCTGCAATGCTGCCTCCCTCTGTGTTATTCTTGGGCTGACACTGCATCACATCCAGGAGTGACAACATCCAGAGGAAAAGGTGGGCCCACCTTTTCTAGAGCTCTTTCTCCAGAACTTCAGGATGGCTTTCTCAGAAGACCCACAGACATCTCTTTGTGTCTCATTGGCTGGAATGGGGTCCCATGTTTCTTTATGACCCTACAGATAAGGGGGCTGATACTGCCTGGCCTGTTTTAAATTAAACAGGAGTGTGGGGGAGGCAGGGGCTGGGTGAGGTCAAGTTAATCACCGTGACCACTGTCCTCCATCAGTGGATTGTAATTGAGATCCATGGCCAAGTTCTCAGGATGGTACAAGGCACGTATCAAATGTGTAATCAACCTTAGCTCTGCAAAAGGAGAAGATCCATCTTTAGAGACCAGGCAACTCAGTGGTTGTGACATCAAAGCCAGCATAGTCTTCATTTCCTTGTGTGTCCTCTTGTTTGAGTCCTGTTTCCATGACCAGGGCTGAAGGAGGTGCAGGCAGAGTTTGTAGCCAACTTGCTTGGCTCCCTGAGGGCAGGCCCTTGGCTTCCCCCGGCTCCTGCAGCCTGCAGTTCTCAGATGGACCATGCTTAACCTGAGTTGTCCCTCCCTGAGGACCTTGCTGTCATTCTCAGCATTCCAGCCACCCTAAGTTGCATGGAATCCAGGAGACCCTTGTTCCTCACCTCCCAGGTCAGGATGTACATACTCAGTCTGCTGCTGAGCCATATTACTCAACTCTGAGGAATTCCTGGGAAACCCAGAGGCTGCTCTCTTTGGGGAGGGAGTTCTCTGCTCTGCCTTGAGCACAGCACAAGCTCCGAGGCCTTGGGAAAATTATATCACTTCACTGGACCTCAGTTTTCTTATCAGTGAAATGGGGGTCATAAATCTCTACCTAATAGTCCTGCTCTGGAGATGCAATGAGATCATGTGTGTGAAACACATGGCCCAGCAAGAAGGAATTTCTTGGCTCCAATCCATTCTTTTCTGCGAAGATGAAATTCACATAAAAATAACCATTTCACACTTTAAAATCCAGTGTCATTTAGTACAGCTACAAGGTCATGCAGCTATAAACTCTACCTAGTTCCCAGACAATTTTATTACCCCCCCAAAAAAAATCCAGTACTCACCAAGCAGTCACTCACAAGTCCCATCTGCACCCGAGCCCTGGCTTCTGTCTGTATGGATTTACCCATGCTGGGTATCTCTATAGGTGGAATCTTAGTAAGTGACCTTTTGTGTCTGGCTTCTTTCACTTAATGTAATGTTTTCAAGATTCATCCACGTCATACTGTATAGCAGAACTTCAAATTCCTTTCGGCAGTGAGGAATATGTTATCTTAATGAATATATTTCAGTTAAAAACCTTTTTATCTCTCGGTGGGCATTGGGACTGTTCCCACCTTTTTGTTCATTATGAATAATGCCGTTGGGAATCTGTGCATACATGGACTTGTTAGAGTGTCTGTCTTCAGTTCCTGGCACGTGTTCCTTGGAGTGGAATTTTAACTCACTGAGGAGCTGCCAGACTGTTGTGGGTGGCATCATTCGATTTTCCACTAGCAGGGTCCCAGGGTTCTAGTTTCTCTGTGTCCTCACCAATAGTCACTATTTTCCATATCCTCCTGGGTACAAAGTAGTTCCTTTTACCCCCAGTAGTGTGGAGAGGGAGGGTTTTACAGGCCCAATGATGCACATTCCTGAGAAAGAGCCCTGTCACATGGATGAGCTGTAGCCAGCACCACCTGTCCTCAGGTGTGATCTACAAGCTCTCACCGTACCCTACCGCTGGGGGGCAGGTGCACCTCTCCCTACCCCCACTCCTCCCTCTCACCACCATAACTGGACCCCTATTCAGGGGGACCCCCATTCCTGGTCTGCCTTCCATCCTTCCTGAGTGAGGAAAAGCAGACTTGCAGGACACTTCCTGAAGATGCTGGGTTGGTCTGCTCTGGGTCTTGCATTTCTTCCATTATGTTGCTGTCCCTAAGATGGTGATGAGGTGCACAGATTCGGGTGCAGTGAATGCTTGGGTCTCTCCTCTGCTGGTGATCAGTTCCTGGTGTGGAGGGTGCAGAGACTTGGGCCAGGATTGGTGTGGTGAGTCTCCCCTCGGTTCACCCCCTCAGGGATCTCCCTGTGTCCTGAACTTCTCTCCTGAGACTCAAGCCACCTGCATTCTCACAGCATGGGGCTGGGGCTGGTCCCTGTCTCTGGTCTGCAGGCTGTTTCCCTGTCTGTGTGGTGGAGGGAACCCTGCTCCTACCATCGCACTCTACCCCATTCTGGGTAGAAGCTGGCTTTCTAGGCCCCCAATCCTACTCCGCTGCTGGCCACTGTGACCACACCTGAGTGACCTAGAAGATGAAGTGTAATTAAAGAGGCTCAGCAGAGCCTCACACACCTGCCTTGACCCTGGGTGAGGGAGACTCAGAGTTGGTGGCGTGTGTGAGCAGGCCCTGTGCACTTCAGCAAAAGAACCAGAGAGGCTGATCCTGGACACTGTGCCTCTGACCTTGTGTGCCCCTTCGACAAGGCAAAGGCTGTCAAATCTGAGTATTCTGGAACATGCTGAGCCCTAAAGACCCCTTGTAATTCCTACCCTGCACAGCCCCCTTTGGCTGGGATGTGCTTCAGTGCCCCTCCCTCCACATTTGAGGACCTTGGTTCAGCACCTCTCCCCCAATTCAGCTCCTACTCATTTATTAGTAACTCCTTCCCATCACTGGCCCCCTTCCCACCCCACCCAAGGCTCTGACAACTAAATTCTGGTGAGAGTAGGGAAAGTGGGAAGGGTAGGGGAAAGCTAGTAAGGGAAAAGAAAAAAATATGAGAAAATGAAAAAATGGAAATAAAGTGTTTGTAAAGGGGGAGGGGAGGAGGGGGTGAAGGGAGGGCAGGGACAAGGGGAAAAATGAGAACCAAGACCTGTCATGTAAAGGTACAAGATCCCAATGATGAACGTAACTGTACTGTACACCTAGAATGTACCAATAAACTCAATGAGGAAAAAAACAAACTCCAGTAAGAGGTGAAATGAGTGGGACACAGGGAGGGAGGGGCCTTGCACGTGTGACTTGTTTTCCAAAATCTGGACTCGTCTATTCCTGCTTTCTCCAGGTCCCCTCCTTCCAATGGGAGTCCACGCGAGCAGGCTGCCCTTTAGCAGGCTCCCTTCTGGGTGGTAGATCTACTAGATCTAAGAGAATGAGCTCTTGGGCCCGACCTGCTGAGGTCATGGGACATGACTCATCCTCATTTCCCTCTTTGAAAGCAACAGGTTCTTTCTCTATTGTAACAACTCTATTATTATTTAAAAATTTCATTTTTGTCTTTGCAGTAGTGTGGGCAAGTAGGGACAGTAAGATAACAATAGAGAAAAGCATCCCTAGTTCTACCACCCAGCATTAGCCATCTTATATATTAATAGCAAAAACCACCATTTACTGAACATATACTTTCTGTCAAGTACAGGGCTGAGAACTTTGCGTGGGTAATTTTATTTATATAATATTTATGATAACCCTAGAAAGCAGATATTTCCTGCATTTTAGAGATAAAGAAACAAGCATAGAGCAAAGTTATATAAGTTGTTCAAGGACTCATTGCTCATAAGTGTCAAACCTCAAACCTGTCTGTCTGTCTGCAGAGCACACCCTACTTCCCATACACTGTTTAAGCAAATATATTTATATAAAATATCTTAATGGCATTAACTGTAACCATTGCTTTGTAACCTACTTGTACTCCCTCGCTGAACAATAGATGATTAACATTTTTCCCATGACATGATCTCGTCTACAAAATATTATTTTAAATGGTTGCTTAGACTCTCCCTGTTGTTTAATCCCCTATTGTTACTCAGGTAGGTTGCTTCTAGAGTTTTGTTATTATAAACAACACTACTCTGAACAGACCTGTGCTAATTTTCTTTTACCCACATTCACTGTAATTTCCTTAAGGGTAAATTCCCAGAAGGAGAGGCTGGGAGGTAGGAGGCATGCCCTTTGTTGTTGAAATGTCTGTAACATCTTTGGATCAATTACATATAATTTGCAAATACAAGTTATGTCATTCACAGGGAGAAGGCTGACACCTTCCCTAACTTGTTGGGCTTTGCATAACCTAGAATTATAGGAGTTGTAAACAAGGCTTCTAATAGCCCCAGATTATCTGTGGCTATTGTCAGGTCATGTAGAGGTGGTGATTTATTGAACAGGTCCCTAAAATGTGTTTAAGTACACATGGGTGGTTTCGAGAGTGGGAGGGGTTCCTGGGACAAGAGGTGGGTGTGACATTTGGTGGGTCCACGGGCAGCTGGGGGTCATTTGTCCTGGAGTCCTGGCACCCGGTGAGGGTGTGGCTCCGAGCCCCTGGGTCCCACAGCCCTTCTGAAGGTGTCAATGCCGCAGAATGGGCTGCTGCAAGAGAGGCTGGGTGAAGAGATACAGGACGGTGGAGGAGGAGGCTGCACAAGAGGAGGTAACAAGTCGTGCCCTGTTCTTACAAGGCCGTGGGTGTCATTTCAACATGGTTATTATCTTGTTTCAGCTGCCAAAAACTACCAGCTGGTGATGGTGAAATTCGCCAGAAGAATCTCTTCTGGGAAGTTATTTACCAGCCCAACAGCCTCTTGTCCCATAAAGGAGGGAGAATTTCTCTGCCTGTGAGGGACACCCTGCCTCGTGCGATCCCCATGGCTCCCCTTACCCATCTGGTCATGTTCTTTGGTCATCACTACATGGCTTCCAGGCCACCTGCTTGGGGAGCTGGCCAGCAGGGCTGGAAATGGGGGGGATTAATGGGCACCCACACTGACTGAGGCAGGGAGGGACAGTTCCTACTTCAATTCAATGGTTCAGTGAGGATCTGTGCGGGCAGGGTGCATAGAGTGGAGAGGGAGTCCTTGCCCACAAGTGGGTAGGGCACAAACTCAAACCCTGGAAGAAGCTTCCTCGAGCCAAGGTCAGCATGATGGGTGGAATCCTGTTGGCCTCTGTATGTAAGAACTGGACAAACCCAAGTTTGGTGGGTGGTAGCGTGTGGGGGACCAGGATGTAAGTCTACCTATATGATTCATAATTCCCTTGCCACACCATTTCCCCCTTCCAGCCCCATGGGTACAGGTCATTTTACAAGGAGCAATGTAGCCCCAAGTCTTAGGTGACATTTATTGAACACTTATTATGCATCAGATAGCACCATAAACACTTTGCATGTGGAATGTATTTCATTCTCCCCTAGTTCTGCCAGGTAGACTCCGTTACACCCATCTAGACTGCAGATGAGTAATTCCAGGCTGGAGGAGTTTGTTATTTGCCCCAAGTTACCCAAACATATAAGTTGTTCCTCACTCCTAGGCTTGTAGAACCCCAGACCTCAGGCCCTTGAGAATGAAGGGTTTAAGCTTCTCACTCACATCTCCTAGCAGAGAGTCATAACCTCCTAAGCCCAGAACATCCTCCCAGGGCCACCACTGTTGTCCTGTAATTGCTCTTCATTTGTGAGGCCTGTTTATTTGTTTATTTGAAGGGGACACTCCCTGGAATCAGGGATATGTGACTCCTACTCATAGCCCTGCATCTGGCTCAGGATTGGCATTTGGTGGGTGTTGAATAAATGAATCTAAAAATTATAATAACTCAGCAGGGTGTCTGGGTATCTGTTGGCTTTAACTTCTAGCAGCTTATTCTGGAATATCCAGAAAACACAGTAAATCCAGGGAATACATGAACTCTCCAGAGGTACTAAGGGTATTAAGTTAACACCAAAGGTTTTCTTACATCTTTTTTTTTTTGTTTCCAGGGATCGAACTCAGGACCTTCTGCTTGTGAGGCAGGTGGTGGAACCATTGTACTAAATCCCCGGCCCTTCTCACAACTTTTTGACAAATGCCTTTTCCCCGCCTTGGTTTTTGTGACATTCTGGAATAATAATGTGTCTCTTATTTGTGTATTTTTTTATCTTCACCCCTATCCTGCAAAGTGAGTATAGCAGGTATACATACAGCCTGTCTTATAGATGAGATCCCTTGATGGTAGGGGGAGATATATTTTGAAGGCCAAGGTCTTACAGGGGCTCATGAAGTGAGGAAGACTCTGGGCCACCTGACCCTCTCACCTGGCCCATTCCCTGGATGCTAGAGGTGCCTGTGGTGTCAATCAACTCTTTCTGTGGGTTGGCGTCTGGTGGTCTGGGGAGGATGACAGAGTCCAAGGACAACTGTCCTCTATGCAGAGCTGGAGTCTTGTCTCATATGCTGCAGTCTTTCTCCTAATTAGACTGAATCCCATTTGGGAACAGAAGCCTTTGGCTTGGGGACCTCCATGGGTTCCTATTGGTCCTTCCTAACACCATTGCATCCTAAGTTCAGAAACAACTAAGATCATATTAAGACTGGGCCCCATTAGACTTTAGTGTCTCCTTGTAGCCAGGGAAGGTGGGCATTTATTAGGACCACCCGTCCTACTCTAGCCATCCTCACAACTCCTGGTTTTCACAGCCTTGGGAGAGGAGAGGGAGCCTTATGCAAGCCTGACAATTGGGAAGAGAGGGGCAGAGGGTACATAGAAATGCTGCATGGGAAAAGAATTCTTAATCTTGTGCCTGTGGGAGCATTGCTTTTCCAGAATTAAAAAAAAAAAAAAAGATGTATCTAACAGTATAGGGCAAATGTTACTGAGAAGCATTAATGGGGCTGGGGTGTAGGTCAGTGGTAGAGCTCTTATCTAGCATGTGTAACAGCCTGTGTTCCCAAAAAGAAGGGAAGAAGGACAGAAAGAATGAAAGAAAAGAGAGCAGTACTAATAACTTCCATAGAGGATAGGTCTTGTTAATTGGCTTCAAAGGGAAGGGACCAGGCCAAGGACTCTCTGGTATTCTATCCCCACTTTTCTGCAGGAAAGACAGGCCCACCTGGCTGCTTCTGTAACCACAGTGTGATTCACTAGAGTAATTTTTAAGAAGAAAAAGAAAAGAAGCTGATGCTAAACCTCTTGGCAACTCTTCCCACGCAGGTGTGATCGCTGTGATGGGGGCGAGGGTTATGACAGAAGTCACCTGGCTTGGCATTGCTGGCTGGCTGCTTCAGGCTCCCCCCAACCCCTCTGGGATCACATAGTCAGGCAAAGCTGCTTGGTGACAGGATGCTGCTGAAGACTCCACTCCAGCGTCCTTGCCAAGGACATGCCCAGTGTCCAACACAGTTCCCTGTCAGGCAGCGAACTCAGGGCAGAGGAAAGTGCGGGGAAAGGGGCTGGCTGCCAGCAGCTGGCCCTGGCAGGGTGGTACCTCCCAGCCTGGCTGTCAGGGGCTGCGAGAGGCTGCCTGGGCTTTAGCATGCAGCACTGTCTCCCGCAGTGCTCGTAGGCAGGGCTGGTGTCCTGCAGGAGAGAGGGAGCAGTGGGTCACCACTGCTTTCCAAGTACTGCTTTCCAGCAACGTGTTCATTTTCTTGTGGTTCTCAAGGCTGGGGAGGGGTTTTAAGCAGTTTTGTTTTGTATTGTTGACATATACTTCACATATCATGAAATCTACCCCTTGATAGTGTGTATGCAGTTTTCAGTAGATTTATAAGATTATGCAACCACCATCACGGACTAGTTTCATCTGTCCAAAAAGAAGTTTCATTGTTCCCAAAAGAAATTCCATGTCCACTGGTTACTTTCTGTGCCTTGTCTTTGGAGTCTCTGTCAACCACTAATTTACTTTCTGTTCCCATGGTTGTACCTATTTCAGGCTTTGCAGATAAGCGGAATCATAAAGTATGTAACCTTTTGTAATTTGTTTCTTTCATTTAGCATAATATTTTCAAAATTATTCTACACTGTAGCCTGCATCCATACTTCATTTCTTTCTATGGATGAATAATATTCCATGTACATCTATAATCCATTTTATTTTTCTATTAATCAGTGGGTAGATATTACGATTGTTTCTGCTTGGGGGCTATTATGACCAGTGTAATCATTAGCACTTGTGTAAAAGTTTTTGTTAGAATATATGTTTTCAGTTCCCTCAGGTGTATTACTGGGAGTGGAATTGCTACGTCATGTGGTGAATCCATGTTTAACCTTTTGAATAACTTTCAGGCTGCTTTCAAAGCAGCTGTACCATTTCATATTCTCCCAGTGATGGACAAGGGCTCCTATTTCTCCATATCCTGGCCAATACTTCTTATTGTCTTTTTTTTTTTTTTTTTTTTTTTTTTTTTTTTTTGGTAGCCATGCCAGTAGTAGTGAAGTGGAGGCCAGGAGATATGCAGAGATGGTGCATGAAATTAGGGTGATAATTAGGGTGGAGTGAGGGGGAAGAATTGGAATGTTGGGAATGTCCCAGGTAATATTCCTAAGAGTTTGGGGGCCTGTCTTGTGAAAATGCTAGGAAATTTGTTGGAAGCCTTATGTGTTGATTGTTGCCCCCCTCTATCCTCAATACCTAGCACAAAGCCAACACTAGTAGACACTCAAAACTATGTTGAATAAACAATTGAGTGACTTTATAAATGAAGATCCTAGTCATTGTTTACCTGGTGTGCATGGATGAATTAGGAGAGACCAATATTTTGTATATTCCAGGAAATCAGCACTGCTTATTGTTATGCCTTTGGTCTTTTCAGGTAGAATAGGGAAAGATGCAGCAATCTTCTTTCTTGCAAATGAGGGAGAGAGGTTGGTGAGAAGTTGGAGTAGGAAAGCCAGGGCCTGCAGGGTACATTGAGTGATTTGAATTGTGGAAAACCACCCTGAAAGCTTCCCAAAGGCTTTACCAACAATCAAGCTGTTCTGTTGCACTTGGCTTCCCAAGTCTTCTTTCCATGGGAGATATCATTTCAGATCTCTTCTCTGTTACCTTCTTAGATCTTTGTTTGCAGACACCACTGTGATTGTTGCTTTCCTTGGTAAGAGAGAAGCAGCCATTTGGCTGCTGGGCATCCCCCCTGAGGAAACTCCCTGGTTCTTCCTGGCATGGCTGTGTGGGTACAGAAGAAATGCTTAACTGGAAGCCTGTGGTCTCTGCCTCTCCTTGAGGTTCTGCAGCGAGGAGGGGAAATGTGCTGGTAAAGCCACTCTCTGTAAAATTGGCAGAACATATAGTCAAAAATAGTAATACTTCCAGGAATTTAATGTACCAGTTCTGCAAGAGAGCTTTATATAATCTGGCAACTGCTGTCTCCCTGGAAGTTATCTTTTTACAAATTCCTGGTACTAAAGGAACAGAACATACTGTGATTGGCTTGCCTTCACTGCATCCCTTGCAGCTAGAGATGGTCATGTGATCAAGTCTGGCCAGTGAGGTGTAAGAGGAAATGTGCTAGTGCTAGGTTTTCTTTTTAAAAGGAGAGAGATATGAGAACGAAAGTCCTTAATATGGAGGGACTTTTTTGCATTTAGGGCTGCTGTAGCCATCTTGCAACCATAAAGGGAAGGCCAAATTCATGGCAGAGTCACTGAGCTAACTCTGAAATGGCCTACCTTGACATGTAGCTATCTTAGGAAAATATATTCCTCTTTGTTTAATGCAGTAAATAGGATTTTCTCTTCCTTATAGTTAAAAGTCATGGATGACAAACATATTTTCTGATTAATCCTCATCATTGCCCTAAAGGGGAAGTATACTTTTTTTCCAAAGTAGATGAGAGAACTGATGTTCAAAGAAGATAAGGTTCTTGCTCAATGTCACACAGCTCAACTAATTGGATGAATCAGATTTGAACTCACGTCCACCCTTTGTCAAACTCTTGGTATTTTCATTGCTCCAAACCTCTGGCCTCAGAGAGGGAAAGAGTGAAATCTAAGACTAGACAGAAGTTTTGTCAAAAAGAGAAAATGTGTGTTGGCCTTTTAATGCCCCAAGTGTGCCTTAGGTCTTGCAGGCTGGTTTATTTTTCCTGTCCTCCTAAAATCAGCAGCTCTGTGACACAGACTCATAGCCATCTGGTGGGAAGAGTCATGGTGAGGGAAAGCACACTGAGCTGGAATAAAAATGCCTGGCCTTGAACCCTAGTTCTGCCTCATACTAGACTTGAGACCTTGGTCTACTCTCTACAAACCTTGATTCTTCATTTGTAAAATGTAGGAGAACTCATTTTTATATCACACTACCTTCACCAAGAAGAAAAAATTTGTTGGCTCTTTATTTTTACTTAAAAGTCCAAGGATGTAACTGGTGTCCAGTTTTGAGACAGAGGCATGAGTAAAAGGAGAAACATCCCCCTGCCTCTCTAAATCACACTGCTCAGCTTGCCTTGATTTCCCTAGGTGGAGAATTTTTCTCTCTCCCTTACACATTATGTCCAGGCCCTTTGTTCTCCAGCCTGGTACAAAGCATGCCTGATTCCTGGTGGCACTGATAATAGTTCTTCAATAAATACCAATGACTCTGATTGCCCTGGGTTGGTCACATGACCTCTTCTGGAGTACAAGGGGAGGTAATCCCACTAGTACCTGCTCTGAAAGTGGGAATGAGTTAGTTTCCCAGGGAAAAGGGTGGATTCCTATATCCAGAAGTGTAAATACTTGCAGGACAGGAAAAAATCCAAAAGATATTGCCTTTTGCATCTCAGGGGGTATTTGATGGGGTAGATGCCTTTGTTGTACATGGGTCGCGGCCACTAAGGGTTGACACTTAGCAAATGCCAGCAGGCCTCTTCCCAGGACTTGGCTGTGTTCTCTTGGAAGCCTTTAGCCTGTTCCTTTATGTCAGTGGCACATCATGGGGGTAGGGAACAGGGCCATCTCCATCAGAGCAACCCCTCTCCATCACCCCAGCCTTTGTCCCCACACTCCACGTGACAGCAGCAGTGTGGCCTGAGATGAGGCTGTCTAATCCTATTACTCATTCATCAACCCGCAGATGCGAACAGGCTCTGGATCGAACTCTGCCAAGGAAGCAGGAGAAGCCTTCTCCACTGCTGTGAAACTGGGCTTAGCTCAGGCACAATAGGTGTGTAATTTAAGGTTTTGTTGAGCTGAAATCCAATCACATACTTGACTGGTGGATCACAGAGACTCACAGACTAAAAGAATGAGATAATTCCACCTCACACAAACACCGAGATTCGGCTTTGACTTAATGACAAATGTGTGACCAACCTTACACTGCTGCATTCTCTCTTTCCTTTTTGTTTTAATGCATTTCCACCTCCTTCCTCTCTCCTCCCTTCTCTGCTCTCCTTGACTTCCAGAGGTAGAATGGGACTCTGCAAGTCTGGGAGCCAGAACATAGGAAGGAATCAGGAGGAACCTTTTTAAATGGTGACCTTCAGGTAGGACTCACTTGGTCCCCTGTGCCTGGTGGGCTTCCCTCTATACATAACCCACTTTGCAGTTTATTATCATAGCTGATTTTGCATTTGTCCCCCTGGGAACATAGCTCCCCAGAGTGGAGCTCAAACACCTTATATATCATGGATGGCCAACCAGTTTGTGTTCATAGACTATGTGGAGGTGAGAAACGGCTTCTAGGAATGGATTTATTCTAATTCTGTGTCATCTTGATTCTTCTGCTCCAGGAGTGGCTAGAAAAAGGACAGCAGGCAGGAGAGGAGAGTGGTTGTGCTCATTAACCATTTCCTTTATTCACTGAAAGCTTTTTTGTAGCAAGCATTATTCAGTGTAGGGTGACCAAAGACTGGAAGGAGAAATAGTTTCCAGTGTTGAGTGATGTGATGGTTACATAATTTGAGATAACACTATAAGTGGATTTGTTCAGTTTGAATGCATTCATTCAACCAACATTTATAGAATGGCCACCACATGTTAGGACTATGCTCAGCACTGATGAAGAATGGGTAAAGAGAGGCTCTAAACAAGCAGGAAACTGTGTCATTGGCAGTAGTAGAGAATGCTGCTTTTAGAAGTGGCAAAGACACGGTGCTGTAGAAAGATAATTGGAAGATGTTAGGGAAGACTTCTCTGAGAAGGTAACATTGGAGAGGACACCTAAAAGAAGAGAAAGAGCCATTTATTTCAAGATTTGGAGGAAGACCACCAGAAGTTCAAGGTGAGGCCCCACTTGAGAGATAGTGGGAAGTTCCAGGAGGTCTGAGTCCAACTTTTGGGCAGCTATGTATGTGTGCTAAATCTCAGTGAAAGTCACTCCTCTTTCTGAGAATCTGGTTCTCAGCCTGTTCTGCTAACTTCACAAAGGCTCTGTGAAGTCCCACTGTGATCATGGTGTGTCGCTTTGTACCGTGACAGAGGACAATGATTAGATTCGTGTCTCATCATCACACAGGTCTCTGGGGTACATGTTGGGGGGGTTTGCCCAACATGGAAGTAGCCTGGGATCAAATCTGAGGGACCATTTCCATTGCATGTCATTGTTGGCACTGCTCTGTATGTCTGTCTTTGGGTGGTGTTTTCCAGATAAAATTTTCCCCTCAGCAGAAAGCAGAACTGAGCTTTAAAATGGGAATCCAGAGGAAGCGGTCTCTGGGTGTAATTTGAGACAAACTTGACCCTCATCACTCCTGCTGCTCTGGCCCAACAGGGGGCTGGTTTTGTAGCCAACATTAATGGAACATTAACTAAGTGCAAGTATTTTGCTTACACTGCCTCCTTCCATTTTTACCAAAATCCTTTTCCAAAGACAAGGAGACCAGGCCTTTTCAATGCTAAGTGAGTTAGTCCTGGTCATGAAGACAGTGGCCGAGCTGCTATTTCAATACTTCTGCTACTATTATTGCTGCTATAAGCAGTAATAACAATACTTTCTATTTATTAAGTGTTGTGTGTTGTGTATGTGTGTTGGTATTGAGTTGCCAGTTATTCTTCTAGTTGCTATTCCTTAATAGGTAGTATTTCTTTTAAGATGCCTTTTTCTATTTTCTGTGTTGGGCATTGAACCTAGGGCTTTGTGCATGCTAGGCAAGTACTCTGCCACTGAGCTACATCCCAGCACAACATACTTTTACAATTTTCTCCTTGTCTTTGGTGTTCTTTCACTGAGATCTATTTAGGTGTGATTTTTGTTTATTCAATTTGGCATTCTGAAACTGAGGATTGGTGACTTCCATCAATTTTTGAAAATTCTCAATAATTTTCATTGACAATCACCTCCCTTGTAATTCCTTCCTTCCTTCTTTCTTTCCTTCCTTCCTTTTTTCCTTCCTTCCTTCCTTCATTCCTCCCCCCCACCTTCTTTCTTTCATACCGGAGATTGAACTCTGGACCTTGCACTTGCCAGGCAGGCGGCAGAACCACTGAGCTAAATCCCCGGCCCTCCCTTGTAATTTCTTATTCTCTCTCTGAAAGTCACATTAGATGTATGTCACATATTTTCACTCTATCTTTCCTGTTTTTGTAACCTTTCTTGCCATTTTTCCATCTCTGTTTCTCACTGTGCTATGGTCTAATTCTTTTATACCTGCCATCCAGGGTTCTAATTTGTACTTAGTTGTGTCTAATGCATTTAACTCACCCATTTTCCCTTTAAAACTGACCACTTTCATGGAGGGAAGTGCAGACATCACGGGTCTGCAGCTGGGTGAACTTTCACAAGTGTACATGCAGAACATGGCCCAAGCCCCAAAGCTCCCTCACCTTCTCCTATCACCACTGTCTTCTTCATAAAAACCACTCTCCTTCCTCCTAACTTATAGATAGTTTTGCCTGTTTCCAACTCTATACAAATGGAATAACACAATAGAGTTGGCCCTTTATATCCACAGGTTTTATATCCATGGATTCTATCAACTCTACAATAAAAATACTTGAAAAAAATCACATCTGTTCTGAAAATATACAGATTATCTTTTTTGCCATTGTTCCTTTATCAGTACGGTATAACAATGACTTACATAACACATTGTGTCAGGCATTATAAGTAATATAGAGATTATTTAAAGTACAATATATGTGAAGTTGTGCTATATACAAACAATATGCCATTTTATATAAGGGACTTGAGTGTCTCCTGACTTTTTTCTATGTTTTTATTGTTATGTTTGCAGTACATAATGTTTATATTCCCTCTGGGGAGTTAATACACATACATAACACATCTTAATTCTTTTTTCATCCCTTCTCCTCCCCTCTCTCCTCTCTCCCTCCATCTCTTGGTCTCCTCTTACACAAAAGACCTATCTCCCTAATTCTTCATATCTCTTATTTTTCCCTTTATTTATATTTTGGGCTCTTCATGAAGGAGAAGACACACAATATTTAAGCCATGTGTCTTAACACCATATTTCCCTTAACACCCTGGTCTCAATGTAGATCCATTTTCCTACAAATGACTGAAGTTTATCCTTCTGTATAGCAAAGTAGTACTTCACTGTACATAAATACCACATTATCTTATCCATTGTCTGTTAATGGATATATGGGCTGTTTCCAAGATTGAGCTGCTATAAACATAGGTCTGCATGTATCACTGTAATGTGATGTCTTTAACTCTTTTGAGAAGATACCTACAACGACTGGATCAGATGGAATTTCTACTTTTAATATTCTGAGGAATCTCCATACTAATTTCCACAATGGTTGTACTAGTTTACAATCCCACCAATAACATAAAAAGATTCCTTTTTCTCCACAGCCTTGCCAGCATTTATTATTTGATTTATTGATGGTAACCATTCTTTCTGGAGTAAGGTAGAATCTTAGTGTTTTTTAAATTTGTGCTTCTCTAATGGCCAGAGATGTTGAACATTTGTTTCATGTATTTACTGGCATCTTTTACTTCTACTTCTGAGAAGTATTTATTCATTTTAGTGGCCCATTTTTAATTGGGTCTTTTGGGGGGAGCTAATATTTTTGAGTTCTTTATCTATTCCAAATATTACTTCTCTGTCTGAGGAGTAGCTGACAGAATTTTTTCCCATTCTGTAGGTTGTCTCTTCACTCTGTGGTCATTTCCTTTGCTATGCAGAAACTTTAATTTGATGTGATCCCATTTGCTGATTTTTGGTATTATTTCTTGTGCCACTGGGGTTTTGTTCAGAAAGTCCTTGCCTATGCCTCTGTCTTCAAGAGTTTTACCTAGTTTATCTTGCAGCTGATCATTTCTGTTTTAACATTTAGATCTTTGATCCATTTTGATTTTAGTTTACTACATGCATGGTATGGGTCTAGACTCAACCTTCTGCACGTGGACAACCAGTTCTACCAGCACCATTTGTTAAAGAGGTTGTCTTTCCTCCAGCATATGTTTTTAGTTCCTTCGTCAAAGGTCAGATAGATAACTGCATATGCCTGGAGTTGTTTCTGTATCTTCTATTCTGTTCCATTGATCCGCATGTCGTGTGTGTGTGTGTGTGTGTGTGTGTGTGTGTGTGTGTGCGCGTGCGCATGCCAATACCATGCTGGGATTGTGATGATGGCTCCTTTTTTGATCTTGTTACCCAAGATTGCTTTTGTGATTATGGGTCTCCTCTGGTTCCACATGAATTTTAGGATTGTTTTCTCTAGTTATGTGAGGAATTCTATTGGTACTTAGATTAGGATTGCATTAAATCTGCATATCAGTTTTGGAAATTTTTTGACCATAGTGGTTCTGCTATCCAGGAACAGGGGACATCTTTCCATTTTCCAATGTCCTCTTTGATCTCCTCTTTTCAGAGTCCTGTAGTTTTAGTTGCACGGGCCTTTCACTTGCTTTGTTAGGTTAATCCCTAAGTATTTAATTTTTCTTGATGCTGTTGTGAATGGTGAGCATCTCATGCTTTTGGTGTGCGTGGGGGGTCCTGGAGACCATGGCCCATGGATACCAAAGAGAGGCTGTGCCGCCACTTTTATCTGATTTTATTTACTCAGTGGTATGTTTTTCAAATTAATAAATATTGTGTGTGTTGCTATTTTTTAAAATTTCATTTAGTTCTTTTACTTTTTTTTTTTTTTTTTTTTTTTTTTTTTTTTAGCTGGGGATGGAGCCAGGGCCTCACACATGCTAGGCAAGTGCTCTACTACTGAGTTACACTCCTAGCCCTCATTTAGTTCTTAAAACATACCAAACATACTCGGCTCTGCATTTTTTTCTTTGCTCAGATATCTGCAGACTTTGCAGGTCTTATTTGTGGTTGTTTGTTTCCTTGTGATTGTGTAATTTTTGGCTTGTTAAGTCATGTTCTCTGGCCCTTTACTTGTAGGGATTTGTTGAGGTCTGGTTTGCAGGGCTTTACTCTAGGGCAAATTTGTATTTGTTTCTGCCAAGCTTCCTGATTAGTTACCAACCCTAGACCACTGTGAACTGAACGGTTGGCTTAGGGCTTCCAGTGCTGCACATGTAAGGATAGTGAGTCACTCCACACCCGACCTGGAGTCCAGAAAGCACTGGCAAAAATCCCACGGGTTCTCCTACGTGCAGAGTGGCCTTTTGTTATGCTTATTGTTCTTTTGTTTGTTTTCTTTTTCTAGTAACATCTTTATTGAGATATGGGATTTAAAAAAAACCCTCATTCACTCACTAAGTGTGTCATCTTTCTGGCTTTATGCAGGGAGTTCCAAGCCAAACAACCACCTTACTTAAGTCCCAAGACTTTGTCTTTCCCCCTCCACAAACCAGTGACTAAAACAAAGGTCTGAGAGCACCAGGTGTTGGCAGCTGCTCCCAAGCAAACACTAGTTCATTCTTTTTCTGTCTCTGCTTTTGAGATTTGTCATTGTTTCTGGCCTCCAAGGATTTCACTTGCTCTTCCTGCCAGCTACTTGTGAATTTAAAAAGCCTCTAAAATATTTCATCATATATATCCCTCCACAAACCAGTGACTAAAACAAAGGTCTGAGAGCACCAGGTGTTGGCAGCTGCTCCCAAGCAAACACTAGTTCATTCTTTTTCTGTCTCTGCTTTTGAGATTTGTCATTGTTTCTGGCCTCCAAGGATTTCACTTGCTCTTCCTGCCAGCTACTTGTGAATTTAAAAAGCCTCTAAAATATTTCATCATATATATATATATAACAGTGGCATCCCCATTTTACAGGTGTGGAAACTGAGACTTGGATAAGTTGCCCGGTTTGTATGTGGTAGGGATAGAATGTGAACCCAGGTCACATACGTAACGGTGAAGCTTGCGGAAGTCAGTGTGTCAGAGGGGTAGGGTCTTACGCCAGCTCTTTGGGCCAACAGCACGATCAAACTACGGAGAGAAACCAGCCAGTTGCTGAGGATGCTGACTACAGTACAAAATGACTGTCGTCCTTTGGTCCCTGCATCCACGTTGGACGTCAGATTAGTGTTGCAGCCTTCTTGGGGAGGTAGAGATGGCCACATGGAAAAGTGGTGTTGGCTGAATTTAGCCTCTGCAGATATCTAGATGTGTCATTTCACACCCTGGAAGCATCCAGGGAAAGCACACTTGGCAGATGGAACACTTCAGGCCACGAGGCCCTGTGTCCTTCGCATGTAACTCCATGGCCAGGCTGCTCGGGTCCCCAGGGACGGCGCCCAGGACAGCCTCCCACCCTCTGAATGCTTGGTGACCCTCCCAGCCTAAGCTCACCAACTTTACCAGTTCCGTGGGCCCCAGAGCGCTGCCCCTGAAGCGTCTGCTGGCCCAGAATCTGGGCTCCTCAGCTCCACCCAGGCCTGGTGGAAAGGGCAGCACAGTATCCAGGTGTCTTCATTGCTTTTGCACGTGTTCTGGCTGCAGGGCAGGAGCCTGCCAGGCCCTCAGTTCTCAGAAATGTTGTCTTTTCCTCCAAGGGGCGGTGGTTTGCATATTAGTTGAAAAAGAAGTTCCAAGGGCTGGAAACCAACTCCTATGGAGCATCTGCTGTGTGCCACACACACGTTTCATCATAAGGAGACAGGAGTAATCTTACTTTGAGATTTTCTTTGGTGTGAATGCTGTCAGAGATCATTTTTTCCTCACATCCTTTTTCATAGAGACTCGTACGCAGGACAGGCAGTGTGGTCTGATGGTCAGAGCAAGGGCTCTGGGGTCAGTTGTGACAAGGCTCAAGTGCCAGCTTTAGTACTTTCTACCTGTGTGGCAGTACTCTCAGTTTTTCTGCCTGCCAGATGGGAATGCTAAAGGCAGCTGATTCAGATAGCTGCCTGCTGGACTGCTGCAAATGCCACACTCCCCCGGCCCCGCTGGGAGGTCACTTGCAGCAGTTGGCTCCTGTCCCTGACAGTGCCTGCTGAGAATAGAGGAGCAGTCTGGAAAGTGGAAGACCTCGTCCAGTCAGGCCTGGGCCCCTTTGCCCACCGAGGGACCATTTTGGGTTGCTTTCCATATCCTCTCTGAGGGTCCCCAGCAAGACCGTGGCCCATCTGGTGACCTGCTTCTGAAGCCTTCCCTTCCTTCTTGTCTCACGTCCCCACCCCCTGACCATGCTACCTGAGATCCCCTTCCAAAAAACCCCATGCACTCCGATTCTTGTCTTGGGGCAGTGAGAGATTGCTGAGCGTGATGCCTTCTCCTGTCCCCTCACCCTTCAGCACACCTGCCTTGTTGGTTTGCTTCTTTTTGATTAAACTGTGCTCTGAAATAGGACTTTGAGTTGGGTGTGGTGGTGGTGCATGCCTGTAATCCTAGTGCTCTGGGAGGAGGATCATTGTGATTTTAAACCCAGCCTGGGCAAGTTAATGAATTGGTGAGACCTTGTTTTAAAATAAAAAACAAGCTGGGTGTGGTGGCACATGCCTGTAATTCCAGCACTCAGAAGGCTGAGGCAGGTGGATTGCCATGAGTTCGAGGCCAGACTGGACTACATAGTGAGTTATGGCTACCCTGAATTACAGAACAAGATTCTATCTCAAAAAATAATATAAAATAAATGAAATACATTTAAAGAAACCCATAAAGGGCTTGGGATGTGGCTCAGTTCAAAGGCCCTGGGTTTAGTACTAATGCCCAGTGCTAAAAAGAAGAAGGAGAAGGAGAAGAATTTTGTGCTCGGGTATAAAAGGACCCTGGGCCTTTTGGGGTAAAGGATGTGAAAGTGGGATTTCACATATCATTGTCCTTAAACAGTAGAATCCTTTACCTGATGATGTGATCCTCCCTTATCTTGATGGAGCTGCTGAATTGGTGCCTCTGCTTTTTTGATCTGAAGATCTTGCTCTGTGAAGTGGCAAAAGAAATTTTGTTCCGCTTGGAGCCAGTGTGCTGTGTTGGATGATGGCAGGCTTTGGCTGGCATAATTAGGGGGAGGCCTTTTGCTTCCTGTGGACACAGAAATCTAAGTGGAGCAGTGGCTGCAGGGCCTGCCTCTGATATGGAGGAGGTAGCCTCGCTCAGTGTGCCTTGGTCAGGACTTTTGGTCTTGGTCTGTGGGTGGGCACCAAGTGCCAGTTCTGAATAGCTGGGCCTGGTTTATGGTGGCCTTGTCCCCTTTCTATGGTTTGCCATTAGCTATCCTGGTCACACTCTCCCCCTATACTCTTACTGCTCTGCAAGCCGCATGGCCTTAAGCCATGTCATTACTCCCCTCTCACAGATGAAGAAATGGTCCTCTGGGCAGGACAGGGACCTGCCCCAACCGCACCCCGGTGGAAAATGGAAAGGCCCAATTTGAAGGCAGGATGATGGCTCAGAGGGAAGGGAGGATGTGGGTGGCTTGGGCTGAAGCTCAAGGGACATGGTACTTAGTGTGGGGACCCTTGGAAGAAGGAGTGCTTCCTCTCCTCAGCTCAGGCAGTTGAGCTCTCAGAAACGACCTTGCAAATGGGCTTTTCTGGGAACGGTGAGGCAGGGAAGCCAACACTGGGGGGCGTATGCCCCCTTCCTGTGTGGTTCCTAACAAGTGGAGAGAGGGGAAAGGAGAGGTCTCCCCCAAAGAGGCCTCCAAGCACGCAGGGCAGGAATCTGGTCCCAGCTGTGTGAGGCTGTGCCTAGAGCCGGGGATTTACTGTACTGCAGCCAGCTGAGCAGGGCGTGGCGGGAAAGGACATTCCAAATCTAAAGGCTTCAGCCAGGACTGGATCTTGGAGCCAGTCTGTGGGTCCAGAGCAGTCACCTGGGCCCACGTCACACAAAAACCTGACTCTCATGGGGCCAGGTCTTGATAATGGGGTCCCCAAGTGGAGAGAGGCTGAGACACTTCCTATAGGACAGGAAACACCTCAGCAGTGTGACACGTCACAGCTGACTCATTGGCACTGCCATCTTCCTTCTGAGGCTCATGGCCCTCCCTGTGAGGTGGGCTATTCCCGTACAATGTCTCCTTATGGGAGGGACAGCAAGGTGTTTCCTCCAGGGAGGGCTGGATGTCAGCCCTTATGGGCCTCCTTGGTTGGGCAGCCCACAGACTGCAGACTACAGACTGTGATTCTGGGTGAGAGCTTCGTGATTCCCATTTCACAGATGAAGAAACTGAGACTGAGGGGTATTGGCTAGAGATACACAGATGGTAAATGGCTGAGTCAGGATTCTAACCAAGGCCTTCGTGAGTGCACAGTGGGTGAGATTCACTCTGCCACCATATTTTATGTCTGCACCATTGACTGGGTCTGCTGGGGTGTGCTTGGGGTCAGGATATGGGAAGGAGTGTCAGTCCTTAAAGATACCTTTCATTAGGACCTCCTAATTAGCAGACTTGTGTAAAAAGCAGGTAATCTGTTACAGTTTTAAAGTCATCAGTGGAGGGGGAGAAGCACAACTTGTAAATACTATTAGCCTCTCTCCAACTTTGTTGAATTTAGTCCATGTTTTCCATGTTGACTTTCCCAGCTATCAGCTTAACTGTATAAATCCAGTTGGCATGTCTTTATTCAGATAAAACCCTAACACTGCAAGTGTGGCAAATTAGATGCAAATGCCCCCTTTTTATTTTAAGTATACTTAAAGCTGCCTTGCCAATGCAAATTTTATAGGAAATCTCAACCAGCTAGGACAGACTTAGCTGTCAGCAGGCAAATGCTTTCATTTTGGTCTCAGGCAAGGGAGCTGCCTGCTTTTTTCCTTTCTGCCCCTGCAGACCGAGATAATTAAAACTACAGAGAAATAGTTTTAAATATACATGATACACAGTTCCCTAAATTATGGGATAATGCATAAATTCACCCATTATCATATTTGATACTGGTCTCATTGACCAAAGCCGCAAGGTGGGGGCAGGGGGCAGTGTGATTTTCTTCAACAACTTGCTTCCTTTGCCAACAACCTCCCGGCTCCTGTCACTTCACCTGGTGTGTCCTGGGCAGCCCTGCTGAAGGTTCAAATGCTGTTGTGAACATGCTCATTAAAAAGGGATTGCTACATTCTTTTTTTAAAAAAAGAAATAAAAATGTTAATGGTAACTATTTTTTCCCTTTTCCCCCCAGCCGTTCTCAGTCTCTTTGGAATACATATCCATTTCGGCTTTGATTTGTTGAGCTCCCTGAATGAGTTTATCCAAACAATGTGAATTTACTCAGATCTCCCTCAAATCCCACATCTCTTGTGGTTGATAAAGCTGACTTTAGCTAAGAAGTGCTGGATCAGTGTGATTTGAAATTCACACTGAAAATGATAAGGGCTTTGCTGGAAATAATAAGCGCAGTCAAACGCTGTCAGGAGGAAACAGTGAAGCATGTGGGGAGAAATTTGGTAAGGCTGCACCCCTTTTCTCTCTCGAATGCGGTAGAGAAATGAAGGAAATGTGAATGAGCTTGGCGTGGAAAGACACTTAGGCCTTGCAGATGATGAAAATGATAATTCTAAAGGGTGTTCTGCATTGCCTTCATTTTTAATGATTAGCAAATGACAGCCGCCCTTTGGTGGGTGATGAACTGTCTCCTCCCACTGTGGGCTTGGGGTAGCTGCCATCATTGCTTAATCCCCATTCCTTCTGAGCACTTGATACAACTCCAGTACTGAGCTCAACATTTTCTCATTTCCTCCTCTCATCCATAAGAAGCGGCACAGCTTTTACATTGATTTTACAAAGATGGGCCCTGAAACCCACCCAGGGTCCCCGCATGATTTGCCCGTCCTTGTGGTGATGCACAGAGGACGCTTGTGTCTTGAAAGGAAGGACCAGTGGGCCCCTTGGACCTCTGCCAACCCTCAGCCTCTCTCCCTTCACTGGCCGGGAGGAGACTGACTAACCCCATAGCGGGGAAATTGCTTTGGAACTGGTTCCTCAGGCTTTCGAATATGAGAATTAGGGCTAAAGCAGTGGGGCAGGAGCAGGGTGTGAGGGCGAGACCGCGTATTCCCGGGGAAGGGGTGATGCAGAGTCAGGTTCTCTGTACGATACGAGTAGACCAGGCTTTGTGACCCCGTCACTGGGACCTGGGGCAGGGTGGTTCTTTGCTGTGTCTGTGGCGGGGGTGGGAGTGGGGGCTTGTCCCGTGCACTGTGGCAGGTGCAGCATCGTCCCTGGCCTCTACCCTCTAGACGCCAGCCGTACCTTACCCTCAGTGTGACAAGCAGAGTCGTCCTCCGACATTGTGGAACATCCGGTGGGGAGCAGAACCACCCTGGTGGAGAGGCCCTGGCACTGGTACACATGGGTCCTCCAGAGCCTGGAGTCCTCATTTCCCGTAAAAGGCAGGTAGCATGTGGGTTCTGTCCCTCCTCCCATTTCCTTTTGTCTCAGAAGATCCCACTTTCACACGCCCTCCTAAGCAGCTAAGCGACCTTCCTTGGAAATCGGTGGATCAGAGGAGCTTTACCACGGAACCCTCATTTCTAATTACAGTAATTACTCCCCCTTGTCTTCTCCATAAGGGCAGCTGGATAAGGCGCTGAGCTAGCTGCTTGGTGTGTGCTGTAGGAATCTATCTATCTAATACCAACTGGGATTGAGGAATGACTTTTCCTGATGTCCTGCCCTGTGTGTGCGTGTGTGTGTGTGTGCGTGTGTGTGTGTGTGTTGCGGGGCGCAATGGCCAGGCTGAGGCTGGGGCTGGGGCTGGGGCTGGGGGGTGGAAATGAATTTTTCTAAGTCTTGGTCCCCGGGACCCGTGCAGGCCAGGACCGCCGCAGCGATTTGTTTCCCCTGAGCAGGGTGCACAGCTGACCTCTCTTCCCCTTCCCTCAGCGCCCCTCTGCCCCCTTTCCGTTCTCCACCTGGGCCTCCTCTCTTGACCCCTTGTCTCGGTGTTTTCCTAGTCCACCTCACTAATAGCCACTGATCACCGAAGGGCACTTTAAATTCTATTTAGCCTTTCAAAAAAAGGGGAGAAAAGAAGAAAGAAAGCAGAAACTTCAAAAGGTACTGCCTGCAAGAGAAGCCAAAGCAAAGTCAAGCCACATTAGGAGCAGAAGCCGGATCGATATTTCAGCACCATCTCCTGGCTGGGTTTTTGACGAACTTTTATTAGGAGTGTGGGTAAGCTGTTCTAAAGTGGAGCATCATTTATAAAACAAACAGATCCCTTCCAAATAGGTTATTTTCCTGGTTAATGACCGATCGTCTGCCCTGGGGTCTGTCTGTGCTTCGATTCCAGATGGGAACAGGCACTACCAGCCCAATTATCTTTATTAAATGTTTTTCCTCCCCCTCTCTGAAAAATGAAATGGCAGCCGGCTCAAATGTCCCCTCCGTCCCCTCCGTCCCCTCCTGCCCACCCCTGCGCCATTTCCTGCATTCGCCTCATTATGGACAAGTATGTCCTTTAAGACACAGGGACTAATGAGGCGGTTTTATGAGACTAATACATTTTAAATTTTAACACCGGTGCTAGCATCTTTAATTGTACAATTATACATTCATTTAGCACACACTCTCCACCACTCTCTTTTGCTTTAAAAGATAACCAACCACAGGTGACCAAAAGTGTGTGAAAAGGCAGAATTTATGCTGTGCTGTAGGATACTAAATCATGCAAATATAAGGACTGTTTTTCTCCTAATAGATTTCTGAAGCAAAATTAGTGTTTCAGAGAAGATGATTTTAAAGTATGAGTGGGAAAGGACAGAAGAGGGTTAAGTGATAGCTTTTTTGTAAACTTCTATCTCCATTCACAACGCTCAGTTTCTAGAGAGAAAAGAGTACCTAAAAAGCCTTTTGAGAATTAAAGGTACATTGATATTTTGTGGCCCAGCTGAGTGTTGGCGGGGAGAAGAGCTACATATCTGGTCTCCAACAAAAACCCTCTACATTTCCCACCTGACAGGACTTTATCGGGTGGTAATAAATAAGGCTGAATTATTGATGATGAGAACTGCTAATATTATTATGACCTCAATTAAGTGCTTTTTTCAGACACATTAGTAACAAAGGGTCTTCCCTCTCCTGTGTGCTGTTTTTCTCCCCCAGGCCCCACTTTACATTAAAATCTAATTGATCAAAACTGGTTGCCATTCGCACAAGAGCGATCACCATAATGGGTCATCTATCAGCATGGCCTCCTGATCAGGCTGTTAACACCTTTTGTTGCTGGCCCCCGGTTCTGTACCAGCTGAGAGGATCAGAAAGGCAGGGCCTCCAATCTGCTAGGATGATGTGTGTGTGTGAGGTCTGACTTGTGATGCCCTTTAATTACCCTCTTTAACACCCCTGCAGAAACACATAGATATTCTTGTTTTTGAGGAAGTCCTATCAGGTTTAGAGTAACAAGATGGCACCTTCCTTATCTGAAACAGAGGATATTACTGTGGGTCTCTTGGCCGCCTCTGTCTCTTCCATGCATTGCCTCCTTCTTCCCTCTCCCTCTATCCAGGGAGTCTCAGGTCCTGTTTTGGAGGAGTTGGGACTTTGGTGGTAGGCTTGAGGGTGTGGGAAGAGAGGAAGAAAGCTTTTATCCAAAGCAAACTGGTGCTGGTCTACAAGTGGAGACCATCTCCCACTGTCTACAGCCTTCCTGTGACTTCCTGACTCACAATCCCCAGAAATGGTAAATTATATTTACGTGTATTTTTCTGAAAGAGAGCTTTCTTCAGATCCCCAAATTTGTCATTGACTCCCAAAGAGGGTTAAAATTATCTTCTTAGGTGCTTCTTAAATGTAGAAACTCTTCTGTCTGCCTGTCCCTTAGTCAGGATCTTGGGCCCTGGCTTTGGGATATGTCAAAGCCTTCAAGATGAGCTTTGTTCTGGGTGTACTGCCTGATGGGAGTAGAGCTGTCTTTCTTTCCCACCCTCCTGCTTTTGTCTTTTCTGCTCATGAGGCCAAAGAAAAATTTCATAGGCCTTCTCATCTCAAAGTGACTATGAGATGGGCTTTCTAAATTGTGGTACTGTATCTCCCACTAGGTGCTAGAAATAATTGTATTGGTTGTGGCCATTGTTGAGTGGAGATAGTTCCAAATATGACAAGGCAGAAGCTTTCTTTGAATGGGTTTAAAAGCTTGGAACATGTTCAGGGCCATATTTTTTTATTTAAGGCAACTCTGCCTCCTTCCTGAGTATAAATTAATACATTCAGGGAGCTCTCTATTCTATTCAGACAACAATAGGAAATTTTCTTGTAAATTAAAAAAATTTTTGTTTTAAAAAATGAAAGCATACATTGTTTTCTTATTTATTTAGCAACATATATTGTAAGCATTTTTCCATGTGAATCAATATTGTTCCACATCATCATTTTTAAATGATTGTATAATATCTAATAGAGTAGATCTAATGGAGTAAGATATTTGCCAGTACCCGCTGGTTGGGTATTCTGGTTGCTTCCACTTTTTCTATTATAAACAGGCCTGTAATGAATGTCCTTGTATAAACATTGTGCACTTACATGATTATGTTCTTAAGATGGATTTGTAAAAGCAGAATTTCTAGTTAAGAGGTTTGTGTTAATTTTTTTTTATTTATGGCACAGATTAAGGGATAAGCTATATCATCAATGCAACTTTTAAGCTGTCATTAAAGGGAAGTTTCTGTCAAGATTTGTCCAAGGTGAGGCGCTTTGGGAGAGCAGAGAGTTGAATGACCTAAGGGCTGGTTCAGTGAATCTTCTTTTTGCAAGTGTGAGTCTGAAGGAACTAGGTTAAAATTAGGCTCATTTTCCTGCCCAGTGGAAGAAGAGGTAGAGGCAAACTTGCCTTTTCTGGAAGCATTGTTTAAACACACAATTTCTTCAACTAACACATCGCCCTCAAGTCAGTAAGGAGGCTCTAGGCTGGTTGTTGTCCTTAGGATGCCCAGGCTGTGGCTCATCTCAGAACTGTCCAGACACGGGAGGCCTGAGCCTGGCCCCAGGCAGGGGTGTGCCTGCCAGGAGCTCCTGGGGAGGATGGAGGAGGGCAGGCGGCTGCATGTTCTGGGAGGCCCTCTGCCTCGAAGCACTGGGCGTCCATTTAGCACTGCCTAGTGGCTTCTCAGCCTGTGTGTCTTAATTCAAGTTGTCATTCATAGACCAGTAGAAAACTAAAATCAATAAGTGGTGGAAATGGGCTTTAAAGGCAAACTAAAGTCACAGAGAAGGGAGGAAAATAGCGTCTGTTCTCTCAGGGTTATATTTTTCCCAGATATTTATAATGACTGAATCTGGAACCTGCTTCTAAAAAAGGGAAGGGAGAGAAGACAAGTGAATTTATTTTTTAAAGCTATCAGGTATCCACTGGGTAAGATCTTAGGGCCAGGCAATCCTTTGACTGGGCCACAGAGAGTGGTGGGGATGAAAGCAGTTGGAATGAGTCTACATCTTCCCCTAGCGCCCCAGCAGGTGTATTTTGGGGTGTCTGTCTGCTCAATGCTATTACTTCCCACAAATCTGACCACTACTCTGCTTCACAGTTTTCTTAGCTGGAGAATGGAGCCAGTGGTTTTCAGACTTCTCTGAGGAGAAACACAGCAGATGTGCTCTGGGGAGCCCCAGGATGGAGTTGAGGTCAGGTGGCAGAGTTCAGGTCCTGCAGCCCAGCCTTGACAGAGGAGCTCAGGGCTCTGGGCTCCTGCCAAAGATTTCATTTGAAGTACGAATTTCATGGCAGAGACAAACGTTTGGAAACAAATCAGTGGAGAGGGTTTCCAAATTTCCTTCCGCTTCTGAGGGGCTTTAAACATCTGTTGCACATCTACTAGTTACTGCTGAAAACCCAGTTTGGACAGGCTCCATGTTCCTCCGAGCCCAACATGGAACCAGCAGGAGTCAGGCAGGTACTGGGCCCAAGTGGGCAAGGAGATGCCATTCCCAGCTACCCTTAGACATCCTGGTGGGCTCTGCGGGGCTACCTCAGCCCAGTCACTCCCCATCTCAGAGACCTAGAATCAGAGGTGGAGCCAGAGGAGCCAGAGGTCAGCCCAGGCACGATTGCACAGTGACGACCACACATATATGGCAAGCTGTTTGTGGTGGTGAAACTCTAGGACCTGATCTGTATGCAAAGCTAGTAAATAATTCCCTGTGCCTCTTCTGAAGGAGCCGGACTTTCTGTACATCGGTACCAACAGGGCGGCCTGAAGGAGGAGGGGAGGGAGGTGGGAGAACTGTCACCAGCAATCCCAGTCCTAGCCATCGTCACACACACGCAGTCGGGTCCCTGGCACTGTCCTTGAAGTCTGCTGCCACGCTCTCCTCTACTTCAAAATTCTGGAGTCTGCGAGAAGCACATTGGATTCACTCAGGCCACATATAAGAAATCATGGAGGGTTATTTATTTATTTATTTATTTTGTACGGGGGATTGAACTTGGGTCTTTGCGCTTGCAAGGCAGGCCACCAAACTGCTGAGCTAAATCCTAGCCCATGAAGGGTCATTTTAAAGGAGAGAGAGAGAGAAAAAAAGCCCTCACTAGAAAGAGAGTTGTCAGAAATAGAAATGTGAGATTACCTGCAGTTGTAACATGCAAAATGAGCCGCGCTTTGTGGAAACTTTCTAAGAAATTTAGCTCAGAAAACTTAAATAATACCAGGAAAGCTGGCTTTGACTGGGAGCTGAGTTTTCAAGGCCAGAGTTGACTTTCCCTGTGGGTGGGACCCGAGTCTTGGAGCGGAGAGCAGAGCAAGGTTCCCTGTGTCCACAGGACTGGCGCTGAGTCTACCTTCAAGCACAGCAGAAGGCTGTGCTCTCCAGAGGGCACGGGACTGCCGTGTGTACTTGGCTGTGGGAGGGGTGGATCACAGGTGCGGAGAAAGACCCTCTGTTGCACACTGGCCTCGTTAACTGATCTGTGCCTTGGGGAGATCCAGACCCAGTGGTGGCCCCATATTGGTTTATTAGGTCTGGCCAACAAGGGACCCCTCTTAGTGTGTCACATTCACTGAGCGCTTTCCCTGTGCTGTGCGACACACTGTTCCATGCCCTGTGGATGCTGATCTGCTCAACAGTCCCATTTCACAGATGAGGACATTGGGTCTCAAAGACGTGAGAGAGACAGAGCTGGGGTGTGGCTTGGAATCTGGAGTCTGGGCATGGAAAGAGGAGACAGTCTCTGAATCCACAGATTTCTACATTTAAAGGGAGAAGGAAACCTAGGACCTCTGTGCTTGATCTTGGCCATTATCAGTTCACCCTTTCCACGGGGTTCTTGAGAAACACACTGTAGGCAAAGGGCTTCTCTGTGTGCCCCAGCAGACCCTAGTCCAGCATTCAGCTGAGACAGGATGGGCTGGACTGCACCCTTCCTTTGCCCAGATAAGAGCGAAGGCCAGTGAGAGAGAGGAAGGTGGCGAAGACACCTGTTCCAGACCTCTTCTGGTGGGGACCACTGAGGATGAAGAGGGAGGTAGGATGCCAGTTCCTCTCTGGAGAGCACAGTCCCGAGCTCCTGGGACCCATTAGAAATTCCCCCTCTGAGGGCCTTGGCCCTTGAGCTGTCCCACATCCTAATGGGTGATGATGAGGAAGACCAGGATGACTAGTTCCTGTCTCTTCCCCAGAGGCCAAAGGCCTTGCTCATAACCCACACCTTTGGGAGACACTGCATCCCCGCTATGAGCACCACTCTGCCCCCAACTTTGCTGGCCAGACTCTGTTTCCCAAGTAGCAATGACAGAAGGAACCGTTAACTAATCAGGACAATGAAGACCCTCGCTGTGGAATGCTTTTCTTTTTTGAGTTGCAGAACCCTATTTATTTTATGTGACAGTCCCTTCCTTCCCCCTACTGCGACAGAATGTTCTGTGGCGTATGTTATGATCTTTAATTAAAGGGAACTTAATTTGGTTTTGAGGCATCCTTTGTTTGTTGGCGACACCCCAGGGTGTTTTAAAACCAGTTTTTGGATTCATTGCCATCAAAGCCTGCAGTCTAAAGTGGGCTCCTTCCTCTGGTCCAATGCCAGCTGCCTGGTGCTTCCCCGCAGCCCCATATCTCAGGGCAGAAGCTGGAACTTGCCCAGACTTTCCACTTGCTGCGGGAGTTTCTGCCTGTCTCCTAAGGAACACAGACCGTGCCGGCACATGAATGGACCATGGGCCAAACTTATGTTAGAGAAGGGGATGGACCATTTAGATGACAAATGGGCTTCCAGACACTGTCAAAAGTCCAGGCGGGGAGGACTATTAACGGTCACATGGAGGCAGCCACATCTGTGATGCCAGAGCTGGTCGGTGGGTCCCCACTGCTGTGTTTACTGCACCTTAATGCGGTATTGTTTACTCACAATTAAACCCTTTACCATTAATTTAACTTTCAGATGCTAAAATTGGTCACACAGCCTCGAGTCCCAAGGCCCGGACAGATGTGTTCTATACACTTGTTTAAACACGGCGCTCATTAGGAGGTAATGCATGTATAGCAAGTTGATTACACCACAAAGCAGGATGCTTTATCATGGGGGCCTCTCCGGAGGCAGCGGGAGGGGCCGTCAGCTGCTGCTGTCACTCTTCTCTCCCTCGGATCCTGAGTGACAGCCAGGCCCACCACCTCCTCAGCTGCCCGCTCGGAAGTATACAGCTTCCAGTCAGAGCGCCGCCGCCGCCGCCGAGCTGCCTGGGAGGAGGTATTAATTGTTGTCAGCCTCCATTTCACACCCCAGATAACAAATGAGAGCCACCCCAGCAGTGTTTAAGGAAGATAAACAAGTTGCCTGAGCCCCTGCAATTAAACATGTTCGCATATTTAACTGAGATATTTCCTGGAAAAGGGCAGAACCACCCTGAGCACAGTGCTGCGGCCTTCCAAATGGCCCAGCAGCGTGCTGTGGACCAGAAGCCACCCACCCCAGGTGGCTCAGGAGTGGAAGCCAAGTTGCAGTCTCTTGGTAGAAAGGTGCCCTCCATCTTGACCCAGAGAGACATCAGAGGTCACTGTGATGTGCAAAGAGTAGACTCTGTTTCCTGTCTCTTAGGAAAGAGGTGGAATAGTACCCCGGTGCAAAGAAGGACTTCTGGAACCAGATTATCTGGGTACAAAGCGCAGACAGATTAATTATCCATTCTTTTTTTCTGTCTTTTTCACATGTTTTGCTTTGATGTGCTCTGGGGATAAAATCCAGAGGCAGACTACCACAAGGGTACTCCCCGCCTCTTTTTATCTTTTTATTTTTGAGACAGAATCCCACTGCCTGGCCTCAAACTCCAAATCTTCCTGTCTCAGCCTCCTGCGTAGATGAGATTACAGTCCTGTCCTACCATTCCTGGCGTAGATCTGCCTTTTTACATTGTATGACTTTGGACAAGTAGTCTCGTTGAGTCTCTGTTTCCTGCTCTATAAAATAGGTATAAAAACAATAATAGCACACATCTGTTGGTGTGGAGATTAAATGAGTCTTATGTTTGAGGCACTGTAGCTGTGCTATGGGAGATGTCAGCAAAGTGCAAGTTATCACTAAATGTAGTCATTAGCAGATTTTGCCTTTACCTTTCAACAAACAAACTTATTTAGAAGCAGATATTCGGAGAAAAGAGGTACAGGTTATCCGGAGACTAAGCAATGGGACTCCCTGGTTTGATCACAGTGCTCCTTCCTCTCCCCTAAGGATCCCACAAGGGGGCGTTGGGTGAGCTGAGCCTAGAAGTTGCTGGTGAGTGTCTACCCCAGGGCAGATTCAGCAGGCACAGGAATGGGACAGAGCTCCAATTTCTAGATATTTTCAGATATTTCTGCTCCAACTCCTGATAGGATTTAATCTATCAAACAATTTCACTTGCTTCCCAAGTTGTTCCTCCTCCTCCTCCCTCTTCTCAACCTTTTCATCCTTTCTTCCTCCTCCTCTCCCTTTCCCTTCTCTTTGTTTCCCCTCCTCCTCTTTGTCCCCGCCCTCTCCTCCTTCTCCTCCTCCATCTTCCTACAGCTCTTTTAAAAACTTTAAAAATTATTTTTATAATAAATTTTATTTTATTTTACCCCATTCTGACGGCTCCTAAGCAAAGTGCCAAATCCATGAGTAGCCTGATGTGCCGTCGCCTGCCCTGGGTGACTGCTGCCTCCCAAAGTCAGCCCAGACCCTGAAGTTCAGACTGTGCAGGGAAGCTGTGCGGCCAGGATGGAAGATCCCTGATAGTCCCAGCTGACTGTTTTGTCCTTGCTGGGTGAGTCCCAGCTCATTCTCCTTGTCATGGGACCTTGTGTATGTTGTTTCCGCTGCCCAGACCAGTGTCCCTCCCAGTGTCCCAGTTGAGATTCTCCTCTCACTTTCCCCACACACCAGTCCGGCTGGATCTCTCTGTTTTAGGTCTTCAGAGCATTGAGTATTGTGTTTTCATTTGTTTGTTTTACTATGTTCAGCATTTCTCAAAATACTCATTATTTGAGTAATGAGCTATTTAACTTCCATCTTCTCAGTGAAGATGAGGGCTGTGTCTGTCTATTCATCTATTGAGGCTCAGGGTACAGCATTGCATAATATGATGATAGGAGACCAGAATGTACCACCTTCAGATATACTTCTTGGACATATTTTGAGCTGGGTACTTTGAGAAACTTTCGGGGTAGTTCTGAAAGGCTGTCTTTTTGTAAAGGAAATTTATCTCTCTGAAGGAAATCTACATCAGTAAGTCCACCTGGTAAGTCCACCAGGAAGAAGGTTTCTTTGACAGCGCTTCTAATACCCCCAAGACTTTGCATCTGCCTAGCTGGACGGCCTTTCTTCATCAGGCACTTTCTGTGACCAACCCACTCCTCTGAGCCCTCAGGCCCCTTCTTCCCAAAGCTCAGGAACTCAGGAGGATCTACGGCAGCCTTTCCCCCATCCAGTTTTGCTTTCAGCACTTTCAATTACTTGCAGCTAGCCACAGTTCAAAAATATTAAATGGAAACATTTCAGGAATAAGTAATTCATAAATATAAGTAATGTTTATTATAATATATTGTTATAATTGCCCTATTTTATTATTAGTTCTTGTTTTCATTCCGTACTATGCCTGATTTGTAAATCAAACTTTATCATAGGAAAAGGTCATAGAAAAGAAAAGCCATAGTTATGGTCTCGGGCATCTTTGGAGATCTTGGGATGTGTGTCCCCCCTCCCCCCCGTAGAGAAAGGAAGACTAGTGTCTTTGCTTCAGTAACTCTACTCTACTTGGAGTCTCATGGTTTATGGGACTCCCTTGCTTGTATATGTAGTTGAAATGGTTTTCTTATTAATCTGTCTGTTGTCTGTTTAGTTTAGAGATTCAATGATGAACTTTCAGAGGGTAGACAGATTCTTTCCCTTACGATCGTATAACCCCAATACACCGCTTATAGATGCTCGAAAGACGTCTGTGAGTTGTTGGTGACTCACTCCTACAATGAGTTAGGCCATTATCTTTGGAGATCTGGAGGGAAGCAAAGTCCTCCTGATTGCCAAAGCCTCCTTAGTCCTTCCTTTATGTGGCTTGGTGGCCACAGTGCCGCTGCTTCTTTGTTTGGGCTTTGTGGTGGAGAAGGAGGATGGAAGAATTAGGATCTCTGTCAGATACGGGCTTGTGTGTCCCCTCTGGCATCTGCAGTCATCACTTTTTCCTTCAGCCATGCTGACACCACCAACTGCTCCAGAACCCACAGTGATTTGTCCTTGGACAATGCGAAGGATGTGGCTCTGCCTCGTGGGCACATTTTAGGGAGGTGGGACTTTCATTTACTTCTCTCCACAGCTGCTTCTTCTGAGCTTTGTGGTCCCCTGTTCACCACCTTCTGATTGCCTTACCCTTAACAGCCATCGCCCTGGTGGGGGCGAAGGGGTGCCGAATCGCGTCCTGCATGCACACGTCTGTAATGCGCCAAGCCGGTGATCCTAATGATACACTCAGCATACCGCTCCCCCAAGACCCAGCTCCCAGCTTATCCAAAGCCATTTATTTTCCCACTCAGACCTTTGGGATCAAAATTCCTGACCCTTTTGTGAAAAGCAAAAACACCTTTCAGAAAAAAATAGAAAAAGGAGGTGAAATTCCGCAAGCTTTCATTTCCCTTCATGGCTGAACTTCGATGACTCAAGTCATTTGCAGTCAATCTATTTAGCTGATTGTCCTGCCGCCTGCCAGGAGGTCAGCACTTCTGGATCTGCCCCTCTGGGGGCAGCATGTGGCCCCAGCTGGTTGTGCTGTGGTGGGAATGGGGGCTGGGGGCGGGTGTTGTCTGGAAGCTACTTTAGGGGCTCTTCTTTCCAACGGGCGCTCTGTGTTCTGGGAAGATGCTACTTCTTGGGAAGAGCTTTTGTTTGCTGATTGTTTGTGTTGGGTGGGATTAATGTGATTACATATTAATAACCTGGAGCACTGTCTAGTAATTAGATGTTATCTTCCAGATGTTTAAAAGGAACCATTCATATTTTAAGCTGCTTGGAGGTCTCTCGGCACTCTATTAAAATGGCTGGAATTGAAAATGTGACTCAGTGGTGATGCTTTCTCTGGATTCTCTTGCTGGCTAAGGCCTTGGAGCCCAGGGTACCCATGAAAGGACCCAAAGCATTTTTTGTGGCCGCCCCTGTTTGGGAACAATTGGGGCAGCCACCCATTCAAAGGATGGTAGAGGGACGGCCAGGGCACTTCTGGCCCCTGTCAATCGGCTGGAGCAGCTCATTGATTTCTTTGAATCACTTGAGTGAATCTCTCAGAAGTTCCCTCCTCAGAATCCCACACAATCGCCTGTTCTCTCTTTATTAGGCGCTTTGAGGGACAGCCTGGTCTACACCTGCCTTTGAAGGGGCCCCCACCACAGTTTTAATGACCTCCATCCGTCAAAAGAAAAGTTCAGAGTTCATTCTTTTGTCCGAGCCCGGGCAACTGAGGAGTCCAGGGTGCTGGCTGGTCAGAGCTCTTTAAGTCACCCGCCTGAAAACTTTCCCTGTGACCCCTCTCATGTCAAAACAGCGAGCTGACCGCTCTGGCCATTGTCATCCGAATAAGGGCTAAGTGATGCTGCTTGGTCATTACGTGTGCCCTGCTTGGCAATCAGGGTACAATGGGAGGTCATTAAAGGCCATAAAACTGCCACCGCTCTGAAAAGGGGATTTTGAATGGAGCCAGAGGGCTCTGGGAGCCGGGGCCTTGCTGGTCTTCAAGGAAAGGGGGCCTAAGCTGATCCATGAGGGGTAAAGTCAGCTTGGTCAGGATTAAGAAGTTTCTCCCCTGTGACACTAGAGAAAACTGATGTCCCTATGTCACTTGCCTCATGCTGGATGCTCCATTCTCCAATTTGCCTGGAGCAGCAACCCACATAGAGCTTCATGAAATGGAGCCTTCTTCTGTAAGGAGGTGGCAGTCATCTGTGAGTATGTAAATGACCTCTGGATTAAGCAGTTAACATCTACCTGCATACACACATAGCCTCCTGTGATGAATGAGCTGAGTGCTCACTTTCTACCAGGCTTTGTTCCGAGTGCTTGGGGTGGGGGTGCTAACTCAGTGGAGTTTCATGCTAGCCCATGGAGGCAGTTGACAGTCAGAGCTATAACAGGTGTTCTTGGAGCATGTCTCCAGCATGGTGGTCTTGGAAAGGAACACTGAACAGAGGTAGGGAGCCCTTTCTTTTGAGTAAAGATGTTGGTAGCATTAAAGGCTTCATTTTACTGAGTAAATACTATGTTCCAGGCACAGGCCATATCTCGCTTAATCCTACAACAAACTGTGGAGTCAGCTTCAGTCTTGTCAGCTGAAATATGGTAAGGGTAAGTGGGAATTGGACTATTCCTGAGCTTCTCAATCAGTTCTTCTCTGACTTGGAACATAGCTCCAGGATACACTTGGGTTGTTGTTTGAGATCATCTGTTTCATTTCAAGATGAGCTTTTAAAATATTATTTTCCATTTTCTTGGAAACAGATTCTGTAGTATGGTTTAAAACCTTGATGAAGTTTTCAGATGAAAAATGAGCCTGTGTGGAAGTCTGAAGCTTGCTGTGCCTGCCTTCGGGCTCTGTGCACTGGGTATCCGTGTTCTGGCTATTCCCTCTCCTTTGCCTACATGAGAGCTTTGGAAGACGGAGTAGGACCCATTAGGTCACCTGGTACAGGGGCAGTTTGAAACCTTTTTTGGGGTCATTGTTTTATTGGTAAGTGGGTCCTTCTGGTCTGCACAATGGAACCCTCAAACTCTGTTGGGGAGACCAGCTGAGAGCACAGATGAGAAGACAGTGTGAGTGGCCATGAGTGTGAGTGCTGGTGGAAGGAGGTACCTATGCTGAGATGGCTGGGGATTCTCAAGGCTGTGGCTCAAAGTTCCATCTGATGCTAAGGGTCAAGAGTTAGATTCTAGCTCCACACAGGACTAACTCTGGGACTCAGGGCTCCTCTCTGAACCTCTATGTTTTCACCTATAAAAGAGAATATGGAGTGCACTCCTAGTCTGGAAGTGAGAAGTTTCATTGAGAAAAATTAGGCAATTAGAGCAAAGTTTATGCAGGCAACTCTCAGCAAATATCAGGAGAAGTCACTGTGATCTTCACTGTGTTTTATCATTGGGGTTAAAACCACGCCTTGGCAGAGCTGAATGCACCACCTCTGCCATGGTGCCTAAGGCATAGGAAGAATAAAGAATGAAGGAAAGGAAAAAGGGAAGAAAGAGAGAGAAGTAATGGGTGTTTTTATTTTGGCTTTTCTTTGTTTAAGTGTTTTCTTGGAATGAGTTTTTTTCTCTTCCACTTGACCTTGAAAACCATCATGATTCTGTCCCATTGTCTCTTTGTGGTTGGGTCGTTAGAATATGTCATCTATCTCTCAGAATCTATCTTTTCCTCTCTTAGTCTGTGGGAAACAACCTCTTCCCTCTCTCTTGGCTGGGAAGTGAGAGTGATTTCCTTTGGGATTTTAGAAGCAACCCTCATCTTTGTAAGACAGGGTGGTGCTCTAAGAATGAGGAAGAATTTGGGGGTAGAAGTATTTCCTGATGGGTGAGAGCCTGGGGCCTCAACAATATTCAAAATGCCCATTCCACCCAAAAATAACTTATCCCTAGGAATCTTCTGGAACATGAAGGAACTATCCTGGATTCCATTCTTCCATCTGATTTAGGGCAGACTTGCTTCTACAGATGGAGCTTCCCCATGATTCCCTCCTTCCCTCCGGGAATTTTCCAAGCACATTTGTCTCCTTCTCAGAGACAAGAAGGATTTCCTGCACTCCAGTCCAAGTTAAGAATGCCCAGAACATGACACCATTTAAAATCTCATCAATCTTGCATCCTACTCCCTTGAATAAATGGGAACAGGTTCAGGCATGGATGTTTGCTGAACTTTGCATTATCCCAGTGATGCCTTTGGGAAAAGGGCCTATTGACTTCCTATTCAGATAATCTGAAAATGTACTGAAGTTGCCAGTTTGCTTCTAGTTCTTTTGACATGATGAAGATCTATAGATTCTGTCTCAGCCGGCTACTCCTGCTTTGTGACTGTGGGCTATACCCTTGCTTTGCTGAGCCTAATTGGCTCATCTGTAAAGTGATGACCCTCTGAAGTTTCTTCTAGCTCTAAGATGCTACTTCAAATATTACTTCCTTTAGTTATCCAACATATACTTACAAATGTGTGTACTTTACACAGTACCTACTGTGTGCTGTGCACATTAGGCCCTGAATTCAGCAGTAAGTAAGACTAATGTCTCAACTTCAGGGGAGTGATGAAAATCTGAGTGTCTGGAAGGACATTTGTTGGGTGACAAAGAGAGAAAGTGTTACAATGACAAGATGAGATTCAACATGAAGGGCTGAGTTTTCCATCCCTGAAAGTATTCAAGGACATCGAGTGATAAGCTCCAGACTTGTGCAAGAAATTTCATCTCTGAGAGGGGAGAGAGAGAGTTGGCTCAGGGAAAGGCTTGGAAGAGCGGTTTTAGGTACTAAGAGCAGCATACATGAAAGCTGGAAGCCAAAGCTTGACCTGTGGGGCCCAGTTTCATCCCACAGGCAGTGGAGATTTACTGAGGAGTTTCAAGCAGGGTGGTGCCATCATCAGAGTTCTAGGAAATCTGTGTTGACTGTAGAGAGGTGGGCAGGTGTGGGTGGAAGGCCTAGGGCAAGAAAAGGTCTTCATGAGGCTGCCAGAGCTGTCCAGGTGAGAGGAGTTGCGATGGTGGATTGATGTGTCAACTTAAATAAGAGAAGCTCAACTATACTGACTCAGCAATTCCACCCTAGGAATTGCTTCCTAGGTCTGGAAGATCCTACCCTAGGGTGGCTTGTCACCTGGATGAGGAAATTAAGAAGGATGGCTCTGCCTCTCTTTCTTCAGAGGAGGTCCAGTCTTTGCCTTAACCTTGGATGTCATCTCCTGGCTTCCCATGCCAGCTCTTTAGCTTCTGGTGCAGATACTTCAGCCTTCCAGTGTAGACTCTTTAGCCTTCCATCGCAGACCTGTCAGCCTCCTGATACTGACTTGCATGGAACACTGCAGTGAGCTTCAGACTTTTGACTTGTTCCTTTGGTCTCCAATGTAGAAACACATCCTTGGCACTCCTCCACATCCAGCTCTGTGGGTAGTCATTGTAAGCCAATCTTGTAAATTCTTATATACTTATGTATCTTGTGTTAGATCAATTTCTTTAGTAAACACTGACTAGTACAGGTCTTATCTCCAAGCCAAAGGAGCATCTGTACTGGTGGAAAGGAGGGGCAGATGCTAGATGACAGGAGGAGGTAGGCTGTAGCGGGCTGGAGGTAGATCTCAGAGGCCTGTACCAGGTAGCTTTGGAAGTCAGCTGGAGGAAGTGAGTGAGTTCTTTTTGCAGGAAAAGGTAGGCAGGTGGAAATGAAGTCTAGTTTGCCTCTGTATCCATTGGTTCCACGTGAGCAGATTCAACACGCTATACTGCTGAATGAAAATACTAAAAAACAGTTGCGACTGTATTGGACACATACAGACCTTTCTCCTTCCAATATGTTATTCCTTATACAATACAGTACCAGCTATTTACATAATGTAAACATTATATTAGGTGTTATAAGTAATCTAGAGATGACTTAAAGCATACTAGAGGATATACATAACATATGAAAATATTGTACCCTATGAATTTTGTTAACTCTGGGGGATCTTGGAACCATTGCCTCATGAATATCAAGGGATAACTAAGTTTACCAATGGTATGAGGCAGGGGAACCAACACATAGGAACAGCCAGTGCATCAGCCTACTGGTTCACCATCACAAAACACTATAGACTGGGCAGCTCGAACAGCCCAAATCAGGTTCACAGTTCTGGAGGCTGGAAGTCCAAGATCAAGGTCCAGTGTTGGTTTTAGGTAAGACCTCCCCCCACAGCTTACAAATGATGTTTCCTTGCTGTATCTTTTGTGTGGGTGCAGAGCAAGATCTCTGGTGTTGCTCTGTCATGTTATAAGCACACAGTCATATTGCAGTCCAATTATGGCCCCTCTTTTTGACTTATGACCTCATTTAACCTCAGTTACTCCACCAAAGGCCTTATCTTTGGATATAGTCACATTGTAGGTTAGGGTTTCAGCAGAGTTTTTTTGGGGGTGGGGTAGATACAATTTGATTCATAACAGCCTGCCTTCCTCCAGACTGTCAGGTATTAACCTCCTAGATAAGGGTCATAGAGTCACCTGCAGATACTGGGGAAAGGTCAGGGTACCAGACAGTGGGCCAAAGAACTCAGGGTCCCAGCCTATTTAGTAAGTGGTATGCAAGTATTTTAATTTCTAAGAACTGGTAAGGCTTCACTCACACAGGCCACAGAAATGGCAGCCTTCTGTGAGCTGCCTGAAACAGTGTGGAACAGCACTGGTGAGCTGCATCAGGTCACTGAGCAGTAAGTTTCAGGAAAAAAAATTAATTAAAGATTGGTAGTGTTGAAACATACCTTTAAAATGCAGATTAAACACTTGCTTTCAAGAGTACTAGAGCTCAGCACATCTCTATGGCTGCTTTTTAAAAGCATAACTCAATTATTTTTTTCCCTTGGACAAATATCTGTCTTGATGAGTGGGAAGGGAGTAGCTACATCACACATCAAAGTCCTCATTATTAACCAGAGGGAGGGACTTCTTTCCTCTCTCCCTCAATCGTAAGCCGAACCTTATCTGGAGGGACCTCTGTCCCCAGAGCTGTAAAACAAGCTTTTTTTTTCCTCCAAGCTAACGGTGCACAATAGTGTCAAATTATGTATAATGATTTCGTAATGTGAACTAATGCCACCAGGGACCTCATGGAAAGTACCACTTTCATTAAACTTATCCAGCAACAGGGTCTGAATACAAATTTAGAGGTGGTGGCAATTCACAATACACGTTTATTTGAGGCATTTGCCAGTGGCTCCTCTTTGCAAAGGCCCATTGGGCAGAAATCCACAGCACTGGATCATTTTCAGTTTCCCCGTGTGGCCAGGAGATAAGGCGAGAGTGATTTACCCCTCCCTTCTCTGTACCCCAGGACCTCAAGCCTTGTGAGATTCTCTGCGAGCAGATGCAGGCTGCCTGCCTCTCTTTGTTTTAGACATGCTCCCATCTCCTGGTGAGTTCTACCACCCCCTCCAATGGATCAGAGAGGGCACCTGGGCACCGCCTCAGAATTAATGAGACTCCAATTATATGTATTTGCTTCAAGGAATTGTACCCAGCAATGACCCCCACATACCAGAATTTCCCACCTCCTTAGAAGAATGAGCTAATTATAAGGAAATCATATCCAAGAAAGACAGATGGAAGAGAACTCAGAGGAAAATAACAAAGAAATTCCACCTCTCTAGTCTGGTCCTTACCTGGGAATCACACTCTGGAAGCGTATGTCATCACACTGTGACCTGACAAAGCTAAACTCCACCTGTGTTCAGGCCACCAGCACCAAGAGACCAGAGGGAAGACAATACTCATCAGAATGAACCCATGCCATTTCCCCACTCTGCTAATCTTAATTGAATCAATCTCCCAGCCTCTCTTGACAGTGAAAGATTACTCAAATCGGGAGGCCAGGCTGGGCACGACTCCTAGAAGAAAAAAATCTTCCTTAATCATTAATTTGTCCGTTCCCTCCCATTTGGCACCATTCTTCACTGTCTTGCTGGTCCCCTCACCCCAACCTTCCTCTCTTAGTAATCATTCCTAAGTGTTCTTCCCAATACACTTCCATGGCTGGAAACTAATTTGCTGGAAAAGGATATGGCAGAGTAGTAGTTTCTCTCTCTCTCTCTCTCTCTCTCTCTCTCTCTCTCTCCTCTATGAAGTCTAGTTTGCTTTTAATTAAGTCCATTGAGGTCCCTGGCATTATTTGCTTGATATGTTGGTAAACAGGTTTCCAGCAGACTCTTCCCAGGAGCTGGAACCACTGGGTAACAAACTGGTTAAATCATTAGGTAAATCATTGGAAAGAATGCAGTGTAGTTTGCATCCTGACCCTGGTGAATGGATCAGGGAAGGAAAGGAACTACAGTACTCTTGCTATGTCTCAAAGGGAAGAGGACTTATTTATGCTCCCTGCTGTCATGACTTTTCAGAAACCGTGTCCTTTTTCAAATTATCCAGAGCTCGCATGCTGTAGATTTCACTGTGACTTTTGCCTTTCTTAACACAGGTCCAGTGGCTAGTGAGAAATTCATGAGGGGTGCACAGAGTGAGTTGAGATGAAAGCACAGGCAGGGAGTCTGTCACTGTCTGCCATTAGCTCTGGCTTGGGGCTTGGACTATCGAAGTAGCACGTCAGTGAGACCCTCCAGCCCTCACCTTTGCCTCCCAATGCGCTGACCTCATGAAGAGCGCTGTGGTTTCTCTGCTCAGACATTCTTAAGCTTATCCCTCTCATGGAGAAGTCAAACCTATCTCCTCTGCATGGCCCACAAAGTTCTGCATGCTTTGGTCTCTAGTCACCTCTCTGCTCTCCTCTCATAACATCCTCTCTCACTCATTCCACTTAAAGATGTTACTCTTCTCCCTCTCTCCAGGCTTGGGGCTGTCTGCGCCACTGTCTTCGATGTTTTTGCTTCTCTGGCCTGTGTGACTCTTTTCTTCACTCAGACCTCTAAATAAGGGTCACCTAGTCACAGACATTTCCTGACTACTCTGTCTAATAAATCACCATCACCACTCTACTTAATTTTCCTCTTAGCACCTGTTGTCATCTGACCTATTATTTGCTTATTTGCTCTTTGTGTCTATCAGATTGTAAACTCCATGAGAGGTTGCACCTGCTACAAAGTAGATGATTCTAAATATTGGTGTAATAGATGACTGTGACAAGATTCACTAAGAGCCACTCATGGGTTGGGACTCTTGAAGGCAAGTTTTTGTAATTTCAAATTCATAAAATTACCCTTAAAATGTTTCCTACTGGTCTCAAATCTCTAAATACCATCAACAAAGATGGGGGAAAGGGCCAGGGATTTACCTCAGTAGCACTGAGCCTGCCTGGAAAGCGCAAGGTCCTAAATTCAATTCCCAGTATGAAAAACAAACAAAGAAACAAACATACATGGATGAAAGTCAAAAGAAGTATTCTCCCTATTAAAAATTGGCAATGTTTGAAGCTAAGCAAAACATGGCAGACATCACACTGGGTCTCCAATCTAACACTATCCCTGCACAGTGTTTAGCATCTTCCACCAGACAGCACGTCTTTATGGTTGAATCCCAGTTCTTAACCCTAAGTGGGTTGCCAGTCACCAGTGGATTTATTGTAGCCTTGTGGGTTGTTCCCGGGCACTTACAGGCCAGCTCCCCTAAGGGTCCTCAGTGTGTAAATGCCAGGTGGTAAAACAAATAAAACCCACTGTTCCTCTCCCACATCTTGCCATAAATCGGTCCCAGCCTCACTCATGGGGCTGGAGTGAAGTCTGATTTATGCACTATGTGAGATTTATAGTGTAGTCATTTAACATAAGAAATAAGACCTCTCAAACATGAATTCTTACATATAAATTCCAGAGCTAGCAAATGCTTGGAAACTTGTGTTTTCTCTAGAAGACATTGAACATGCCTGCTTCATCTTAGGGATCATTGAAGGTGGGAGCCTTCACATTTGCAAGTCCACAAAGAAGTGCAGAGGCTGTTTGTTGAGTGTAACGAGCATCACACTCTGTACCTAGTAGGCACTAAGTTGATTTGTTGTTCAGAGAGGGATCTAAGCTGAGAGTCATTTCAGTTTGGTTCCCAGCTCCCCCAACCCTGCCTCAGTAGAGGAGGTGAGATTTTTAGGTAGAAATAATTGACATCATCAGAGGTCACTGCACCTTCATTGGTTGCCTTGGCAAAGTTGGAGGGCCAGGTGGGGATGGGGTTCTAGAAAGTTCCATGCCTTAGATATAAGTAAATACAGCTTTGAATGAGTTTACCATCTTTAAGCCTCAGCTTCCATATTTATAAAATGTGTGACCTAATTATGATTCCAGAGATCTCTTTTCATATTTTATTTTGTGATCTTATGCTCTACAAGGAAAGACACTCTCTCCAATATAATTTGTGTTTTCACAAGATTTGGCTCAAGGAACCCATGTGTTGATTGAATAGAATTTGATTTTTTTTTTCTTTCCTGGAGAGTTGGACTGGCAGTGGAACTGGGGAAAGTGTAGCCATTAAATTTGGAAAGTTCCTCAGTGGCTCATGACAATGAGAATGGTTTTCTATTTGGCTTGCTTTTTACATGGCATTTGAGAAATACCAGAGCACCTCGGCCTCAGAAAGCTTTAAATGAAAAAGTAAGTCAGAGCAACCCTCTCTTTTTTCAACCTAACATGTTGTAGTTTTCCTTGTAATATTTGGCTATCAAAAATTTAAATTTACTTCTTCAGGGCCAGTTATTGTCATTTTGACAGCAGTGTGGGGGGGCAATGTGTGATTTGGGTGTTTTCCATCATTCAAAGAACAATCAGTCTCGTCATATGTATGCTTATATGAGATATATGTGTATATTTATGTATGTATATGTAATTTTTTCCTGTGTAGGTGATAGGATCCTTCTAAGTGGTGATTTTAAAAAAAACTTTACAAAATGTGTGATCATTTTGCCTTTCATTTTAATGCAGAATTTCTTCATGCAAAATCAGGCCAAGATATAAGCCAAAACCCAGGGGCAAGATTCATTCATTATGTATGTACATTATTTCCCCAAAATATTGATAATACTTTTCATAATAATTATTTTACATATATTAGCTCTTGCTGCTATATTAGTATTAAAGACACCTTTATTAATCTTGAAATTTTGCTGAATAATAAATAGGATCTCAGAGGCTTGAGTTAAAAGCTGCTCTTAGCTAGAATGCTGTAAATCAGTTGTTTTATGAATAAAATTGACTTCCACATTTTTTTCCTCAGGAATGCTAATTTAAATAATTTTTCCCTTTATTGAATGTGTTGAATGTGTTGAATGTTTTGTTGTTTTTTTAACTAGAGACAAGTGCCCTTGCTGCCAGCCTTCCTCCAGTTGTTTCTCTCTCTCTCTCTGTTGGAGGAAAATTCAAATCCAGATAAGCTTTTTGAACCTCTTTCTGAAAAGGCCAACACCGTGCATTACTTAGAGGCAATAGGTGTCTTTGGTGCACTGATCACAGCAGCTGATGGACCCCACAGCAAAGGAACATGCTCGTGGATGAGGTCACTGGTGAGGAGTAAGATACATTCTCTTGGATGGAATCCTTACAACATAAGTAGCAAGACTGAGTTCTTTTGTGTGTGTGTGTGTGTGTGTGGGGATTTAACCCAGGGCCTTTGCACTGAGCTACATCCCCAGACCTTTTAATTTAATTTAAAAATTTTGAGACAGGGTGTCAGTAAGTTGCTAAGTTGGCCAGGCTGGGGTCAAACTTCAGGCTCAGAGTGCTGGGATTTTTAGGCATGTACCACCATGCTTTGCTATGAGCAGGTTCTTACCTTTTGGGTCTACCACACAGAAATGACCTTTCTCCTCAGCTTTCTTAAACTAAGCACCTGCATCCCAAGTCCCCATTCATTTGCCTACTAAGCACTTGAGATGGCAGCGGAAAGGAAAAAAGATACAGTTATTTACTATGTACTAGCCACATTTGTGGCTTTCATGTTTCATCTCTGAAACAGGCAGTTCTATCTTTGCTTAAATAGATAATAACAACAAAATGGGTTGGATACGTCTTATCTGACATGTTTTGGATTGCTGATTTTTTCAGATTTTGGAATATTTACATATATAGATATATGCACATATATAAAATATATTATATAATATATATTATGCTTACTAAAGTGTATTATATATAAAACATATATGAAAACATATATACGTATATATATGTTTAAACACAAAATTAATTTATGTTTTATGTATACCTTTTGCCAGAAGTTAATTTTGCAGAATATGTTTATTAATTTTGTGCATGAATCAAAGTTTCAAGGTGTGAAGTTCTCCACTCGTGGTATCACGTCAGTGCACAAGAAGGTTTAGACTTGGGAGCATTTCGGGTTTGTGGATTAGGGATGCTCAACCTGAAATAGTAAATAATATTTATTGAGAACTGTGTGCTAGGCTTTGGACAAGAGTTAATGCTCACCTTGCCAAGTTGAACACTGTTGTTCTACTCCTTTTGCATATGATGAAACTAAGGCTTAGAGAGTTTAGGGTCAGTGACACGGAGTCAAGTTTCATCTCAGGTTGGTCTGACTCCAAAGCCCATGTAGTGCTGCCTCTGAGATGGAAGCTCACAGATGGGTGACTGTGATGTTGCTGAAGAGGTGAAGCCACAGTATCGGCTCTTGTGGACCCCTGAGTATTCCAGCGGGAGTCCTGTGCTGCCAATGGTAGGCAAGATGTCTATGGGAAGAGGATATGGCTGTGGCAAGGACAAGCTTGGATGTGGCCCACACCATCATGTAGAGCAATTCAGCAACTAGCTCTTCTGGTTGTGCCAGCAAACAAAGAAATCTTATGTCTTTTTAAACGTCCATCCTTCTGTCCTGTGTAGAGGCCAGGGAATAATCCAAGAATGCCCAGTCTGATTGATTTATAGAGTCTATATGAGGCAACATCAACGTGGATTGGTGATGTCTTCTGGGTTAGTCAGCTTTTCATTACCATGGTGAAACATCTGAAACAGGCTGTATGTGAAGAAAAGAAGTTCACTCAGCTCACAGCTCTGGAAGTCCAAAGTCCAAATGGTAAGTCACAGGCTTGGTGGTATGTTCCACCTGTTGGCCGCATAGCTATGGCAGGAGGGAATTCAGGAGCAACGGTACATCTTCTTTTATGACAATTTATTACAATTTCTTCTTTTATGACAAGAACCAGGGGTCTAACCAGAGATACCTACCCCAGCACACCTTCAGTGACCTAAGGACCTCCCTTTAGGCCAAAACTCTTAAAACCACCCCCCACCCACCACCAGGAGGAAAAAGCCTCTTATCAGTGCATAAGGGCCTGAGAGAAGGGCTTGGCACTGAGCGTACTGGGTCACACACAGGCTAGATTGTGGAACTGTGGAGAAAGCATGCCTTGCAAAGAATTCCAAGTCAAGGACTTAGAATTTTAAGTTATCACATTCTGGAAAGAAGAAAGGTTCTGCAGAAGTGTGGTTTTTGCTAAGAGGACAGAAAAGAGGAGAGCAGAACACAGCCTCCTCAAATGCCTTTCAGTTGTTCATTCCTCTGAGAGAGAAAGAAACAAAGTTGGTGCTACTTCTTTTTTCAGCATGGATGTCTGATTAAGATGGTCTCACTCATTGTTTTTTGGCTCCATCAGTTCTTGCTGGGGCATGTAAGCCTCACACCAGCAGAAACTTGGTCTGGCCTCTTTACCATGCAATCCCAACACTTAGAACTGCACCTGCCATCTAGTCAGTGCTGAATGAATGGATGAATGAATGGTTCCAGTGATTTTCCCAGGACCAATGCTCTCCTTTGAGAAAGTCCCACTATTCATCTCAGGCTTATCCTTCCCAAACTCCATCTTTTAGATTTGCCCACTGTCTGAGGTTCTGAATTTTATTTCTCAACTAATGTAGTATCTTCCAGTTTTGCCATTAAATTATGACCCACATGTCTTCCTTGGGAGCAGTCCAGGGCACAGAGACATATTCCTGAAGTAATTTATATTCCTAAATATGGCCTGCTCAGCTTCCACAGCTCGGGGCAGCCTGGCTTAGTCAGGTTTTAGATATGCATATTATTATGATAATGTATTTGAGTTGAATATAATTTCCTTGAAAATATTTTCCAGTGGAAAATAGATCTTGCACAGGAAACCTTAGCCAGGCATTATCCGAAGAAAGCTGTATTTTCTGCACCAAGCAGACATGAGGCATTTCAACAGACTATTGCAGAACCAATAATGCTATTAACAATAGCTAGAATTCATGGAATATTTGCTAAATGCCAAACACCAAGCTAATCCGATTAAAAATATTTCCTCCTTTAAACCTGTCTACAACCTTAAGGAGTCCTTACAATGATCACTTCTGGGTTGTAGATGAGTAAACTGAGGCACGGGGAAGGTTTGGAACACGTTCCAAGATTATCTGCTTGAGACAGTGCCAGCTTCTCCTACAGTTCAGGATAAGCACAGAGTCCCTGTCTAGCCTCACTACAATCCTGGCTCCAGGTATCAGTATTTGAGACATCTTCAAAGATAGCTCAGGAAGTGTCTGAGCAGAGATAGAGGATTAAGAAAGCAATACACAATATTTAGTGCCCCTCATGCCTCTGTTCCATCATTGCAGCTGGTTCCATTGCTTCTCTCGGGAGTAACTGGAAGAGGCCAGATATTTCTGGTTGACACATTGTATGAAATAAATCAGAATACATCCCAGCTTCATCATGACACACAGATTCAGGCCCACTTGACTCACTAAGTGGGAATTGTATCTGCATCCACAGAGCCTGTTCTTCTCCCTCCTGAACAGATTCCAAGGCGAACCCTGCTTCTTTCTCTAAGAGGCACTGGAAATCCCCTGCACATATGCATCCCATAGACTTTTTCTCCACATGACTAATCCAGTCTCCTGTGTCCTCTCTTTAGTGTGGTAGGGATGCAAGAACAGAGCCTGCAGCTTCTGCCGACCCCAAACATTTAGTTACATTAATCACAGAGCGGTTTGGGGCTTTGAGCATCCAGAATAAAAGACATTTCTCCGGGAGACATTGATCAAACAGTCTACAGGTATCTGTACATCGAGGAACATTAATCATTTCTGCATTATCTTGCCCACCAGTAGAATATGTAAATGTGATTCCTGTCAATGATAAGGGGAAGTGAAATTATTCTTAGAGATTGGTCCATCTGGAGCCCTTGATACAATCTTACCTAAGACAATAGGTTGTAAAGATAAATTTTTTAGCATTACTAATCCAGTGTTGCCAATACCCATGGAGAATGGATAAATTTAAACCCAAACTAAAGATGTACAGTTGATGGGAGAGAGGAACACAAGTTCCAATTTTGCTTTAGTTCTTATAATATTATTTGGCAACATAGGAAGGAAGATCCTTTTTACATAATTAGGGAGGGCATTTTTGGAAGGGTTTTGGTAAGCCTTTGGAGAGAGTATTCTGGAAGGGTTCACATCTGGCCAGAGGTTTAACTTTTAACACAAGACAAAAACCTGAAAACCCAGCACTAGATGTACATGGTGTCTGAAGATTCAGAGTCCAGGAGTTTTACCTTTATAAGAGAAGGTTTTCTAGAACCTTCTGTCCCATCAATTGCCCTAACATAGTTGATAAACACACCCCTTATAGGAAGGAACAGGAGTGAAGGGATAGACTTCTGCTGTAGAAGGAGACATAAGGTTCTAATTCCAGCCAAGCAGTTTACTGACTTGGAATGTGAGGCAAATCTTTCCCTGTCTCTGTTTCATTTCTCTCACCTGTGAAACAAAATGGGTTTCCTCAGCTGCTGTCTTCTCCAGGATAGCATGATAGGCCTTCTTACACGATCCGTCTTCTCTGCCAAGGTTGAGAAAGTTAACAAGTGCTGTAGAGGTGGGGGTGCTGACCTTCAGGGGAGTCATTTACCTTATCCATTGCATGCGTGGTCCTCAGATACCTAGGGCTGTTTGGAGTTGGTGACCTTGGGAGACGCCCTGTGATAGACTAGGACTCTGGAAAGAGGACATATATCCTTGAATGCAGACTATTCTAATTGAGTTAATATTACTCTGGAATCATCCTCAAAAGCAGAAGCACACCTCAGAGAACTGTTCCTTTTTTCAAATAGGGGTGCTAAACATGTTTTGGTAAAATTTCTGAAGTTCAGCATTACCCTGGAAGATTACCGAAAATCAACAGTAAAAGCAAGTTCCAGGGTCTTCCTCACACTCTAGCTGCCCTCCCTTCCTTTTAAATCAAAGAATTTGAAATTGTTGTAAATTGTTACTCTAAAGTTATAAATTATTATTTTTCAGCTCCAGGTAGGAAAGGGAGATGAAGGAGTTTCAGTGGGCCTGAGAAGGGCCATTCTTGCGAATTAATGATGGAGGAGCATAAGGTGGCTTGCTAGGAGGAGAGAGGAGCCTCCCTTCAGAAACCTATAAGAGAAGGACTAAGTGATGATTCCCTTCTAAAGAAGGAACAAGGTCATTTTCTTCTCTGATGTCAGCTTCCTAAAGGTCACATATGTTTTCTTCCCCTGAATCCTTGGCTTTCCTCAAATAATCCATTAGAATCTGACATCCACAAATTAGACTAAAGGTTCCTTGGACTTTGTGGGGTAATGAGCTTCCCAATTTTTTTTCTTCCCTTGTGAAGTTTAAATGATGCCTCTTAAGCTCTGTGGACTGTCTGCTTCATACTCCAGCATATGCTAATCACTTTTCCTAGTTGGTTATACTCCCCTCAACCTCCCTCTTTCCACAATTAGCAGCCTTTACTTTATAAGCTTGTTCTCATATCAAATTGCTTTATTAATTTCTAATAACCCTTTTCTGAGTTTGTTATGTTTACCATGCTGTTTAGTAGAAGCAGCATTGGGTGGGAACTCTATCATACAATGAGAAGATTATGCTTTTTGGCCATGTATTAGACCTGGTTCTCCAAACTTGTTCTGACAAAGCAGTCCCTTGAATCTGTAATAGACACTACCCGAGGAAAGGATTTTATTTGGGAAATTCTAGGTTAAGGAGCTAAATGGTGCTCAGTGGAATGCAGGCCTTTTCAATGCTTTCAAACTGCCAGTAAGCTCTGTGACTCTTAGAGATGAGACGACAGGGCTAAGCACCTATGTTTATTGGAGCACAGGACCCTCTTTTCTCAACACAACTAATGTAACAAGCACCCCTAGAGCACATTTTGGGGAAAGGCTGAATTGAAGATCACATGACTGTGATATTATGAGAGATAAGAGATGAGTTTAACAATTCATGATAACTTGTGACATTTATTTAAAAGATTAGCACTAAAAAGATCCTTTGCAGCAAAAAGATATTCTTACATTCTTCAGATGAGATTAAATATCAGTATAGTCCTTCTGGAAGTTGATTTCACAATGCTTATGGAAAATTAAAACACTTGCCTCTCTGCAGGGGTATCACAATCCCCAATTTGAATCTCTACTACAAAGCCACTGTGATAAAAAACAGCGTGGTACTGGCAAAGAAACAGACGTGAGGATCAGTGGAATAGATTGGAAGATACAGCTGCCTCATCTTTGACAAAGGAGCCAACCATCCTCACTGGAGGCAAGATAGCTTCTTTAATAAATGGAGTTGGAAAAACTGGATTTCAACCTGCCAAAGGTTAAAATTGGACCCCTATCTTTCACCACGCGCTAAACTAAAATCCAAGTGGACTAAAGATCTAAATATTAAGAAAGAGTCACTAAATTTGCTGAACGATGTTAGGCAGAACTGTTGAAGACATTGGCATGAGAAAAGACTATGAACAAATCCTCAGTAGCACGGGAACTAGCAGAAAGAATCAACAACTGAGATCTCATCTTATTAAAAAGCTTTTACTCTGCAAAAGAAACCATCAACAGAACTAAAAGACAACCTACAATGTGGGAAAAAATTTTACCAGTTGCTCCTCAGACAAATATATATATATATAGAATATATAAAGAACTCAAAAAACTCAGACTCCCAAAATATAAAGACCCAATTCAAAAATGGGCATCTGAAATGAACAGACATTTCTCAGACAAAGAAGTAAAAACAGCAAGTAAATATATGAAAAAATGTTCCACATCACTGGTCATTCGAGAGATATAGATGAAAACAACCCTGAGATTCCACCTCACCCCAGAAACAATGGCTGCTATCAAGAAATCAAACAATTACAAATGTTGGTGCGGTTGTGGGGAGAAAGGAACCCTTCTCCATTGTTGGTGGGAGTGCAGACTGGTGCAACCCCAGTGGAAATCAATATGGAAATACCTCAAAGAGCTGGGACTAGAGGTTCCATTTGACCTAGCCATCCCTCTGCTGGGTATCTTTCCAAAATAATTAAAAGAATCATTTCACAGTGATATATGCACACCCATGTTTATAGCGGCACAGTTTGTAATAGCTAAAACTTGGAAACAGCCCTTTTGCCCATCAGTTGGAGACTGCATAAATAAGGTGTTTTTTTTTAATAAAATGGAATACTACTCAGCCATAAAGAATGAGAAATAAGTCATTCATAGGAAAATGGATGCATATTGAGGAGATACTCTTAAGTGAAATAAATAAGTCACACATGTGTAAATACTGAATAGTTCCTCTGGTGTGAAAAACTACAATTGTACATAAGATCCTAATGGTATAATTGACAATGTGAAATAGGAAGAAAATGGTGTAGAGGAAGTGGGAGGGGTAGTGGAAAGGAAATAAAGGCAAAGAAAAAATATGAGAAAAGGAAAAAATGGAAACAAAGTCTTTGTAAATAGGGAAGGGTAGAGGGTGAAGGGAGGGCAGGGGTATGGGGAAAAAGGAGAACCAAGACCTGTCATGTAAAGGTACAAGATACCAATGATGAATGTAATGTACAGTATACTTAAAAAGTACCAATAAACTCAATAAAAAAGAAAAAAAAAACAACAACACATGCCTCTGAGTGGGCACTGGTGTGGTTGGTCCCGCACACAGCAATTAAACATCAGCATTGATTTTGTATGGTGAAGATTAAAATAAAAAAAAAAAAACAATTTCCACAGTAGGGGGTTAAATATGTGAATTGTGATATATCAATACAATATAAAACTAGTGTCATCAAAGACTATTCAGTAGTGTAACTACTCTTGAAATACTATATGGGAAATCCAAGTTAAATCTATATGTAATGTTGGCTGGGGATTTAGCTCAGTGGCACCTTGCCTTCCTCACAAGCATGAAGTCCTGTGTTAAAAAAACAAAACAAAACAAAAAACAAACCCAAAACTAAACTATATATAATGATCTATGATGTTTTAAAGATAGTATTGCAGATTGAACTCAGAACCTTTGCACTGAGCTATACCTGCAGATATTTAAAAAATATTTTCATTTTGAAGCAAAGTCATTCTAAGTTGCTAAACTGCCCAGGTTGGACCTGAACTTGTGATTATCCTGCCTCAGCCTCCCAGAGTGCTGGAATTATAGATGCCTGCTGCCATGTCCAGCTGTGATTCTACTTTGAAAATTAAAAAAAAAAATATATATATATATGCATTAAAAAAGACTGAGAAGATACACTTCTATTAACATTGGTGGTAGGATTATAGGCCATTTTGGTTTTTCACTATGAACTATGGTTTCCAAACCAAATCTAGACATCTGCTTTTATAAAGTCTTATTAGGAACCATGTAGGCCTATTCATTCATGTGTTGCGAATGACTGCTTTTGCACTGCCACAGAAGAATTGAGTAAGTGTAACAGAGACCAAAAGAAGCACAAAACCTAAAATATTTGCTACCTAGTTCTTCATAGAAAAAAAATTGTGGACTGCTAGTCTACATTATGTATAACAAAAAGCTTTTACTTGTATAATAGGAAGCTTAACACTAACACAGAAAATGATGAATTATGGGATTTAACTATCAAAACTCCCCCCTTTTAAAGATGAAAATATAAAGAGATAATATGAAAACATTTAGTAATTATTTCACATATGCATGCTTTTTTGAGAAATTTCAAAGTTAGACAGAAATCTAACAGCCTACTAGATGCCATCTGAGATGAAAATCACAACATAGAATGTGTAGATAAAAGTGTTGGAATGTTTGAACAAAAATAAGTTCTTACAGGGCCGGGGATTTAGCTCAGTGGTTCGGTGGCCTGCCTTGCAAGCGCAAGGACCCGAGTTCAATCCCTGGTACCAAAAAAAAAAAAGAAAAAAACAGAGTTCTTACAACAACACCTCTCTCTACCCATGTTTTCCTTCTCTTTGTTCTCCATGACTTCCAAAAAATAATGACATGTCTGGTATAGGCTAAATGTCTGTATTCCCTCAGATTTCATATTGTGAGCCCTGTTCCCTGATACGATGGCATTTGGAGATGGAGTCTGTGGGTGGCAATTGCATGATGAGAACAAAGTCCTTGTGAATGGAATCTGTGACCTTATGAAGGAAGCCCCAGAGAATTCCCTACGTCCCTCAGACATGTGAGGACACAACATAAAAACAACCATCTATATACAGATCAGAAAGAAGACCCTTAGTAGATAACAAATATCCTGTTTCCTGGATATCAAACTTCCTTGCCTCCAGGACTGTGAGGAAACAAATATCTGTTATTTAAGCAACCAGACTATGGTATTTTGTTATGGCAGCCTGAGCAGACAGAGACAGCATCACATTCAGACTGGATGTGTTGGATGGTTGGTCCTCTCTCCTGCTCTTTGAAATCTAACTGCTTGTCTTGTGAGTGCCCCTTCATTTCCTCCAAATCCTACATTTTTAAGAGATTAGAAGATTCTTCTCTGGACTATAGGACATTCTCCCAAAGGAGGGCTAATAGCTATTGACCCATGGGAATCTCTGAAACAAAATATGGTCTCTGACCAATTATCAATACCGAAAATCTCTATTAAATACAGACAAGACAGCCCAAGATCTTTAGACCTCTGGGAAGTCTTCAGCGTGAAAATAAAATGACATCTTCCCTCTCCAAAAAAGGGCAGGAAATAAAGATGATACAGGAGCTAGAGGAATTTTTAACACTAAATCATCTTCAGAGTGCTAAGAAAGTTATTATAGCAATGAAATAAGACTGAAAATAAGTGTTTAATGGAGTTCTTGATAGATAAAAATATGATTGCAGCAATAAAAAACTTAATAGAAGAGTTGGATGATAAAAATTGAGGCCATCTTCCAGAAGATCAAATAACAAAAAGTGATAATACTGGAAGGTAAAAGAGGTTTTTTTTCCCCTGTTTATTTTAAAGAGATTAAATCCATGTGTCATTTACCTCTTAGAAATCCTGGGGAGAATTCTGACAAAAAAATAGAGACAATGAACCTATCAAAGAAAACAATATTTTAACAAGCCTAACCCAAAGTCCCCAATTAAATGACTCACCAACTTTCTAGTGAAATGAATGAAAAAAATTGACAGTAGACTCACAGAGGCAAAATTTCAGAATGACATAGATAAAGAGAAGATCTTAAAAGCTATGAGAGAGAGAGAGAGCAGCATGCCACCCTTGAAGTTTGGGGTTCTGAATAAAGGGGATTTCTCAGCAGCAGTAGTGGAGTTAGATTCCAATGGAATATCTTGAGGAAAGTATGAGAAAGGGTTCTTTCAATGCTATAATCCTATAATTATGTACCTAGTCAATTATTTATCTAATTTTTTATAAGAATCGAAGAGTTAAAATAACTCCCAGAAAGCTCCTAAATTTTTATTTTTGGCAAACTGAGGGCTGTATCTGGCGGCTTGGGCTTCCATAACACTACATCATAGACTGGAAGGTTTGAACTACAAATTTATCTCCTCTCTTTCTTGGAAGATGAAAGTCCTAGATCAAGGTCTGGTGAGGGTGGTTCTTGGTGAGAGCTCTCTTCCTGCCTGCAGTTGGCTGCCTTCTTGGCTGTGTTGTCATGTGATGGAGGGAGAAAGCTTTGCTGTCGTTTCCTCTTTTAGTCACTACACAGCCTTGTCACATTAGCATCCCTCATGACCTAATTTGATCTTTATCACCTCTTTACACCTTCATCTCCAGAACATTAGGGCTTCAATATCTGAATTCTGGAGGAACACACATTTTCACTCCATGACAAGAATGTAAACCAAAACAGAGGAAGTCATGGAATCCAAGAAACATGAGGGAGAGGCAAAGGGAAGCCCAGAGACAACAGCTTTGTAGCAGGGTTGGAAAGAACTCAGCCAGCTAGATCCCAGGGGCAGAGGATCCAGAAGTGAGGTTTTCATGAAAAATATGTGTTTGAGGGTGAAAACTTGTACTGAGAGTCTGTTGGGGTTGAGGGAGGCACAGTGTAGGGAGGAAGGAATACTTAGCATTGGGTATGGAAGACTAAGCAAATGGAAAATGTGATTTATTTATTCCAGGAGGAAAAAAAAATAAGGTGTACAAACAAAGAAACCAAATTACAGCACATGACTGTAGCACAATTAAATCATAGCACAGGGGCTGAGTTTTAATTCTAGTTGAGTAGCTTCTTTCTGGGAGCCTCAAATGTTTCTTCTGTAAAGTAGACAAGATAAAAAGATAATAACCACTCAGAGGGGTGCTCTTAGGGTGAAATGAGATAATGGCCATAAACCTCTTAATACACATTTGACCTCTAGTGAGTGCTAAATGTTCCCTATAATTATTAGGGCTATTACGGGGAGGAAGATGCTGGAACTAGTGACTGTTCAGTAAGGGTGTTCAGTGTTGAGCAGTCTAGGAAGGAAAGGAAATGCAGGGCAGGAAAGAGATGAATAATTCAGCATTCGTGGAACTAGACCTTTATGGAGTTTTCCACACGTTTCTCACAGTACCACTGGCACCCCCATTTTATAGATGAGGAAACTGAGCCTTGGGAAGGAAAAATCACTTGCACAGCCAGGAGTGGGCGGAGGCCAGTGTGCAAGCCGGATTTCCTGACTTGAAGGCTTGTGAACCAGGCTTGGGGATGTCAGATGTCACAGGGCTCCATCCCTGCCCTTTCTTACTCTGGTTCTCCTCCATTCAGCCCCCTGGGGCCAAGTTGGGGAGCTCTCAGGCCAAGCCAAGGGTGGGAAGTTAGATCATCAGCGATCCTTCAAGGGGATAATTAGCTGACTACAAAAACAGCTCCTTTAACCACAGCAATTTACCCCACCAGGGGAGAGGGAAAGTCCGTGTTTTTATTACAAACGGAATCATAGAGGGGTTTAAGGCTGAGGAGTGTCTGGTTTGGTTTTGTTTTTTTAAAGACTTCATGTAGAACTTGGCATCTACAGCCTTAGCCTGGAAGAAAGGAAGCTCATCTTCTAGGTCATATTAAAAGACTTTGGCTTTCTTGGCTTTTATTGTCATGGAAGAGAAACATCTTGCTGCTTTTGCTCTATCTCCATAGCACTTCTCCTGTGCTTGTCCAAACTTTCTGCTGCTTTCCAAGAAAATGATGGATGCTTGAGGTTGGGGGAGAGAACAGACAGACAGACAAAAGCAGAGAGATAGAACAAGTGACACCCAGAGATAGGCTTGCAAGGTTTTGGTATTCAATGGGAACAGAGTGGAACCTGAAGTGGGGGTGCTTCAGAGGTCAATGACCTTGACCAAGTTAGTGAGCCTCTCTGAGTCTAATTTTTTGCGCCCTATGGTTGGGGGTGGGTATTTGCAACTTGTCCAAAGGACCATTCTACCCAAGATGATGTATTTTAGGGCATGGACACTTTTGCTTTGAGTCCCAGCCCCAGCCCTTGCATGTGGGATGAGCAGGTGACTGGAGTCCTTGCTTCCTCATCCGCAAAACAGGAATGACATTAGAACTGGGAAGATCAGATGAAAAAAGGCCTTAAAATAATGCCTGTCACATGATAAGTGCTCAAGAAACACTGGTGGTTTTATTTTATTACTATTAACGTTGTTAACATGCTCCATCTGTTTCTGGAAGGGGAGTAGTGGATCATATGTCAAGTTTAAGGTCATATTATGGAAAGATTTAAATGTTAAATTAAATAATTTGGCTTCAGGAAACCAACTTTTGAATTAAAGAGGCTTAAGAGGCCATTTCATTCAACCCATTCAAGAGCCAGAAGGAAAACCAGGGGTGTAGGCAGAGACAGTAGCTTGATCAATGCCCAATATGGCCAGACAGTAACCAAGAGGGCACTTTAAAGGGTACCCAAAAGACCATCAGGGGAAGGAAGGCTTCCTTTCACCAGGTCTCTCAGACTACAGTCTCATTGCTGGTGTCTACAATCCTTCCCAAAGGACTTGGATTAAACACTTCTCACATTCTGTGCAAGCACATTAAACCCTTATTCACACTTTGGTAGGAATGAGTGTGTCCAAAGGTTTCCTGTGGGCTAGGTCAAGGGGCAGATCAACTGTGATCCTGAGTGGAGGTGGAGGCTGGAGGTCTTTAAATCAGCTCTAATATCACTGAGGGTAGGGCAGCTGAGAAGCCAGAATCCAGCCTGAAGACCCCACCACGCCTCTCTCCCAGAAACATCAAATATATACCTCTTAGTTTCAACCAAGGCTTTTCTAGTTTGGAATCTACTCAGTTTTGGGCAGAAATTCATCATCATTTCTGACCACTCAGAACCAAAAAATATTCCAAAAATTTGGTCATTGGTGGCTTAAACCTCAGAAGCCCATTTGCAAATGAGTCCAATGCATTGGGTTAAACCATTTCCTCAACCCACCACATCTGTGGGTTACACTATGTATGCATTCATTTGTTCGTATCTGCTTCCAACCAGAAAGGACTTTGGGCAATTTGTAAAGATAAATGTTAAATGAAGCAAGTTGGTCTCTTGATCCTTCCCCACCTCTACTTTAAGAAGGGGAAAATGAGGCTCATGCAGAAAGTTCAGTTAGGATGGAGGCTGAGAAATGGTTCATTAATTCATGCAACTGCCCTGACAGTGAGTTACCTCTCACTTGATCTCAGGGGTGACTTCTGGCTTCTGGAAGAAGAGGTGGAATCCTCTTCCTCAACTAGTTCTCTAAGCAGAATTATTATTGCTACTTCACCAAGAAGCAGCCAAGATAAAGGGATATAGTTACCTCCCCCCATCAACTCCTCAATGAGCGTAGAACCTTCTTGCAAGAGGGTGCTACCTTCCAATGGGCTCTTCTTTCAGACTACTGGGTGGTTTGTGCACTGCTTGTGTGTAGGATGCCTATTGTGTGCATGTGTGGTGTGTATATGCAAGGATTACCCAAACTGTTATCCCAGGCCTTCCACTCAGGGAGCCTAAGGAGGAGCATATGTGTTTTCTCATTATCTATTGAGTTAAATGCTGAGCAGCTTTCCAGGACCTGATCTCCATGGATGCAGCAAAGAGCCTCAGACAGGGAGTAGATGGGTGGGTGGGAGTCCAAGCAGGATCACAAAAGGCCTCGAGTATTTTCACGGAGAGAAATTAACACAGGAACTATCTGTAGTTAGAGGAGGAACTAAGGATTCAAGCAGGGGACAGTGAGTAACTCAGAGGTTAGCAGTAGCTGGATGTAGGTTACAGGGCAAAGGGTGGAGGCCCAGGGACCAGGACTCCCAGGGGAAGCTGTGGCCAGACAAGGAATCTGGGGCAGCCTAAGCCACAGGGCGGGTGAATTTACCCTGGGAACCAGCTGAGAAGACTGGGAGAAAAGCCCTGGCTTTGCTCTCGGTCTCCCAACAGGGCCCTTATAGGCCAGGTCCACTTGGAAGCCAGCTTCCCCAAGAGTCCAAGAGCCACAGACAGCACATAAAACAGCCTTCTCTCTCCTCCCCAGGATGGAGTGCAGCAGCAGGACAAGCAATGGATGCACTTCCAAAGCAGGTCACCGGCCATGGAAAGTACCCCTCAATAAGAGCCCAGAATATAAACTCACTCTAATGCTCAGTCAAGGATATTACAAAATTCAATGGCAGGTTCTCCTGGAATAATGATGATGGGGACAATAACTTCCACCCTCACCCCCTCCTCTGTTGAATACACTACTTCCCCAGCTGGGAATGTGGATGTGTGCACACTCTGGCAGACTCTGGAACTGGACCATCTTATAGGTGAAGATGCCAAGGCTGAGAAAAGCTCTAGGTCATAGAGTGAGCAAGCAGCAGGACTGAATCAGAATGCAGTTTGTTAGACTCCAAATTCAGTAATCTCAACCACTGAACCTGACCTCTTGAGGCTTCTGGGACAGTAAGTTCTTGAGTTAATTCAGTCCCTGGGCCTGGAGACTCTTGGGGAGGAAAAGGCAGTTTTGTAGGACTCAGGGGGCAGAGCCTCCTTTGGACACCCTTTCCCTACACCAAGTAACATCTGAACTTTTGTGGCTGGCGAAAGGCCTGAGGGACAGACAGGCCAACAGGCTGTTGGCAAGACCACAGCCCTATTGCCCAGAGAGCCTTGAGCCAGACACTCAAAGGGCAGTGTGTGCTCATTTCAAGATGTGTAATGGGTGTCCCCGGTGTCTGATCATCCTCCCTCTGTCCTCAGACTCTGGCCAGTTGGGCTGGAGGAGGCCAATCTGCCTTGGATCTTCTTGGCTGGCCCTGCCTATCAGGGCCTCCAGCTGGTACCCTGCAGTTGCCTGGTGTCTACAGGGTGCCCGTCACTTGTAGGCTGAAAGCAGCCGCTGTCCCTGCCTTTAGAACTCTGGGTGACTCCACTTCCCAGGTGCAACATATCCACACTGGGAGAGAGACTGGGAGGAAGCAGAGGGCTCTCAGCCACAACAGATTGGCCACTTCTTTAAAGAAATGGCCCCCAATTCAGTGCCCAGTAGTTAGTTCTTCAGTACAATCCAGCTCTTCTTGAAAATGTCATATTGGCCATAAGGAAAGAAGTCAAACCAAAATGGGGATCTGGGAACCTGGAGGGACTGGAAGTTGCCTTTGATTACTGTGCAATGCTTTGTAATAGTTGGGTCCTGTATATTACTGTGTCCAGAGCCCGAGACTGTCTTTATCACTCCCTAATCTCAGTTTAATTGCTGTGGCCGGTTTACTCTGCACTTAATAACCCACAGCTTGGTGTATTGTTGAATATGGTTGATACACACTTTGCTTTAAATGTCAGCACTGGCTGGGCCTGGGGACTTGGCAGACTCCCTGGGAGAGACGGCAGAGGAGCAGCGTCATCTGCTCAGTGTCTGGGATGTTGGTATGTTGGCTGCAACTTTTCTTGGCTTGATGGCTTAGCCACTGCCCAGCCCTGAGCTCTCAGTTAGGAACAGCCACTGCCATATCCTGCCTGGATCAGAGGCCCACTCGGCCCTGCTCTTCTGTATTCTTATTGCTTCCCACCCGAGGATCCATGGAGAAGTTGTGTGTGAGGCAGGTATGGGGAGTCCAGGCACCGACTGCGGTCCATCTGCCCCAGGTCTAAGTGTGGGCTGGTCCTCATTGTGTGTTTGTGATCAAGACTCTAGGGATAGCCACTGGGTAAATATCACACTCTGGTTGAGAGATTGAAAGCAACATTAGTGATGGCAGCTGCGCCACAGTGGCTCTGCCCACCTCCCCAAGTTAGCCTCGGCCAGCAAACTGGATACATTCCTGCTTCCCACTCAGCCTCCATCCTTTTGCTCAGGGTGGACCAGACAATCCAAGTGGGTGCCTTCAAGGTGGCCTCCTAGTTCACCTTTCTGTGGGAACTGTCCTTCCAGGTTCAAGGCAAAGGCACCTGAGGTGTTGGACCTGGGTGTCCCTATATCCCTGGTAGCACCTTTGGCCCAAGTTGGGTAGGCAACTTCTGTCTCCTGGAGAGTAGAATTCCAGATGAAAGAGATGGTACAGAGGTGTCTGAGGGTGCCCTAAATGGTGCCTCACAGACATGGGAGCCACAGTCGGACCCTGGAGCCAACTGCAGGAGGGGCTGCTTACAGCGTGGAAGCATAAGGTGCATACAGAAACACACGGGCAGGGGGACAGAAAGGGCCTGCCTGCCAGGTCTCTCCAGTTCCTGGTTCCCAAAGAGAAAGCCTTTCCTTGCCTTCAGCTTCTCTGAGTCACCGAAGCCTTGTAATACATTCCTCCTTTTCAATTTAAGTAGTTTTTTTTGTTGCATTTGTCACTTTCATCCAAGACTCTGCCTCAAGCAATGAAGCAGTATACAGCACACAGCAGGCCAGGGCAGAAGGCCAATGCTGTTCTTAAGCTGTATTTGATGTATGGGTTGTAGGGAAATGCAGACTTCTTGGGTGGGAGTGTGTTAAGGGTCACACTAGCTTGGGATGAAGGAAGCTCCTTCCTAAGGCTGCACATCCACTGAGTTCTTCAGCTTTTTTAGTTGTCCCTTCCACCCTAGACATTTGGAACACAGCTGGGATCTGGTGTCTGTGACCCTAACCACAGCTCCGGGGTGGAAGGGGGAGGTTTTTCCAGTCACTGTTCTGGTTCCAAGATCTAGGTGATGAAAGCCCCTTCCAGGCTGCTTTGGAGACTCAGGCTTTTCCTGGAGAACCTGAGAGTAGGTCTGGGTGATTCTTTCCTATGAACATTTTCTCTTTTGGGCTCAGCCCCAGACATTGCCTTTGGGTGTTGACAGTCCAGTGTCCTGTGCTAGAGATGGCTGACCCTTTAAGCATGGTAGCCATGGTGTTTAGGTATATGGTTCTTCTAGGGGCCCATGAATCTGTCTTGATGTTAATTTCTTTTCAAATCAGAATAATAATGAATGCAATAATAAATATTTAATAATGAGTCCAATCTGGATTTTACTTGTTTTTATACCCACACAATTGTAAAAACATTTTGATTTTTTAAAACAATAGAGGCAAGGAGCCTCATTTTCCCACTCCTAAGTATAGATAAGGATTTCAGCTTTTCAGGAACCCCAGGTGGGGCCACCACAGAAGCAAGTAGACATGTCTTGGATTCTTCGTGCGGGGTGGGGTGCCACGGGGAGGGCAGTGGCCGTGAGACACTGGCTCACGTGGCCCAGTCTTGCCTGCTCTGTGTTACTGAGCACAATTGACGCAATGTAGGTTGGAGACTGACTATTGACTTGGACCAGTACTTTGGGGTGAACTCAGAGTTCAGCCAAGCAGACTTGAGCCTAATGCAGTTCAGCCTCACCCTAAAGTCTGGCTACACCTGGGGGGACAATCAGTTTAGGGATGAACACCAGAGCCACCCATTGCCGAGTTCACCTTGGATATCTTCTTGTGAGTCACCACAGCGACAAGAAGGATACTCACAGTAGCACCATTTCCTAGACACAGAAACTAAAGTTCCAGGTATGCTCGAGTTCAAAGAGTGTACATAAGTGGCAAGGCCAGGCAGGATTTGAATTCATGTCGAGTGGACACCAGCGTGTATATGTCCCCCTATTTTTGTCCCCAGGGGAGTAGCCCAGTTCAGACTGGGCTATTGTTTCCAAGTTGAGATACAACTGTGATATCCTGTCCATACATAAGATTTTTTTGAGTGATACGTGAAATAAACTTAAAAATGCCGCATGTGGGCATATACGTAAGCATTTGCAGTTCACATGGAGAATATTTGTTTGTTTATTTATTTGTTCATTTATTTTGGTCCTGAGGATCGAACTCAGGCCCTTTCGCTTTTGAGGCAGGCGGCAGAAATTTATTTATTCATTTATTTTGGTCCTGAGGATCGAACTCAGGCCCTTTCGCTTTTGAGGCAGGCGGCAGAACCACTGAGCCAAATCTCTGGCCCCTTATACTGTTTATATATCAATCAATCTCATGATTCCCTGAGTATTCTTGCTAGATTGTCATGTAAGTTTCTCCAAATGAGTTGATTTAAAGAAAAAATTCATAAATAACTGTATAGCTGACATATAGCTAAAGCAAAGCAAACAAACAAAAACCCAACTTTGAAATATTGTATGGTATCAGAGAGAGAGAGAGAGAGAGAGAGAATACCTTTGGATTTGAGTTATTTTATGAATTGTGTGGCTTGAGTAAGTCTTCAGCTCCCAAACTCAGTCTGCTCATCTCTAGAATGGGGAAGGTTGCTGTAAAGATTCAAAGGGGATAACAGTAGATGCTTTGCCAAGCTCTGGGTGGAGACTTATCAGGAATAGGTCAGGGAGCCCCTAGGCAAGGCTCTGGCTACTAACTCTTTGGCAGGGAGTGGGAAAGGCATTCTGGATGGGAAAGACATGGGAGATTTGGGCTCAGGACTTGGAGTTCTCTGTGCTTAATTTGGCCTGAGACCCACCCAGACTGCTGGCCTCCCAAGTAACATGATACAAATCCGTTTAATTGAACATGACTCTTAATTGCCAAAATTACCTGTAACTTTAGCTTCTTTTGCAGCTGTGCCTGCTCCTGGGGCTGATGCCAGTTCTCTGGGGCTCACTGGTTCCTGGGGGAACCCTACCCTGAGTGGGGGTGGGGGAGAATGTCAGCAGGCTGAGGGCTCAGCACAAGGCCTTGGAGAGGTGGTGAGGGGCCAGCGTGGGAACCCGCACTGTGATGTCAAGATCTCTCACATTTATCTTGCTATTCCAGGATGGTCCTAGCTCCTTGTCTTACAAAGTCCAGATTCTTAACTCAGGAAGTCTTCCCTGACTTAAAATGTTGGAGAAATCTTAACTTTCCTGGAATCACCTCAGATCTTGGAATGCAAGGCCCCCTGCCTGCTGTTCCTATTATAACTCTCTGACCACAGAGCTCTGGATGATCAGCCAAGGGAGGCACAGCATTACCTAGGTGTAGAGTGACCAGAGGGGACAGGAGACTGAAATGAATCCTGAGGAAGTGGTGACTCTCACAGGTCACGTGATAGTGACTCAAATGATCTTATCTTTACTGAATAGCATGAGAAAATGAAAATGCCTAGGAAAAAGAGAAAAGATATCAGATTCGCTGGTTAGCAAGAAAATGCAACAAATGAAAACTACATATTATGGCAAGGTCCCAAGTGCGACCCCTGGTACCAACAACAACAACAACACAAAACTGCATATTATGTATTCAACCATGAGATTACAGATAATTTTAAAGTTCAATTATTTTAATACTGTATAATGTAAGAAAATAGACTTCCTTTTTGCAATGCTGGGGATGGAACCCAGGACTTGTACATGGTAGGCAAGCACTTTATCATGGAGCTACTTCCCCAGCCCCTGTGTTTAAAAAAATTCCTTGGGAAAGTAATTTAGTGGAGAAAAATTGCTCAAATTTAAAATGCCCCTTGATCCAGCCATTCTGCATCTCCTCATCTATACTACAAAGTACTTGGCCATGAACCAAAGACACTCTGCACAAAGATGTTCACAGCTGCGTTGTTTAGTAGGCATCTGGAAGCAAACCAGTGGGAAGCAGTTAAAGCATAGAACTGTGGTAGTTGTCATGCTCTGGATGCACTTGGTTATCTCCAGTCTCCTCCGGTCAGCATGAATGTTTGACAGGGACTATGAGGTGGAACTCAATGTACAGACTGAGAAAGCTCTCTGCGACTTACTGCTGGTGACAAAGCCCTGTGTGGGAAGAGTCAGTATGGGATAAAGTATACACAGCAACACAGCACAGACAAACACCATTGCAGAACAAACCCCAAACAGTACAATGCATATTTCTATTAGGTACACAGAGAGTCTATGTTTAATGTATTTCTACGGGTGCATGGATATCTACAGAAAGAATTAGGAAGAGAACCCTAAAAAGTAACAGTAGTGGTCACCTTTGGTAAAGGATGTTGGATAAGGGGAAATGTTTACAGGAGATCGCAGGCTTCGTATCAACTGTTTGAAAATAATTATGAATGACTGTTTTATGTAGTATTTGTGAAATTAAAAATAAACTTATTGGTGGGACTGGGTGAAGAATATCTGGAGGTGGGTTATACTGTGTCAGTTTGTTTACCTTTCCAAATCCTCCTTAATAGAAATTGAAGAACTAAGAGATGTTTTTGATGTGTCCAGCTCTGCTATTGAGATGGAAAGGCTGACTTTTGTTCCTTTGTATCGTGGACAGTGTTGCTGATGATGATTCCCTGACGAATGAATGAATGAACAAACAAGTGTGTAGACAGGCTACCCCACTGGAAAGGAGCAGATCCGTATCCCTTGGTGACCCCTTTCTAATAACTTCTGGAGCCTCCTCGGATGCTGTGACCTATGTGGGCTCAGTAAGGAATATAGCTCTCACTCTTTCTCAGGACTGGAGAGGTGGGTATTAAGGCAGTGGGTGTTTCTTACAGAGAAGTATATTGGTCATTTTTCCCCCTGCTGGGACAAAATACTTGACCCCTTCAATTTAAAGGAGGAGATGTTTATCTGACTCACAGTTTCAGTGGTTTTAGTCTGTGATTAGCTGGTTTCAGTGTAGAAAACGTTGTGGTGGAAAAGCATGGTGGAGCAGAGCTGCTCGCTTCATGGAGGTCAGGAAGCACAGCATGGGGAAGAGTGCCAGGGAGAGATGACCAAAGAAGGTGACCCACCTCGTCCAACTGGACCCCACTTCCTAACGGCACATTCAGTTCTGAGTGTAGTACCTCTGTGATCCAATCACCTCTCTGGGAGTCTCTTGATCCAACTGACAATTAAGATTAACTGGCACAAGAAAGACATTTTGGAACCTCTGCTTCTACCCCCATGGGACATAGATTCTTTTGTAAGAGCCCCAGCTGTTCCTTCCTACGGTTCTGGGCTAAGCCCGGTGCACAGAAGAGGCTCCATCATTGGCTTCTGGAGGACTGAACAGACTGAGAAAAGGGGCGTGACAGGAGGACCTCCTGGACAGAACCCTCATGGCTAAGAACCACCCTCCTTTGGAGTGACATCGCATCTTCCCCTCTACTCTCCTTCTGGGCTCTGGATTCGCATCGATCTTCCCCAAGGAGGTGTTACTTGGCTTCATACTCTTGTCCTAGTACTATATTAATTTATAGGACTTAGCATAATAATAAAAATGTATTTTCCATTCTGACCGGATATTATCAGTAAGAACCACCTTTCTCAACATTCCGGGTTTGAAAATGAAAATGGGAGAAAGGAGAAAGGTATGTGCAGCTGTCTGTGTGTGTTGGGGTGGTGGTGATGGTAGGGGGAATAAACTTAGAGGAAAGAGTGGGGGAAACAAATGGAGAAAGGGAATAGGAGCTTGAAGGTACTCTTTGGGTGCATCCCAAAGCACAAGGGGGTGATTATAATGCAGCGGGTGCTACAGCTGGACAAGATCCTTGCCCACCGGGCATTCACTCTCAGCGGCCCTGAAGTGTAGCCTTGAGAAAGGAAGGAAACCTCCTCACCCCTGCAGGCCCTGCATAGATCTTTCATCTTTGACCTCTTTGCCTTTGTGATTGTCACATGTTGCAAACGTCTTAACACACACAGTCGATATAACCCAAACCACATGCACACTAAAATCACCAGTCTTGCAAAAAAAAAGATGCAGGATTTCATGAAAGCAATGGAGGTGATGCTGGAGAACTGCTTGAAATAGTTCTCAAAGCTGGTGAGCAAAGAAGATCTGCCAGCCAAAGTGGGGTGGTTGGCAAACGAAGAAGAAAAAGTAAATGGGAATAATGACAAGCTCGTTGTATCAAAGAAATGAGTGGAATATCACGGTTGTCAATGTTTCTTGAGAGGATGAGTGAAATTCTCTGATATGCTTAGAAATGGCCTTTCTAAATAATCTTGTTCTTGTAATTAAATATGGAGTCAATACAGTCATGTTGGTTTGTCATAGAATTTTATAGGAAATATAAATTAAGAACAGGGATGATCAAGTTGTCAGTTCTCATAGTTGTAACGATAGCTTAGATCTTGTTAAATATCAAATAAATGTTTCACTTCCATTTTATCAAGATAAAGATAAAAACTAACCTGTGTAAACCTTTAACTTGAGCTTCTGTTCAAGATTTGAAAAAAGAAATACACCATAATTTTGAATAAACCAGCTTTGCTTGGATGTTTAAACAGAGTCACTTCTGCGATTTTTCTTTGGTGTCGGGGACCTCACCTTACCCAGGCTGGAAAAAACAAATTTCTCTTGAGGAACTGATCTTTGAACAAGACCTGAAACCTAGGCGTCTGCCCCATGGGTAAGGGGGCATAGCAAAAGCAAAGGCACAGAGACCTGATCCAAGAAGGTGCATGAAGGAGACAGCACAGGTGACAAAGGACAGAAAATGAAGGAGAAATTGAGTAGACACAGGACATGGAAGCTCTTGGGGACTATCATGAGGGCTTCAGATTTCATCCTACAGATGACAAAGGGAGTTTTCAGCAGGAAGGGACAAGATCCGATGATTCAGCTCTCGGGACCAACATTCCAGGGGTTGTGTGGGAGCGCAGGACCAGAGTTTGGAGCGCCCCACAGTGATGGTGCTGCATAGGGTAAGCATAACTCCCTGTGATCTTGGGAGGGGCGGAGAGGCTAAGGAGCCTGCTCAGGGCGACACAGCTGGAAAACCACAGAGCTGGTTTCAGACTCAGGCATGATTCCCAACGAGTGCACCATGTGGGCTTCTCCCCGTCCTCTCTGCGTACCCATGCCTGGCTCTTCTCTTTTGTTTTCCTTCCCAAAACATAAAGGGACTGACTTCTTTATTTAGAGATATTCATTTAGAAAGGTGGCTTTAGGTAGTAATTGTAATTGGAAAAGCAGTTTATTTCCTATTACAGATTAAAATAAAAATCTAACTATTAATATAAAAACATCTGTCCATGAGGGGTGTGTGTGTGTGTGAACTAAGGCCAGCTGAGGCTGGGGCAGTGGCCAGATAAGAAAAGGACACTCTGGGGATCTGTTGGGGAGGCTTTGGCAACAGGACAGAGGGGTGACTGGCTGGCAAGTGGTGAGGGTCTCCTGGGACACGCCTGATGTTTACACGGTTTGTGACATCACTGAGGACTGTAAGTGTGCCTACGGTGTGCATTACAGTTAAAATCCTACATGAACTGCTTTGAGGGGTGGGTTCCACAGAAGCGTGGAGAGAGGTGTGTGTCAGAGGACTCTGTGGCTGACTTCCTGGATGTGCTAGAAAGGGCTTTGGCTCAGGAGACCAGGTCCTGGAGGAGGCAACAGGCAGTAACCATCAGGGGAAATGGAAATTCCCAGCAAGTGTGGCAGAGCAGCAGAAAAAAAGGCTGCAAAGCTGGCTCTGGCTTGTGTACAATCCCAGCACAGCCTGTAACCAGAGGTCATCAGGAATGTGACAGGAGGCTGCTTTTGCAGCCTTGCCCAACAGGTGGGTGGGGCTTTTATGGTCTGCATAGTTCTGGGGGTTGCGGGGGTTAGTCGGTGTAACAGAAGCTAGAAATCTGTGGCCTGAGCTCTCCGGGGTTCCTCTCCCGGTCTAGCCTCTTCCCATTTCTCTCCTAGCTCAAACTAGCTCCAGGGTGAGCAAGCCCCCGATCCCCTCCCGATGCCTTTGTTTCAGTGGCGGAAAATTTGAAAGGCCGGCATATTGGCATTTCTTTTCAGCACACCGATAAGACAGAGGAAACATCTGGGGCTGGACACAAAATGTGTGAAAGATGGGGGTGGGGTGAGGACAGAAGTTTTCTGTCTTAAAAACCGTTTTATCTCCTGGCTAGACACCTCTTTTATTAAAATGAAATTTATAGGTTGAAATGTGAACACGGACACAGAGGAGACAGAAGGTTTAAATCTGAGAGGAAGGGAATTCAAAGTAAATAAAAAAGGAAATCCCGAAAACTCACACTTCCAGAACTAAATGCAGACACATTCGTCTCGGTTTAGTACCCTTTCCTCCACCGTCCAGCTCAAAGCGCCTCGCCACCTGTGATGCACGCCTTAGATTTATTATCAGTTTCCAGGGACCCGATGAACAGCCCAGCGGCCTCACTGCTGCCTGGCCATCAATCAGGTGCTGAAAGCGTTCAGATGAGAACTTGGCAGGGAAGGCCTGCATCTCCCAGGGAGCATGCTCTCAAGGCCCCGAGCTTGGCCATTTGCCTTTCTGTGTAATCCCGAGGAGAGAAAAGATCTGGGGGAGGACAGGAATTGGGGTTTTCTGGAATTGGACCAGAAGTCAGGGACAGCTGCCCAGCATCCATCCCTGCCACCTCCCACCCCTGTTGGCTGCCATTTGGGCTGTAGGTTTTGGGAGTAAAATCCACATGCTCAGCAAGCAACAGACAGGAGCTGCCAGCCTCAAGGGTTAGGGAGTATGGCCTGCTTTGGAATAGCCGTGGCCCACTCCATGAGTGGGTGCCACCCATGGTTGGATGGTAGAAGTTTCCTTAAACTTCTGAGTAAATTTACACCATCAGAGCTGCCAGCGAAAGAATACAGCCACTGACAAATTGGGCACAAGCACTCTGACTAACTTGTTAAGCTCAATGAATGGCATCGGAAACGTGCCCTGTTTGAATTTATGAAGTTGCTTCTCATCGAGATAGATGGCTGCTGGGCCGGTCTAGGGTGGGCGGCTGGTACACGCTCTGGCCAGAGTAAGATCAGGTCCAGAAGGAAAGGGGAGACCGTCACCCCTCTCCTTCAACATGATGATGAATCAATCCCTCTCACAGTGTCCAGGAAGGGCTGCTGCTCTGTCCAAAAGCAGTGGAGTTGACTGGCTTCGGTTTTGTCAATGTCCATTAACACAGAACTCAGGCCACGGGCTGACTTTTGTGACCTGTGGTTTCTTGGTTCTTGGTTTTTTATGAGCAAGAAGATGGGAAGCAAAGCATCTGGGTGTCTGGAGTTTAGTTTGAAAAGCCTCAAGATCCCACCTGCATTGTGTCCATCTTAAGCCACTGAGATGAACCGAGGGCCTCACAGTGTCAGTACCTGCCTAGCTTTAACAAACAGAAACCAACACTTAGCAGTCTCTTGCTCCATGCTGGGACATGGGCTGAATGAATGCTTTTAAATCAATTATTTCATGAAGTCATCCCAGTGGTCCTATGACGAAAGTGCTAGTACTATTCCCATTTTCCAGATGAGGATAGAGAAGGGATCATAGAGAAGTGCAGGGGAGTAGCGAGGGGCAGTCCCAGCATTCGAACCCGGAAGAACCTGGTCCCAGAGCCTGCAATGTTACCTTCACACCATCTTGCCTGACCAGGGTACAGGGACTCCCAGGCCCTTCAGAGGGACCCCAGAGTCCTTTAGGCCTTCACATATCCATTGTCATACCAAAGATGTGAACTTTCATTCCACCCAGATTTGTTATTATTTTATAATACCACATTATTTGTAAATTTGTATGAACAAATATTGTCCCTGCCAAACCAGAAAACTGGATTAGCCAATTCACACATGCCTGGACCATTCTGATATCAGATCCAAAATATTAGAGGCAGCAGTCTTGTGACACCATACTGCATGTCTAGCTCTATTTTAAGTACTTTGCCTGTACCAGTGCATTTGATCATACCATCAACCCTCTGAGATGACACTTTTTAAGAAAGCCCTTCTTCTAGGTGAGGAAACTAAGACACTGGAGGATAAATTAACAGAGGGCCACGTGGTTACACAGGGGGACCCATACAGCCACACTCTGGAGTCCATGTGCCTTCCGTTGTTGATGTGGGCACAGCCATAGAAGTCCTATGTCCTCCTCCTTCTCTTGCCTCCCAGCAGGGCATATTCCATGCACCAGATGGTCCGTGGGGCTGTATCAGGCTTGGGAAGACAGCTTCTCTTTCTTGACTCCCGAAAGAACCCGAGGCTGAGCCCCAGGAGGTAGAGAGACCTGCTCCTTCTCCCCATGTGGTTTTCCCCGCACAGGCTTGCTGGAGGAAACTGGGACTCTTTGGCTTCTGGTTTTTCTGTGAGCATGGCTGGAGGAGCTGTTCTTGTCAGGGAGCTAGAAGCCCCTGGAAGCCAGAGCAGCCTGGAGCCTATGGCCACAGGACACAGGGCTTCCTTCTTCTCTGCTGGGGCTAGGAAAGGCTCCAGAGATTCAGGGTTCTCAGGATGCACTGGATCTGGGTCCTGGGTCACAACTATAAATCAGCTCCTGAGGGTAACACAGAATGGCAAAGGTCAGATATTTCCTTGTAGAATCCCTGGTCCTGGCCTGTCAGGCTGGGGCAGACGTGTGGCTGTAGAAGACTGATTTAAAGGTAGAGTCCCAATTTTCCCTAGAAATGGGGCCACTTTCTCAAAGAAAGATGACTCTTCTTCTCTTACAGTAGATAAAGACCGTGCTTTAGGAGGGAATCACTTGCAACAGCATTTTAGGACTTAAGCAAGTCATTTAGTCGTTCAGCTGGTATGCAGCAGGAGCTATGTGACATATAGCAGACATACTGATGAATGTGAGAGATACAGGCCTTTGGGGTGAGTGATCTAGGCTATGGGGGACAGATTGTTATAGTGCCACATGAATAAGTGCGTAATTGTTCATCTGTAGTGACAGCAATAGAGGAAAGGAACAAAGGCTTTGGGAGCCTGGAGGGGAAATATACCTGGTCAGTAAAGTCATATAGGCTTTACCTGCAACATGAGAAGAATTCACCAGGAAAGAGAAATACAGGAAAAGAACAATCCTAGTAAAGTGAACAGCAGGTGCAAAGGCCCAGGGGCAGAAGACAGAATGGCAGATAAAAAGAACCAAAGAGGCCGATGTAGCTGTAGTGCAAAGTGAGTGCTTATAGAGGTGTCCACAGGGGCCACACTACGCTGGGCTATGCTGGTCGTTCTGAGTGTTCATCACAAAAACAATGTGAAACTGTTAATTGATTTAAGAATGCCCGAGCAGGAGGGGATAGAAATTGGGGGATGGCAATGACATCCCCGCTTGTGTTTGGCAAAGATCACAGTGGGTCAACCTCCTCTGATCATAGCAGAACTTCAAGACAGGCCAGGCTGTTGTCATAATAGGGTCTTATAGGAAATAGAGCTCCAAGCATACAATCCTGCATGGTACTTAGGGGGGAACCCAAATGCAAAAATAGTCAAAGGCCCAAGCAATTTTGGAAGACAGAAACTCTGGTAAATTGGAAACAGCTAGTGTGGGAGTCCCCAGTGTCATATTCAGTAGTCTTTTGGTTGGGATTTCTGTACTGAAGTAGCAGAAGTTCATCCTAATGACCGAAGGCTGGCTAGAAAGGATGCAATCTATTGAATATTACTGGTTTTAGATAACAAGGGCGAACACAATACAATGCAAATATATCCCCAAACAAAATGGTTAAAATAAACTAGACACAGGTGCTGGAGAAATACATCACACGTTCTCTACAATGTTTCATAGTGACATAGCCAAGACTGCCTATTCTACAAACATCTCGATTCACCACAGAGATTTCCAACTGGCAACAGGAAGTGGTGTCTTCCTAGACAGATCTGAGCCTGTGACCGTGGCCTTGCACTTGAGTAATAAAAGGTGGAAGGATTTCAAAGGGTGTGAAAGACAAAGCCCAGATTATCTTAAACAGAGATTGGTAGAAACAATGGCCATTCTGGTTACACAGAGGACAGAGATGGGTCAAGGCAAAGGCAGAGATTGCAGGAATGTAGCCACAAGCCAAGGGGTGCTGGCGGCCACCAGGGCTGGGAAGGCTGGGAAGGGATTCTCCCTAGAGCATCCTGCAGGAGTGTGGCCTTGACACACATCTTAATCTCAGCCAAGTGACACCAGTTTTAGATTTCTGATTTCCCTAGTTGAGGGAGAATAAAATAGTGTCATTTTAAGCCACCACATCTGTGGCTGTTTTGAGTAGCCTCAGGAAATTAATCCATTCTGGGTGACACTCCATATTCCGCAAGCACCCATAACTTCATATGGGTGGTGCTTTGTTATTCTTCAAGGTGCAGACTGAGAGACACCCTCTTTAGGGTGGCCTCCTAGATCTCCCTACCCAGAGCAGGTTAACTGCTATTAGCCTTAATTGCAGGACTTAGTTAAACCCACCTTTTGTCCTTAGTTGTGTCCTTTTCCTGCCCTCCTGACGTGGTTGGACACGGTGACATCCCGCTCTCACTGCATTCTCCCCAGCCAGGAACAGAGTCCATGTACCATGAACGTTTATTGAATGAATGAATGACTTTTCACAATATCTTGGTGGCCAATTGAGTTTTACTGGTGTGAATAAGACTAGGACTCTAGCTTGTCTCGATCAACAGGTATTGACGGCACTTCAGTTCCTATTTTGGATCCTTAGTCTGCCCCAGTCTGAGGGTCTATTTAATATTCAGTCACTCATTCACTCATTCGATAAATATTTATTTTTTCAGGACTTATTATGTGTGAGGCATCCGCTGATGATTCCTAATTGGGCTATTTTTTCCCCTGTTGAATTTCAATTGAGAAAGAAAAAAGCAATTGCAGCATTTTTCAAGGCAAAACAAGTCATATAACAACCGCAGACCACAAACAACAAAACAATCTTTCATGAGGCTAATTAGTCCTAAGCCTTAGGAAAAAAAAATAATAATTGCCAATTCTGGAGCGGTCTTTGAAGGATTTTTGAACTGAATAGCAATCAGGAAACTTCACCCTTCATGAGGCAAGCTCACCAAGACAAGGCACTCCAGGGTTGTGTACTTTTGTGGCTCTGATTTGGCTGAGTTTTCCTCTGATAAATTTTAAGGATGGTGATGGGCGAGTGAAGCACATTTATTTGCCCACACAGATTCTTTCAACAGACTTCAGGACACACAACCAGTCTCATAATCAGAAGTGTTTCTTTCTGTTTAAAACCCAGAAGGGTAGCTGACATCTTTTATCAAAAAGACAGACAATTCTTATCCCCTGACAATTCCAGATTATGGATCCCAGGAGGCTCCTCTTACACTGGTATTTTATCACTGGAATCAGAGAGACTGCTGTTTATTTTCTGAACCTCCATGTAGTTTTCAAGGTGTTGCCAGCAGGGCTTGGGCTGACAGTGACACATGTTATTGTCACATTGCTAGATCTGAAAGAAAACACGAGATAAATAAATATCAGTGTTTTCTTGGATCTCTTTTTGCTATCATGGGCACCGGAGGCACTGGCATTTGTTAATTCCCGGATCTGCTCTGTTTGCCGGGGCACTGTCCCCTCTCATCTGACAAGGCCAGGGAGGAAGTAGAGGCACAGGTGGCAGACAGGCATGGGCTAGCATGAGGGACAGAGGGGCGGGTGGCCTCTGGTTGGGCTCCATCCATCAAGAGGAAGGCTAGGACCCATTGGGACTGGCTTCCTGCCTCATCCCTTACAGGGCAGGTTATCTCCCTGCATGGGGAGCCCTGGGCTGGGCATCAGGTGACATGGGTTGAGGCCTTGCTTGGGGACATTGCTCACCCTCTGAGTCTCTGCTTCTCCATCTGTACAGCAGGATGCTGGAATCTTCCTCCCTCCCTCCTACTTTGTGGAGGATCCACACAGGAGGGCCATGCCCACCTCTCCCCTGGGCCAGGTGGGTGTGCCCTATCACCCAGACATTTGCTGCTCATTCCCTTCTCTGCCCTTTTCTCTTCTTGGCATCGCAGCTCTGTGCTTTCACCTTCCTTAGATCTTCTTATCCTTGATCAGGGAATGACGTCAACACACCAGGCCCAAGGGCCATACTGGGCCCGTGCCTGCTTCAGAAAATGCTGTGTTTCAGGGAACACGGCTGTGTCCACACATTTGCACGCCAGCCTGGGCCACTCCTGAGCTGCATGATGGAGTAGAATAGCCAGGCCCACGCTCTGTGCTCTAAGGCCCTTTACAGAACAGGGTTATTGACTCCTATTCTAGATGTTCTCCTAGACTTACAAGATGTGATAAAAAAGAACACACGGTGGATGTTGAAAATTTTTAAAATTCATACTGCCATGAATTGCCCTAAAATACTTCTCACTCAGAACACACTTATCCCACGGTTTGTGCCACTTTCTGAAGCAGTTCTGGAAGTCCTTTCTCATGGATATTTTTAGTTATGCTGTCTTGGCTGCTTCCAGGTCTGGAATTGATTCAAAACATTTACCTTTCATGTCATTGTGACAGCGGGGAAGAGCCAGAAGTTTTCCAACGTCAGATCAGGTGAGTCAGTAGGATGAAGACACAGTGTTTTCACAAGCCTCCCCTCCTGTAGGATGGCACCTTATTCTGATCACACTTTGTAAAGGCTGCTTCAGAAAGTGACACAGACAGCGGACTACATGGGCTTCGAGACAGGGGTGTATTTTGAGAGGGGTTGATAGCATTGTGTCTTTTGGTGTAACAGAATTTTGTCACGTGAACATTCACTGTATGTTTTAATCACACCACATATGCCCCCAATTTCACTCATTCTCAGCCCCATTTGATTTCTTGATCAGCTTGGCACTCTGTGGCATATTAATCAGCTTTATAGGTACAAAGGCTTTTGTGATCAAGGAAATCTGGAAAATTCTAAGAGAAACAAACTTAAGCAGGCTTCTTTTCTGGAGACAGGACTTACCAAAGCATTCACCATGCCAGTGTACCCCGGGAACCTTCCTGAGGGGGACGTGGCGTGAGTGTTCCTCAAATGGGCTGCTCCCCTGGGCCACTGAATGTTGAAGAGTTTGACTCTTCTCATCTGGGTTCTTTCTCTGGGGGTCATCTGCCAGTGTCACTTAAAAATACATGAAATCTTGGACCTGAAATTTGAATTGCCCGCTTGGAACCCTTTTCTGGGTACCAGATAGTACTCTTCCATTGCTCTTCAACTGTGATCCGCTCCAACAGGCCTGCTCCTTTCCCCTCATTACCCATCTTGGGGAGCGGCAAGACTGCTCGGTCAGAAACCGGGGTTCATCTTCACTCCTTGCTGCTGCATCTGACCCACCAGCCTCTATCTAATCTCCCCCACGTGCCTGTCCTCTCCACCTTAGATATTTGTCCTAGACAGGACCCACTCGTGCCCCTTGCACTGCATTCACCCAAGTCCAGGCTGCCCATGCCTCTTGCCTGGATTCCGGCAATGGCCTCCAAGTCAGGCTCCCTGCGGTCCATCTTCTGTACAATGGATGGAGCAGTCATTTTGAGACTCAAATCCAGTCCTGTCTTTCTCTGGCTTAGGACACTTTCGGGAGAATATTCCTGTTCCAAACAGAACCAAACATGAATTTCCTGGGAAGCTTCTAGAACCTGCCTAATCACTGACGTCTTTGCCTCTGGCCTAGTCTGCTCCTCAAACTCACACACACAGGAACTTTGCACATGCTGGTGTCTCATCCAAGCTTATCATCATTGGATTCTTCTCCCTTTGTTATCTTGTCATCTTTTCAAGAGCTCTTCTTATCATTTAGGTCTCAGTTTTACAAAACCTTAGGGAGGCACTTGCTGGCCAGAGTGGTATACCTAATTTTTAGTATGAAACCTTTTGAGTTTATCATCTTTAGGGCTCTTATTGGAACCTGAAGCCATCTTATTCATCTATTGTTTTTGTGCTGAATTTGTATCTCCCACTAAGTACAAGATTCATGAGGTGGAAAGACCAGGCTTGTCCTTCCTCCCTACCTGGGGCATCCTGAGTCTTAGAATGCTAGGTATATGGTGGCTATGTAGAAATAGCCACTGTTGACAGACTGACCCATAGCCTCCTTTGTCTGCAGAGCACCCTGTGTCCTAACATTGTGTGCCATTGTTGTCTTAACAAATAACAACTGCTCTGATACCCATTGAAGATTGCCTGTCCCGAACTTGCCAAATGCTTTTCCTTCAGTATCTCATGTAGTTCTCGAATCAGCCTGCAAAGAGAAGCAGGTACTATTTCATCCCCATTTCACAGATGAGGAAACTGAGTGTCTTGATCTATGCAACTGACTGCGCAGTTCGTCCAACAAGCATTTATTTCTCACTGTTCTGGGGCTGGAAGTTCAAGATCCAGATGCCAAGTTCCCGGTTTGCAGATATCTCTGTTTCCCCGTGACGTCATAAAATGGAAGGGTTGAGGAGCTCTCCGACGTCTTTCTTTCTCATTAAGTTCCAATGTATTGCAATTATTATTTTGGTATCAAAGTTTTCACCTTTGGCAAAAACAAAACAAAACAAAACAGACCTCCAGATTGGCTCCTAAATCCTTTGGAAGTGACTCTTCGGCCTCCTTTATAGGATCTCTAATCCCATTCATGAGGTCTTCACTCTCATGACCTCATTGCCTCCTCAAAGCCCCATCTCCTTGGACTGGCACAGTGTGGGGGGGTAAATTTCCACATAAGAATGGAGGGGTGCAACCAGTTAGTGCACTCACACTGAGTTTTTGAGAGGCCTCACTGCTTGCCTAAGATGAGACATCTGGCATGTGGCAGGCCCTGAACACCCACCACATGGGAGCACAGATGTGTGACCACGGCAATGTGAGGCTCTGAGGCTCTGGCTGCTATGATGCCAGAGTCTCACACCCAGACTCCTCTCTGACTGTGGGTTCTGATTTGCACAGCAGCCCTCCTGTCTTCTATGCACCTAACTTGGGATATTACTTAGTTAGGTCAAAACCTCATTATCATTGGAAACAGTGAATGTGATTTTTATAGCCTTTTCATCTCATAAAAAAATGGTTCTATCAATAAGTGGTTCCTATCTATCAATAAGTGGTTCTTCTTTGCAAGGCACTTACAACAGTATGTGGTCCCTGGCATGGCAAGAGCTCTCTAATTTTTATTGCATTGCTCTGTGTGGCTGAAAGGGCATTCTTCTTGACTAAGATGTGAGCAAAACCAGAGGTGCTCAAGCTGGGCCAAGCCATCCTTTCTTCCTGGTCTCTGACGGAGAGATGACTACCTGGTTACAGGTGGCATATCTGAGTGACATTAAGTAACGCTGAATCCTGTTTGATTTCTTCTCCTTCCAACAGAGTTGGCCCAATCTTTAACACCTCTCTAATACTTGCTAATCTGCCCTTTTAACAGAGTTCTTGGAACTAACATAAGGTTCCAAGCCTCTGGCAGGCAGTGGTGTTTCTCGGGCATGTACAGGCATTGCTTCACTCAAGATGTCATGGGCAGAGCATTTATACGCAATGCACAATCCTACAAAGTATAATAACACATTCATGGCTCTACTATTATGATGTTTTTATTTATGGCAAACGAGACTGCTTTCCAGTTATAGCAGTGACATGAAGTTTGCTTTCAAAATAAATTTAAATTTTAAAAATTATTTTAAAACACACATGTGTGGCATGACCCGGCAATGCCTCTCCTAGGTCTGTACCCAAGAGAAGTGAGAAAACATATTCGCACAGAGACTTCTGTGCAAACGTTCATAAAGCTGTTCTGTCCGATAGCCTCAAATTAGAACGCTCAGTGTTCTCTCAAGTGGGTAAAGAAGCTACCCATAGAATGGAGAGCTGTGAACACAAGCCAGCTCTTAAAGTGTGTAACATGCATGAATTTCAAAAGCAAAACTGAAGTGTGAGAGATCAGGACCAAAAGAACATGTTCTCTGTGATTCCACGTATATGACTTTCTTAGAAAGGGCAAACTGGAGCCACAGTAAATGACTTGCTAAAGCTGTGGAATGCTGGAGAGAGGATTGCTGCAGAGCGGCCCAAAAGCACTACTGGGGGTGATGGAAACGATTTGTACCTTGATGGCAAAAATGATTACAGGCATATTCAAGTTTCTCCAAACTCATCGTGCAGACTGAAGGTGGGCACCTTTTGTTGTTTGTAAAGCACAGCTTAATTAAATTGATTAAGAATTTAAAGGGAACTGGGTGTGCTGGTGCATGCTTGTAATTTTCAGCTATGGAGGACGGTGAGGTGGGAAGATCACAAATATGGAGCCAGCCAAGCAACCTTAGGAAGACCTTGTCTCAAACTGACAGGTGGGAAGGGGATCAGGAGATGGGGCATCAGGAGTGGGGGGAGAAGGAGAAGTCAGAATCTATGTACTGATTCCCCAAGGTGAATGTAATTATTATGTATCACAAAGAATGTGCTAATGAAAAGAAATTTAAAAGTTTGCTACCTAAAAAATAAAAGGGAGTGGAGGTGTAGTTCAGTTGCACAGCACGTGATTCATGTGCATGGGCCCTGGGTTTCATCCCTAGCATTGAAAATAAATAAATATGTATATTTAAAGTTTAAGGAAAAATAAAGTAAACAATAAAATAGTTATTGAAGGAATCCAAAATATGTAAAGGTGGTGAGAAATGGCTGACATGTAGGAACCTCTGGACTAGGGTCTCACGTCCCCGCAAGGCCCTTAGTCTCTTGTTCTCCTCTCAGGTGTAAAAATTCCACTTTTTTCTTCTGAGACAGGTTTTCCCCATGTTGCCCAGGCTGCCCTCAAACTCCTGAGCTCTAGTAGCCCTCCTGGCTCGGCCTCTTCATAGTTGTGCCTGCAGCCACACTCTTCTCATTTTAGGGCTGCTGTGACTCTGACCGCCAACCTTTGCCTGCATGGATTCCGGACTTCACACCTTGCTTAAAACAACAAAGACCCTTTACCACCCCAAGATTATGAAGACTACTATGTTATATTATTTTCTAGTGCTTGCAGAAATTAGCTCAGTGGTGCCGCCGCCTGCCCCACAAGTGCAAGGTCTTGAGTTCGATCCCTGACACACACACACACACACACACACACACACACACACAAATCTTAGTTTTGTTTTAAAACTTTTTTAATTTTTAAAAATTATAGTAAAATACATATCCCATAACATTTACTATCTTCATTTTTTGGTGCACAGTTCTATGGCATTAAGTGCTTTCACATTATTAGACGACCACCCCCTCATCCATCTCCAATATCTTTACAACTTGCTAAAACGGGACTGCATCTCATTAAATAATAACTCTCCCTCCTCTTCCCTGAGACCCTGGCCCCTCCATCTTGCTCTGTCTTCATGAGTTTGATTACTCTGGAGGGGGTCTCTGGTGAGCGGACTCATCCAGTATTTGTCCTTTATACGACTGGCTTATTTCATTTAACATGATGTTCTAGATATAATTCACCTGAGATTTATTCTGTGTATGTGCTGTAGATAATGACTTCATTTTATTCCTCCCAACAGGTAGTTAAGCCATTTTCCCACACCGTTTATTGAAGAGGCCATTTTCCACAGGTGTCCGATAGCCTTGCAGATCCCTAGTTCTGCATGCACCTGTCCCTTGCTGGGGACCTGTCTGCAGCCCCCTCAGTCTGCTTGCTGCTCCTGTGCCAGTTGCACACAGTGCTGATGCTGTAGCTGAGACCTTGTCCACCTTTATTCAAGGGCCCAGTTCAGCCCTGGTCCCTTCTTGTCAGCTTGTTAACTCTTTGCAAGGACACGAGGTGCTCCCTGGGCTCCCTAAAACTCTCCCACCTCTCCCTTCCCCAGGAGAGCTCCCTTTGTGGGGGCCTCAGTCTGGGGCAAGTTTCTTGTGTTTTGCTCAGACCCTGATGGTTCTGAGCTCTCCACTCCTGCTGCAGGACAAGGGACTCCTAGATCAATTGCTACCCCTGCCTCAGGAGGCCTTGCTGGGGAGAGAGGTGCTCTGAGACAGACCCATTTCTCTGCCTGCAGTGGAACTTTGCCATAACCTGGCTGACTGTAAGGCAGAAGTCATGATAAGGCAAGATATTCTTGGTCCCCCTCCAAGAACATTTGGTTCTGACACACAGAACAGGAGGCTTCCCAAGTTCATTTCAGCAGGGGCCCCTGGAGGCAGTAATAAAGTGATCTTCAGTCTTTGTACAAAATATATATAAGCAATGCCCGGTCCACCTCTTCAAGGATAGGACGTGAACTGAAGGAAGATGCCAGGGGCCCAGCAGTCAGGGCAGGGTAGCTAAGCAGGTCTAGGGCCCACAGATTTTGCTTGGCTATCAACAAAGGCCTGGCCTGCATCCTACAGGCTCTGGGCACCAGAAACTGAATCTAAGGGCCAGAAGTGAAGGCAGAGTGGGAAGGGGCTGAGTGGGAAGGCTCTTACCGTCCCATGTCAGATGAGCCAGGCTGCCAGAGCTCCAACTAGAATTCTGGTAGGAGGTAGGAGAGATAAGCAGGGTCAAGAAGGAGCCAAGGAAAGCCAGGACTTGTTGGAGAACAGTAGGTGTCCTCCCGCACCCGGCAGCAGGGAGGCCACCTGGTCAGCCTGGCTGCTTGGTAAAGACCCTTTGGACACAGGGTGTCTCCTGTAGACATAGGGCTCAGGGAGAAGTATGCTGGTGTGAGCAAAGCAGGAAGGGAGTCACAGAGCAAAGGCTGACAAAGCCAGCCCGACAGTCTGCCTCTCCCAAAGCACAGTTCTTCCCACACCACCTTCCCAGGGGTCATCTATCCTCCACCTACCGCCTTGCGTTATGCACACACACGCACACACACACAGCCTTTTCAGCACAAATTTGGCATTTTTATAAACAGCTATATCTGCAATATAGGAGAAACAAGTATCACTCAGAGTACACTTATGACAAGGCAGACACTGTTACAGGCACTTAAAATACATCAACTTGGCCAATAGCAGCTCCTCAAGAGCTGTCCTCTGCTGTCATTTCCCCCAATTTCACATATGGGGAGACTGAGGCACCAAGCGGCAAAATCACCTGCCACAAGCCACACCCATTCAAAACCAGCCTGGCTAGCTCTAGGTTGCCTCTCAAATCATGGGCCACATATGGCTTCTCCTTTCTTCCACCCAGGCATATGAATAAATCACAAATAGTATATAACTTGCTTATATCTGTACACACACACACACACCCATGTGCTTACCTATGTGAATGTACACACACGTGTACAGGTGTGTGGATGAAATGCTCGTCCATGTATCACCTGTTCTCTCTGCCAACTTCCTGTGGGTGGGCCTCATTCCGGTTTAACAGGTGCTCCAAGTCCCTGCTGGAGCTGTGCTGAGTCCCTTTCTCTGGCGGTGGGGCCAGTAAGAATACCCACTCCTGGTATCCCCAACATGGCGCCATCAACTTGTGTTTCTGCCCAGGTGCTATCACCAAGCCACAGTGGGACCTGGGGTGAGCATTGTAGGTTGGAGATGGGAGGAGAGAAAAGCCACATAGGACTCTGCAGAGCATAGTGGCCACTGCCCATGGCTTAGGACACGCCTCGCCTAAGTCTGTCATGGTCACTTTCCTGTTGTCTGATAAAGAATCAAGCATGTTGCCTTGTTTTCTCACTCCTGGAGGTTCCCTGTCTGGTTGACAAGCTCCCAGTTCAAGATCTGGCTTTAGGGCTGTCCACCTGGCCAGGAGAGTGGGGCCCTCTCCAGGCACAGAGATTTACAGCCAATTCTGTGGTTTTAATTGGAAGTCACAACAGCATTTGTGTGTCCCTGGGACACCTTGGGATGCCTTGGGACCTCTTTTGGGAGACATGGGCAGCTCTTTGGGGAAATCTAGAGCACACTCTAGTCCTTACCCTTGAGCCCAGTGTCACAGTGGGGTGTAGAAGTTGGTTCTTTCTTCTCCCCAAAGTGCGGGCCAAATGGAGAAGGAAAGGAGCTTTGGCCTGTGTCTGTTCACCTGTCTGGCAGGCTGGGCATCAGGACCCGAATGCTGAAAGCCTGAGCACAAGGCTTCTGAACAGAACTCATCCGATACTGTCCTCTGCCCTCAGCTATGGACAAACACAGTTTTCTGAGCATGTGGCTGTGGGTCAAATCCTGCTCTGCTAGTCTGAACCAGTTGGGTGGCTTGAGCAAGTCATTTACGTATAGGTCAGTGTCCTCGCCTGTGAAATGGGCACCGCAGGACTTACTCTGCAGTGTTGCTGTGGGTGGGGCAGGCTCAGACATAGCCCCTAGAGCGTGGCTACGAAAAGCGGGTTGGTGTTGCTGGGGGACAGTTAGGCCAGCAAGGGCCTGTTGGTTGGCTTGAATATTCATTGTCACCCCAAGGTCTATGGAGTGCTAATTCTGTGTTGCCTGGAATTTTGTAAAAATTGAGAGTTGCATTTCCAGCCTTCACAGACCAGAGCATGTGTTTTCCCTGGTTCTGTATTGCCCAGTTGTATGTCTCTTAATGTCTATTTTTCCTAAACCTTAGGGGGAAGGTCTTGAACCTTGCAAAAATCAGAGAAGCACATGTATATACAGGGTCTGTGAACTCTGCAGACAACTCTGCCACAGTCTCCACTCCTCAGTTAGTCCCAGGCCAAGCGATCCTAAAGGTAGAATGGGAAAGAGAAAGGTGTGCTCAGCAGGTTATGCTCATTCTATGTTCCCCACAAAGCTCCTGGGTGCCAAGGAAAGGTGTCAGATGCTCCCTTCAGAACCGTGCTATTTACCCCGATTATACTGAGTGTGAACCTCAAGTTGCTGGGTCAACAACACTTTTCCTGTTTCTTCTGCCCCTTGACTCAAAAGCCAGCAGCTTCACAGGTACCGAAGTGCACCCCTTTATTCATATCATGCTTTTAAATTTCACCAGTGTAAAGGATTCAATGACAGAGGCCAGGAGGGTCAAAGAGAGCCCCTGTCCAGGCCCAAGTGCTGGCTTCCTGCCAAATGCCGAAGCTGTGTCTTCTTGTGTTATAGCCCGCAGCCCCCTGTGTCTCGGGTGAGTCCCCACTACACTTCTCTCACATTTGAAATTTTTATTTCAAAATATCCTTCTTTGGAAGGCAAGGATCAAGGGGAACATTTCTCCATATGGGAGGGTGAAAATGTTCCCAAAGCCTCTGTGAACCAGGGAACAGATTTTGAACAGACTTTAAGTACAGGAACTGAGCTTTTTATCTGCTCTCCCCATCGTGGCCTTGGGAGGTTTGGGGTTCCACCATGCTACTGGGCACTTTGTACCCAGAAGTGAGTTTCCAGGCATTGGGCTGAATTCAGCAAACTGATTTGTTCAGTCGTATCTCTGATCAGATGCCACAGATAGATGAGCCTGATAGTACCTCCTCTGTTTTGCAACTGTGGACATGATTGAGATGGGAGATAAGAAGGCAAGGGAAAGGTGTGGAGCAACCTTGAACCAGCTCTCTGGACCCTAGCATGGCCAGGCCAGTCATTCTTCTTGTTGAACAACATGAATCATCTTGCCAGCCTCCTGTAATTAACCATGCTAATGCCGTTCTCCCCGCTCTTGGTGTGCTCCATGCGCTCCTTGGCCCCCTTAGAATAAAGCCCTGCAATTAGCGGCCAAGTGAGTGATGAAGATCTCTTGGCTGCATTCTGATGGTCTTCAGATACTGGGACCTTCAGGAGGCTGTGGAGCTTCCCTGGGAGTGAACTTGCCCATTCTGCCAATCTGTGGTGATGGGAACCTGCTGTTCCCTCCTAGCAATTTTTCTGCCAAGTACTGCAGGCTCAGTTTAACTGCTTCCCATTTCCACATCTCTCTCTCTCTCCCTCTCTCCCTCTCTCTCTCTCTGTCCCTCTCCCTCTCTCTCTCTGTCCCTCTCTCTCTCTCTGTCTCTGTCTCTCTCTCTCTCTTTCTCTCTCTCTCTCTCTCTCTCTCTCTCTCTCTCTCTC